>NC_058054.1:10609861-11209861 GCF_020085105.1 Siniperca chuatsi
TATACCTGTGATGAGCTAAGACTGATCAATAATACCAGTCGGGCTCTAGTTCTCATATCTCAGACTCTGTGTTAAAAAGTGTCAGAATTATACAGTGTAGGACTCACATCCTCTTCTGCTTCAGGACTCTCATCGCCTTCTGTTTCACCATGTTCTGCATTTCAAAAAGGAATAAATAAAATGTATGTTTGCTTTATTTGCAAAACAAATCTTAATATCTCCTAAGGTTGACGTGTTGTGTGTTACCTTCGAGGGCCCATCTCTCATCTTTTTCATCTGATCCTTGTACTTCACGAGTTCAGCATCTAGTCTACCAATCTTCTTTTCTATGGACTCTGACCTCGCATCCACCTGAGAGAGCAGGAGATCAATTAGAGGTGTAATGGTTTCCAGCAGACCAAACCTGTGTGTGCCTGTGTGTGTACTGTATGTGTGTTAGAGGAAAACAGAAGGGGAGATGGCTGGAGGGCTAAACGCCTATCAGAGAATTGACGGCTGTGGTGAACATCTCTTTTTCGCAGTCTAAGTCAGGAGCAAAGACAAATTTGTGTTGCTAGTATTGGAAAGTGCTTAATAACTGTGACTTGTTAGCAAGCTAGCACGGTTTGCTGGTCTGACTGCCCTTTTGAGACCATGCTAGCTTAGTAACGGAACCGTTAGGTCACATAATAACGTTCCAGACATAAACAACAATAACGTACATCTCAGCCTGACACTAATACTCACATTGCCGATACAGTCCGACAGATTCGGAGGAGGCGTTTTCGGCTTTCCGCGTCCGAATATCCTGTTCATTTTCTAAACGTTTTATGGCCACGTAGCTTTTAGCTTTCCTTAAAAAATACAAAAAGAATCAAATGCAGAAGGATTTCTTCATTGAAGACACCCGGAAGCAACGGTTCGGACGCAAAGGGTTCCCATTGGCTGGCGTAAACAGTTGTGACCAATGAGGGTTTTAACACGCGCCTGCCCCCGTGTGGCGAGCAAAAGGAGTGCAGCTTTAGTGAAACCCTATTGTCTTTGTTACACCTCCACACTGCAGATATGATGGGATTAAATGGGGCTTTAATAATATATTACATTATTATATATTTTACTTACCTGACTCCCTATATGCAGAATAATATTGACTGATTATTAAGTATATTTCACAATGTGCAATATACTCCTCTGTAGATACAGATTAGTTGGTATGATAAGGCGCCCTTTGGGTTTGTAAATTGTAACTAATGATTTACAGATCAGTTATCAGGGGTGAGGGGAGTATTCAGGTCCTTTACTTAAGTAAAAGTACCAATACAACAATGTAAAAATACTCCATTACAATTAAAAGTCCTGCATTCTCAATCGTACTTAAATAAAAGTACAGAGGTATTATTAACAACAAAATGTACTTTGAACTAAAAACGTAAAAACACTCAATCAGCAGGTAAATGGCCCCTGGGACTGATATTTAATTATATATGACATTATTAGATTGTTAAAACTGATACATCAAAAAAGAAGGAAAGAAGGAAAAACAATATTCTGCTACAAAATTTGTATTTATATTTTGGACTAGTCTTAATTTGAACAGTTCTTTAAATGAAACTAGGGCTGCAATTAACGATGATTACATTATCAATTAATCTGATGATTATTTTCTCAATTAACTGTTTTGTCTATAAAATGTCAGGAAATAGTGCAAATGCCCTTTATAGTTTCCCAAAGCCCATGGTAAACCCAAATATATTCTATCATGTATACGATGAAGAAAAGCATCATATCCTCACATTTGAGAAGCTGGAACCAGCAGATGTTGGACATTTTTTGCTTAAATAATTACTAAAATGATTATTCGATTATCAAAATAGTTAGATATTTAATAGATTCATTTTCTGTCGATTGACTAATGGATTATTGGACTACTCGTTGCAGCTCTAAATAAAATCATGTGTCTACAGAGGAAATCTCTCTTTGGTGGATCTGCTAACAATTCAAAGTCACCTGAAACATGTTTTTCACCTTTAACAATGCATCATGCTCATATGTTTTTTATGTACAATCTTAATCTGAAAAGAAATTGTTAAATACACCTATCACATTAATATAGTGGAGTATAAAGTAAAACATTTCCCTCTGTTATGCAGTGAAGTATAAAGTAGCATAAAACAGAAATACTCAAGTAAACAACTAAAATTGTACTTGAGTAAATGCGCTTAGTTACTTTCCACCACTGCCATAGGATATAATTTGCCCAGGATTAATAAATCAGTTACTAATGTTTTACAGATCAGTTATAAACAGGACCAAACATGCACTGAGGACACCAAGGTCTCATCCACAGTACTGTGTCTGGGAATTTATTTTGAGGACTTTACATTCATTATTACACAATTACACACAAATTAAACATGGTGGGTCTTGACAGCTAACTGATATATTTTATGCTAAAGATCTTTAAATTACAATAAGAGATTTAGTATTTATTTCCCCAAATTCTTATCCTTGCAGTGTGTAAAACAGCACTCGGAAAACTAAATTTACAAAACAAAATGGATAAAATGGGGAAAATAAATCAGAATCCTTTGGGTTGGTTACTTCTTTGGGGGTTGGGTGAGGTTATACTTGGGAAATTGGATATGAGCTCCTGGTTATACGCCATTAAAAAGAAAATTTTTTGGGTTGCCAAGTTGTGAAAAGTCTCTCTGGTTCGTCTTTTTATCTTTTTAATTCATCGGGAAGACCCTCCAATGGACCAATAGAACACTTACCTACAGGGAAAGGTCTGCAGAGCATCTGGATCAAAATCTAATATTTAACATTATTAACTGCAGACATGATGGCTTATTAGAAAGTGAGAAAGTCATTAGGTGCATGATTGTCAAATGGAAAAGTCTCAACACCAGCCAGAGAGATTTTTCACGACCTGACAACCCCAAACTTGTTCTCATTAATGTCTTATAACAGATCTATAAAGCATGTTAACCATGAATAATGCCATTAGTTACTACTCACAAACCCTTTATAATGGGCGCCTCACTAAAAAGTATACAGATTAATTGGAAAGTTAATATTAACATAATAACAGCACATTTTACTAATACACTTAATATTAATATCATTTTCACTTTCTGTTTTTTCCCACCCCCATTATCTGTATGTGCCTCATGCAGCACGTGATGAGTGACAGTTTTCCTTTGAACAATGAAGCCTATTAGAGCCTTATTAGACACAAGAGCATGTTACTGAACCTGGCTACATGCAATGGCTTGCTAATGCCCACTAACCTTGAGAGACAGAGAAAGAGAGTAGAAAAAAATAATCCAGTAATCTTGGTCATTATGGCTAATAGCTTCATCATTGCACTCAAGTACTGATTGATTTAATTTGCCTCTAAAATCTCTGAGAAACCCTGTGCACCATTTGGCCTGTAAAGACTGCTGCATCTTCCTCATGCCTTTGACAAATGCCAACTGTAGGTAGAGTGCACCCCCACGTACAAGGCTGTACAGCGGCCCAGGTTCGAATCCAGCCCTTTGCTGCACGTCATCCCCTCTTGTTGCCAGGCAGCTAAACAATGAGCTGAAACTCACTATAAAGCTCCCTAAATCCAAGGGGAGCTGCAGATTCAGGTGATAATTATCTGTAGGTTCATCACTACGAGTGACACACATTGATATTCGATACACAAAACCAAGCTGTGGGGCCCCTATTGTCCTCCCCATTTCCCCCCCACTCTCTGTGTATCGTGTATGTATTAGTTAGTAATTAGTAACTGGTTGATCAAGCACACATTTATTAAGTAAAATGCACCACATAAACTCAATATATACTGAAGAAATAAAGGTATTAAAATTTGATTCAATGTGTGTGTTTATGCAGTCACACCATCAGAAGTACTTCATCTTAGAGTGTTTCAGTGTGGATAACAGTCATTTTAGTAGATATTAAGCTGCATGCAGAACTTCTCAACAAAGGTGGCACTGGTACTCTACAGCAACCTGTGCAATAAAATTGGTAAATCCAAAACTAGAGAGGCACAGCAGCAGAAACATTAAGCTCCTCATGCAGCGGCTGAATTTGCAGTCACTGGAAATTCCTCTGCAAGGCTACCAACACAAAACGCCTCATAATTAGTACAGCAAGCCTTGAAACTCTGCTTTTCATTCAGTGCGCTCACCATGGTAACACTAACATTGTGTCTGAGTTGAATAGAATAATGCAGGATTGGGGGGAAAAATTAATTATTGGGGATATATTATAATCTCATGGATGTTTTGTGATGCTATTTCATACTTTTGTTCTTCTTTATTTAGTGTTAAATGAAGCAATCTCACATTTTACAGCTTTATTGTGACTTAGTTGCGCATGTCTGAAGCATGTTTTGACATTCAAAGCTTAAAGATACAGCAAAATATCCAACAGATACAATGAATTTACAATGCAGCAGCACATTATACATTATAATTCAGACCTGGGTTGAATTCGGCCAATAATTTGTTTATGAAAACACATGTGTCTATCGAATAAGTTACGGTATTAGAGGAATAGTTAAGAAGCACGTACTGCAACCAAGCTAACAGTGGGACTTTAATTTTCTTAGAGATAATGCTACAATAACTTTAAGCAGTAAGCTTATACCAGGATATACTTTCATATTCACTTAAAGGAAAAAAAAGTAATCACAAAAATGTATGTGGCTAATTGCTGATCTTTTAGAGCAAGCAAAATATCTAAGTTCAGAGGCCAAAGTAAGGCACACAAAACAAGGCACAAAAACACATTTTCTGCTATAACTACTGTATCATTATCAGATAGACAGATACATATATTAATCATAGCTCTACATTTAGAAAAACCCTAACAAGTCTTTGATTTTAATAATTCTGGTTGATCTAGTGACTCCTATAAAAGCTACAATAATTCATTAAACCAAGACAGTAAATCAGTCATACAATTTTTTTTTGTTTTTTTTTTTTGCTGAGGGAAAACCTAATTCTCATGAGGATAAACTCAAAAATGCATAGTTATCAAGCTGAAAAGATAACATGTTGAGCAGAGGTCGACAGTATAAACATTAAATAGCACTAACCAACCTGTTGTGTAGATACATTATGTTATTGTCATGTCAGCTGTTGCCTTGGAGCCCTCTGGCCAGTTTTCACATGTACCAGTATTTCAGACAAGGTGAGAAAATGCCAGATCGACAGCACTATGTACAGTATTCGACATCTCCTCAATGAGACGTAACATCACAGCTAAGGATGTTTAAAAGTGTGGAGGAGTGTCAGATGTAATAATAGTTTCTTAAAGCACAAAGTTCAGCTTTAAAGAACAGTAGCCGTTGATGTTTCGACACTGAAGTCAAGGATTCATTCATTCAGTGTGTTCTTGTGGTGAATTACAGAGGATGATCCCTGAGAGGTTATTAAATATTCTACATGGATTTACTGCCAAAGTGACTATTCATAAATTTACAATACAGCAAAACACCAAACTACAATTCACATACAACACAATCACAATGCTCGTAATGCAGTTTGTTCCCAAAATAATCAGGGACAATTACTTGTTTTCATTCTGTGCACAAAATACCAGTTGATCTTTCTATGCATGTGAGAACTATATTAATCACTTTAATGTGAAAGCATATAGGACGATTAACAGGTCAGGTAAACAAAGTGTCATTAAGCTACATAATAAAATACTTTTGGTTTGTATTGTCTGGATGCGAATGCGAAAAATAATATGAAAAAGTACTTGTTTTGAGTTACATTTCAGCTTTTTAATACATTAAGCTTCAGTTTCTTCAGAGGGGATTTTATACTTTACGAAATACTATACAGTGATTTATCTAGCTGGGCTGTGATCCTGGAGGCATCGTTGCACTTAGACAATCACTGTCTCAAAGGCTTTTAATCTAAAATTCATTTTAAAGGATAAGTCTGGTGTTATTCTATATTTTTCTTAATGTCAACACATTCCATGAAAAGGCCAAAAACAACAATATGTTAGTCCATCTATCAACACTTTCTGACTTCTCTACCTTGTCAGCCCCAAGCCCATTTGTTCTCACTAAAGACGTAAATCTTTAAAAACAGGTCACACACAGGATATACAGTTTCATTTTTATTTCATTTGAAGTCATTTTCAGACAGCTGGGCACTGTGGATTTTTGCAAATATTACTCTAACAAGAGTAAATTGTTTACTTGTTGGGGACTATTTTCAGACTGATACCCATTTGGTGCTCTAGTGAGCATTTACAGCAGCAGGATGATGTATGAGGGATTCATTTAAAATACAGTGCCCATGTTCATCATAATGAAGGAACATCCAGTGCAAAAGTGTGGCTCATTGATGTGTTTTTAATAGTTTTTGGACAACAGTGAGGGAATAACCTTTATCAGGTTTTGGCTACACAAGAAATGCCTTTTATTAGGATAAATTATTTGATGGTTTTGGTCTTTTCATGGATTTAGAAAAATGTACAATACCACCAGATTATCTTTTAAGTGAACATGCTTTTGGATTCTCTAACCAACATGCTGAATAAATAAATAACAACTAGCCCTCTCTTTAGCCCCTCCCTCAGATGGCAGTGGTGATTTGAGTCAATCCCAGGTCATTGGAGTCCTCCCAGCCCTGATAGGGCATAGAGGACATGTCCATGGCTAGTCATACGGGCCTGGCCTGCCTCATATCTCCCCGGGCTTCTGTGGGACACGAGTGGTCCCGCAGGGTGCTCCTCACCCGGCTCACCCCCTGACAGTCTCTGTGTCCTTTAACGCCGGGGCAGCAAAAGTCCCTGAAGCACCTCTTGAAGTTCTCATCCAGGAAGGCGTAGAGGATGGGGTTGAGACTGCTGTTGGTGTAGCCCAGCGCCACACAGAAGAAGTAGGCGGCCATGACGGCGGTGGTCTCAGGCACGTTGGCCGACAGCGCCTTGACTAAGATGAAGATGTGGATGGGCGTCCAGCACACCACGAAGACGGCGACCACCACCAGCACCAGGCGAGTGATCCGGCGGAGGTTGCGGTCCTTTTCACGTGAGCCCGACAGCAGGCGAACACTCTTCAGCCGCATGACCATCAGCGTGTAGCAGACGGTGATGATGATGACAGGTGCCACAAAGCCAAAGATAAAGACACAGATCTTCATCAGGGTGTCCCAGTAGATGTAGGGTTCGGGGAACTGTAGGGCACACTCTGTAGTCCCTGTTAAAACAGAGATAGCAGAACGGATACAGAGACACAGTCATATTTATTTCAAAGGAAAACCAACAAAACAAAGAGTCTACAGCCGTGCTAGTGGCTCTCTGAGGCTGTACTTATGCTAAGCTTGAGCTAAATGCCTGATGTTAGCTACATGCTGATGTTTAGCAGGTACAGTATAATGTTTACCATGTTCACCATCTTAGTTAGGTGTGTTAGCATTTGCTAATTAGCACAAAACACAAAGTAGAGATCAAATGTTTATATACTTAAATGGTTTATAACACACTATAATATAGTTGTACGCAGCTTTAAGAACATTTGTCATTGTTAATTAATGTACAGTATTTGTCAGCAATTAAAATGTCTCCCATTAAGAGATATTTTGTAAAATGTTAACTGTGTTATATTATATTGTCATTCATTATCTGTTTATACATCAGCCTCCACTTATTGGTTCCCACAGGAGGAGTTAAAGCTAGTTGTTGACAAATACATTAATAAATGCTAATATCTGCATACAACTACATTATAGTGTGTTATAAACCATTTATTTAATGTTTATATAGGACTTATAAATGCTAAGTAGGGGGATGTAGAGTATTGCCGAAAAGTTAAGGGATCACCAAAGTTATTATAATTCATCCTGTTGGGGACATAAATGTTGTACCAAATGTCCTGGCAATCAATCCAATAGTTTTCAAGACATTTAACTAACAACAACCTCATGGTGGCGCTAGAAGAATAGTCAGGGGATCACCAAAGTGTGAAGGATTCATCCTCTGGGAACCATGAATGTCTGTAATAAATTTCATGACGATCCATCCAATGGTTATTGAGATATTTACTCTGAAGTTCTGAACCAAAGTGTTAAACCGACACACCGACCAATGGACACTGACACACTAGCATGGCTAAAACATATAACGTCAGATCCTGTGATGCAGTAAGGTTGTCACATGCAGAGAGGTAAAGGGCAGAATCAGATTCATCAGCTAGCCAATAACTCTGGGTAAAGTGCACTGAGCTTATTGAATGGAGGCTCATTGTGAACATGAACAATCTTTTAGACTCCCGCTGAAAGAAAAAAGAAATCTTTGAAGCTCTATTCTCAACCTAGGATTATGCTTGTCATAGCTTCATCTAGTCAAGTAGCTGTAATGTAGGCTCTCATCGAACCTACACAACATCCTCCTCATGGAATTTGAAGGATGCTTCCTGCAGTCAATTGAGATAATTCAAGATAAGGATGTTGTAATGCAGCGGGGCTTCAAGTTTGAAATTACCTGTAAAAGTCGCGTCTTTGCAGCTGATAGAAGAGCTTTCGTCTCCAAAGCAGAGACAGAGATGGATTAAACCAGAAAAATATGAGTAGTAAGACTTGTAACCCCTGTCAAGCATCAAAGGTGGAGTCACACCAGTGCATAACAGTGTGAATGCATGCAAGGTCAAGGTACCGTTATTTGTCTTCGTGCTGCCAAGTATCATGGCAGGGATCCCAGCAGCAGACGACAGCATCCAGATGATCACATTGATGATCTTTGCTTTGACGGGTGTACGGAAATCCAGGGCCTTTATGGGGTGGCACACGGCCACATAGCGGTCCACGCTCATCATGGTCAAGGTGAAGATGCTGGTGAACATGTTGTAGTAGTCGATGGAGATGAAGACTTTGCACGCCACCTTGCCAAACGGCCAGGAGCTGAGCAGGTAGTCGGTGCTCTGGAAGGGCATGGTGGTGGTGACCAGAGCGTCGGCCACAGCCAGGTTGAAGATGTAGATGTTGGTGGCTGTTTTCATTTTGGTGTATCTGGGGAGGTGGGGGACACATGAACAGGTTGAATGGATTTGATTGTCATTTGTCTCACTTTGCTGTGGTTTAAATCCTTAACAAGGTTAATTTAATCACTTTTTGGGATACAGATTAGTTACCAAGGTGCTCAGCTCTTTCCCTGAATAAACAGATTATTAACAGATTAACTTTAGCAACCAAATACTGTATATACACACAAGGGGAACCAAAGGGAGGAAAATAATATCATCTCTTGCCTAATTCAAGGCTTTAAAATGTATTCTATCAAAAAGACCTTTATGAGGCTTGAAACAGAACATTACATGACATGGAACAGATGAGCTTTGAGAGGAAATATTGACATTACAATCACTGCAAACCTTGTTACAATCTATAACGCAGAAAAAAATAGCTGATGCTGGATTCAGTTTACCAATAAAAAACACCCTTAAACACACGCACATGCCTGGGAAACATCATATAGGGGCAAAAACAAAGAAACTGAACACACAACAAATTTGATTATACTTCGTTTTTTACGCTTTCCCTTTCTACCTTATCACGGATTATTTCCATTTATGGCACTGCAGGGACCTGGATGCAAGTGATCCTAAACTCAATAGCCTACATGCATGACAGCAGCTGAGCAAACACTTGTGTACAGCAATTTCACTGCTATTAACTTTTATTGTTCAAAAATGAATACGCACTGAATTTCCTGTTGCTTTATGAGCCACATGCAGGTGCGCACGTCATTTCACACTTAGTGAGAGGACTGGTATTGCTTTTGACATAATATGAATAGCTGACATATTTCAAAGCTGAAAACTCACCTAATGATGACATACATCACCAAACAATTGCCCACCAAGCCCACCACAAACACCGCCGAGTACACCGCGACTATAATGGGGATGATAGGCGACATGGGCTCGGGTTCAGAGTCCCAGGTGCCGTTGGGTGTGTAGTTGAAGATGTCCGATAAGCCGGGTTGCCAGGTGAAGTTTGGGATGCACTCCTCCGCTTGTCCCGAGGGACACCTGTCCTCTTTGTAGATGTGCACCACGCTGCTCTCCATGGTGTTGAACGCTGCCTGCACCGGCCGGGCTGCTGCTGGACGTGAACTGCCCGCTCAACTTGAACAGATGTCGGTCAAGACAACTGAAATTTATGACGACGGCTAGAAAAAACCCCAAACACGAACAGCAAATGTCTCTATGAGCACAGACTATGGCTCCAGTGAAAAAAAAGAGCGCAACAGTCCGCGCTCAAGGACAGCATTGCAAGTGTGACACCACCTTACCTGATTTTCTGCTTCTGAAAAGTTCATTCAAATACAACACCACCGATGAGGAGTTTCTCATTGGACGCTCAGCCACAGATTCAAACCCGGATTCTGGAAATATGGCAGAAACAAAAGGTTTCTGGGTAGTTGTGGACGTGCAGGAAAATTCACTGCCTGTGCCACCGCTGCGTCCCCGAAGGTGCGCACTGGAAGCCCGCACTGCTCATTCAGTGACATCAGAGGCTGAGCCAACAGATATGACAGTATCCAGCCAGGCTCTAACCATGTGCATCTCAGTCATTTGAAAATACATTTAACACATACATTTAAGGCTTTAAATACCAATACCAAATATAAATTTGGTATTGTTTCTGGTATATTGGTTTTTGGTATTGTTTCTGGTCAAATGCACAACTAATGACCCCTCACACTCTCAAAGATGTGACCAATAAAACATCTGCTTGCCTATTCAGCCATGTTAACCTTAAAAAATCCTTATTTTTTTATAAGTACACAAGTTGCCTGTAGGAAAAGTAAAACTAAGTATGCAATACAACATCATGTGCACATCTGAAAATACTTCCCATCCAGTGCTGCCTTGAGATGTTCCCTAGCACCTCCTGTGAGAACAACCACTGCAATGCAAAGATGCAGTCCTGTCAGATGTTGAAGAGGCATGAAGTAAGGACACTCAACAGTAACCTTCTTGATGATTGCATCTGTACCTGCCAGCAGCACCAAATTACAAGCAATGTGTAAAATAACATGGGCAGAAATGTGCACTATTATAGTGAGGCATTTTGTAGGCCTTCAAATAAAAACTGCTTATTACCTCACTGGCATATTTTCACTCTAATTTGGTCAGAATTAGTTTTTCAGCAAGAAGAGTGTCATTTTCATAATTTCCTTTCAGCTCAGTGGGCTCATAATTTACACCTTTCTCGTTATTTTATTTGTTATTTTCCCACTGCCTTAAAACATTAATCTACTAATCATCCATACAACAACACAAAATGTAGCAGCAGTGAGAGTCCAAAATGAAAAGAAACTGTAGCTCTGAATAAAGAATACACCCGTGTCACAGGCTATTCCTCTCTAACCACCTTTTTTTTCCCTCCCCCAGCAGATAGGAGACAGATTTCAACCAGCAAGTAATTAAGTGGGTCCTGTTTCCTTTCCCTCCTTTCATGCACTAACACTCGTTGCTTAGAGACCCATCATAGCCAGGTGTTGCTTGAGTGACAAAGCCTTTTTGTAGGGTGTGTTGCTATTGTTAAGGGCCGTACAGGCTTGACTTTGTGAGATGGCCGTGTTTGCTAGTATAAATAACTTCACTGAGGTGCTACTTCGACATTGAACTGGCAGTAATTAAAGGGTCAATCAGATCTTTCCTCATATGAGAGCTCCAGTGGTGGAAAAATACAGTTACAGTATTTACCCTCAACCCTCATAACACAGTAGCAAAGGTCTATTTGCGCACAGATACAATCTGCTACTCTTCCTCTGGCACTTGAAACAGGTTGTTTTATTTGAGTTCCTGAGGAGGAGAGGAAATGCTTGTTGTGTAACCTCCAGTAGATGAGGTTGAGAAAATAAATTCCTTTTTGCATTTTACTGCCCTTTGCATGACATGAGTTTTCTGTCTATTGAGTAAAATACTTAAACTAATGGTTTCATGATGAAGACATGGTGTTTCAAGTGTGCTTCATCAGCTGATTACTGTCTAATTTTGGTGTGTGTCATTTATCCTTCTGGATTTGAAGACTGTCACGGCACTCCACATGCATTTTTAGTTTCCTGTGGAGCAGCTTTTTGAGATAAAAGATGCTCTCTCCCACATTAGCAAAATGTGGATTTCAAGGACAGAAACCCTTCCCCATCTGCAATACAATACTCATTTGATCCTACTACTATGTTATTGATTAAACTTCAAAATATCTGCCTCCTCTCCCACGCTCAGCCAGACCTGTTACACAAGGAAGAAATGCTGCTCACGGAGTACAAGTGTGCACAAGTTGCACTTGATTTTAGCCAATCAGTCATCACTGTGTTTTAAAGAATTCACTGAAACAGAAGATAATAAACTTACATGTACCTGTTTCTCAGTGAGCAAATATAGAAAGAATTAACAGCAGAAAAGTTGGCTTGAATTTTTTTCACTGACTGTGAAACAAGGAATGAAACAATAAGGAAACAGGAACAGATTTATATTGTAGTTAGTTGTGAGGTCAGTTTACTGGTTTTGTCTATGTCCATGACTCTATCACGTCAATGCTATGTAAAATGTTTGGTTTTCAGACCTCTCTTGCTGAAAACAGCAGAAATGAGGTTGATTAGAGCGATTAGAGTGAACCAAAAGCGCAAAGTTGCGGGTCGTAAAACCAAAAGCAATGAGCTGAGAGGCCCTAAAATGCTCCGTAGAGCTGAGAACTGCAGAGTCGGGTGATAATTCTCTGTGGGTTCGTCACTTAAAGCGACACCTTTCACATTACATATTTAATTTACCATTTAATCCATTGTTCATATACAAATATTGACTGAAAAAGTGACAATTCAGGATCACTTTATCAGCTGGCCTCCAAACCAGATATTCAGATGGAGTTTGCCTCCGTTGTCATGGAATTGCAGATGTTCAAATTTCTAAATAACAGGTTCTATGATATAGCAATGAGTATTTATGAAACGTTTAAAAAAGTAAGGCTGAATCCAAATGTCCGAACTTCACTCATGGACTTATCGGGTGCATTCCAGGGAAGTTCGTGAGTGCTGAGGGATGTTCAAATCCACAATTCATCAAGTCCACAAGACTTTCTACAGACTTCTAGAGAGTCTACCTAAAATAAACATTGACTACATTTTAAAAATGCAGTTTATCTTCATGTTTTCATCTGTCCTTGGGATCTTAATCTGATATATAATAGTTTACTTTAGAGAGGTATTTTCCAGGGGTTTGCACCTATATACCTGATTTTTAACATTCCCATCTGTTCTCCACACAGACGTTGGGGTTTAGTAATCTGTCCTTACTGATGAGATGTGGTGTAATTTCTTGAGTTCTATAACTACAGTTTACACTCATCAAGAAAGATCCATATGCAATCATGGTAGAGCTCATAATAATGTCTCATTACTCCAAGATTTATATTCATCACAGAGCTTTGTTTGAAATCTCCTGAGACGGTGAAAAAAGAAGAAAAGAGGGGTGAAATGGCTTTTGTTTGTCACTGTCCAGTGAATACCTCATATCTTCAAAAGGTGCATGAACCAAGAAAAAAAGGCTTGTTTTTAAGCTTTGTGAGAATGCATTTGTGAGATAATCCACTGGTGTTTAAAAATGTTTTATCAGTCTAAGAACTAGGAGAGTTTATCTGAAAATTATTTTTAAAAATTGCCATAATTTGGAGATACTTGGAGATACAGATAGTTTGCAAATCGTCTGTAACCTTTTCACTAACTTGAATAGAGACCCATTTCCCTGTGTGCTTTAAACTAAGGATGTCTCTAAAATTCTTCACTGGCATCATACCAGCTCAGTATCCAGAGTTGATTTCCACCCATAAAATGCTCCAGCCAGCAATTTACTGGCTTAGGAATTAGGTAAGATTTTGGAAATCTGCTGCCGTGCCTCTGGCAAGAACAAGAGCAAGCGTCAACCAAATGATTAGGTTGCTTTCACACCTGTAGTTTGGTTAATTTGGCTTGGACCAAAAAAGTATACATTGTTGCATTTTAGTTCTTGTCTGGTTCCGGTTCACACTGACTTTTTACAAACTAACCAAGAGTAACCAAGTAACCAAGTAAACATGAAGTTATACAGGTGGACAGGTAACACCTTAATTGGACAGTTTCCTGCATCATCAGCGCATCATCAGCACCCACGTTGGGAACTTTAATGCTTCTGATGTGTATATTTATGTTCTTTGGTGTCACAAATAAATAACTCATTTTAAGCATTATTAGTATTATTAGACTGCAAATTGACTGCATGTTATGAATAGTGACTAACAGGTACAGACAGGACGAAAAGGAGGCGTCTTGTACAGTAATTATTCAGGGCTTATTACTGTGGGATCGCTGTCACACACTTTTTAATGGACTTAATGAACTGACAAAGTACACGGAGCAGGATACAAGCACAGAATTTTTAACAGCTTTTGACCTATTCATTAAGGAAAATACCCATGCTGACATGCAGACGTGTAACCATGGCTACCAAATGAATATATATAGCCTATATAATTTATAGCTAATATAGCTAATGATGCATAAATAGGCTATACATTACTTATACAGACAAATTCTAAGATCACTTCCTGAACAGATTTCATGATCACCAGATGGATTTACTAGTTGTCTAGCTTTTGAAATAATGCAAAATCACATATCTGCTATCATAAAATCCTGTGGATGGTTCGTTTGCTTTCACATCACAAATGAACGGCACCAGAGTCCGCTTGGAAATGGACCGAGACCAAGGTCTGTAGGTTTGTCACTATGAGAGACCCCTTTCAATTGACTGGTGCAGCTTTAATTCAAGAAAACCTTACCAAATGGTCTCCAAACCAGATAATGTTAATGTGACAATTTGAGGAAACTTAACTAAATGGCTTTCAAACAAGATATTAAGATATATTAGGCCTACATTCATTTATTTTTTAATCTATTAAAACTGGAACTGTTTCTTAAGGATCTAACTAATGATAATGTTATTTGGTTTTGGTAAAGAATGAATTTTGAGAAGCGAACTCAGACTTTTATGGACCCTACTATATATAAACAGTCAATTAGCAGTTGCATTATGTAAATGGATGACTGACTAACTTCCTCGGTGCAAAACAAGCCCATGGGTTTGAGAGTGTGTCCAAAATCACTATTAAATTATCCACTTCAGGAACAACATATACTTTAAAGCAGAATTTACTGATTGTGTTTAAACAGGCAGTTCGCATAAGAGCAAATTATTATTATATATTTACAAGGATTGTTGAGTACAGCCTGAAACTCCAACCTAGTGTGACTGCACACAGCCCAGCGTGACAATGATTATTGTGCACCTGCATTCGGTCATGAGCGACATGAAGTCCAGATCTGAAAGCCTTGGGAACTGGGTAATTCTAGTGTCCATACGGCAAAGTTGATTTCACAGCATGAAATAACAGGTATCTACAGCTCAATGTTAACGGGAGCCTTATTTTCAGGCTTAAGTGCCAGCTGTAAATATTTGTATTTGTGATCTCCTTAGATGTATCTTTAAATCTAGCTTCACGCTGCGTGACTGTTGGCAGAGTCTTGTTTTGATTGTCACTATGGGAACAGGGTGATCCATGGTTTTAAGAGCAAAGGGATTTGATCGATGAAGCAAGGCAACAATACTCTCCTCTCTAATGTAACAGTCTGCCAGGCTGGGCAGAGGAAGATGTCAAACAAACAATTT
This sequence comes from Siniperca chuatsi, assembly GCF_020085105.1. Classification (NCBI taxonomy): domain Eukaryota; kingdom Metazoa; phylum Chordata; class Actinopteri; order Centrarchiformes; family Sinipercidae; genus Siniperca; species Siniperca chuatsi. Next base: position 10,625,568 of record NC_058054.1, read on the forward strand.
GGAAGCATGAACCGGAAACTTGTCTTTATTTGCTCTTTAAATTTCATTACCTGAATATTCATGAAATATAATAGCATAAAACACCATTCTGAGAGTGGGAACAAAACTAAATTGAAACATTTGAGGCAAGACAGACGACAGCAACTGCCTCAGGGGAGTTTCATCTATAAACCCAACCTCAGACACTGACTGTGCACACAAACAGCCAGTTTCACCCTCTGCCTCGACAGTGGGGGAAGAAAAACCATCTGTTTCAGGGTCCAGAGTTCAGTCAGTTGTTGCAGATGAGCATGCACAGGGACCACAGAGTGCCAGCCATTGTAAATAGAGATCAGAGAGCAAAGCAGGGCCAGGCAAATGCAGCCAGAGGCAGTGAGCCTCTACATAAATATTGACTCTGTGTACATCCAAGCTCCCCAGACCTTTTAGATGTCAAAGCACGAGGGATGAGCGCATCATAGTTTGCAAAGACTGAAACCTGATTTGAATGCTTGCTAACAAAGTTGAAGGAAAGTTACATGCTCAAGAAACTGTAACGTTGAATGTGTGCGCTTTATCTACCAAGGTTAAGAACTGACATTCAGAATAATGTCGAGATGTCTGATGCAACGTTTAAGCAGATGTGTGTTTTGTGCTTTTAAGTGACATTGAAAGTTGGCGGTTTAGTTCTGTTTGGACATTCTCAGTCTGAGTGAGTTGGATAGAGTGATTTCCATAGAGGATGCAGAGTTGAAAAACATGTTTATTCTCCTCATGGAGTTTAACTTCAGCACTGAAGGCATCTGGAAGCAGATTACCCATGGGTATGCTGCTGCCAGCCTGGCCTTCTGGCTGGCTACACAGCTGTGAGTGCAGCAGACAGTAGCTGTTGGAAATACTAATGTCTCCAAATGAAATGTCCATTTAGTGCAGATCTTGTTGCAAATGGGACCTTTTTCATGACCACCTGTACATATTGCATATTAAATAAATAACAGTATTACAGATAGGGCTGAGGGAGAATTCAATATTATCAACTTTCAGTGGAATCATATTGTGATAAACACATATTGTGTTATTATATTACACTATGTATAGCCTATCAGTATTGAACTTTTATGATAAATGAAAAAAATGTGTCATTTGAGTTCTTGTTTGCATGTATGAAGCTTTGTCTAATTTATTACATTAGACAGTGGAACATGGTTCTGCAATGAAGGGGGCCACCAGGATACCCATTATAGGTGATTTTGGACACATTTACTCTATCGTGATGCAACCTGTGATATGAATCAATATAAAAAATATACTACATTTTGGCCATGTGAACAAAGAGGGACGTTTCTATAGTAATAGCAGTCCAGGTTACACAAACACAACACACAACACAACTTTCCAACTCTCCATGTGAATAACATCACATTTTGACGTTGTTTGGAAAGGCTGTGTTTTCTTCATGACCGTTAGATTAAAAAGTGCAAGATTCTGGTATGTTAATGATCAGTAAGATTGCCCTGTGTCACCACATTTTACATCAGTGGATGACACTTGCTGTTATCAGTCAACTAAAGCTGCAAAGAACCCATAATATTATATGGGATTAGGAACTGATAGTGGGTCTGTGGTTGTCAACAGTTAGGTTACAGAATAATACACTCTTAAAAGAGTACTCCACCGATTTAGCATTGCACTCCTATACTGCAGCAGAACCACAGATATCATCTTTTAAAATTTCACTTTATTCTTCTTCCTTGTCAAAACCTGCCGTTTACATTACCCAGAATGCAACTCAACCGCAGACATTTTCAAACTTGTAGTATTCAGACTTAACTGATGCTGACTCAAGTGGTGACTCGAGGCTTTATACAACTTTGTTTCCCACATATGCAGTAGTACTTCCCAAGATCTGTAAACAGACTTTGATGTGTAAATGGTAAATGGACTGTACTTATATAGTGCCTTTCTAGTCTTTCTGACTACTCACCCCATTCACACACATTCATACACTGAGGGCAGAACTGCTCATCAAAGTAACTAATCATTCACACACCGAAGGCACAGCCCTCAGGAGCAAATTGGGGTTCAGTGTCTTGCCCAAGGACACTTCGACATGTGGGCCAGGAGGAAGCCGGGATCGAACAGACAACCTTCCAATTGGTGGACGACCCGCTCTACCACTAAGCCACAGTCAAAAAAAAAAATCCCCTTTGGAGTTCCCCTTTAATATTCCTAAAAATACACAGTACAATATAAGTAAGTGCCTTCTTAGTACAGTATGTAGTAATAATGTGTGTTTATAATAGAGAAAGAAAATTATTATTTTATTTTTTTAAAGATGTTTATTCAATTACCAAACACTCCAAATAATTACTTTATTATTGGGAATGTTTGAGAAAAAGAATAATTACAGCCATGGCTTTCCACACAAATGTGTTGATTGATAGAACTGTTTTGTTCCTCAGGGATCCATTAAAGAGAAAAATGAACTTGCAGCACTTGAACCTGGTACAGTGGGTACAAAAAACAGCCTTGAGTGCTGTTTCTTAGTTATATTAAAAACTCTGATTCAGTCCCTTATCAACACCTCCTATTATATAAGTAAAAAACATTCAAAAAGCTCCCCCCTATTGGAAGAATCTGTCCCTTTACACCTGATTGCTACAACTACTGAATGAGCTGAAATACTGAAGGAAGAGTTCTGTAAATCATGTGTACAGTCAAGGTCAGATGCAGGTCAAACACACCTCAGATTCACTTTAAAATCTGATGGGAGCACACCAAAAACAACATTTGAAGCCTAATTTGCTGTAAATTGTTTTCTTTTAAGAGCCACTCATCCACAACAAATGGGTTATTGTAATTTTTAGGGGAGATTGCAGATAGAAGCAATGAATATTGTTTCAAGGACTAAAAGTTTTGACCTTTCAGCGTGACGGTGTGAAACATTAAAAATAACCTATTTAAAGCATATTTGTCAATTTTGGATGAAGATTCACTGTTATGTTGTTAAAGTCACAGGTTGGTATTCTGTCAAAAACTTTATATTTCAGGAGACTGTGAGGTGGTATCTGCTTTTCTGCAATCAATGAAGGATTGGACCAAGATGGCATCAGTGATTGGACGGCAGATTATTTTCAAGGATTGGAAGAATCCTGAAGAGCCTTGTTTTCAGGACTGGGTGACAGAGATTGGCAGTTGCTGCATATGAAAGTAGGGCTGCTTTTTTCTCAATTAAATCAATTAATAGTTTGGTCTATAAAATGCCAGAAAATGGTGAAAAATGGCTATCACAATTTCCCCAAAAAAGTCTTATCTTGTCTGACGAACAGACCAAAGCTCAAAGATATTCACTTTACAATCATAGAGGACTATGAAAACCAGCACATTGACTTTAAAGAGCTTTAAAAAAAAAAAGAGCGACTCAAAACGATTATTAAAAGAATGCCATGTAGCATGTAGAAAAATAAAGTGGGGCATGTAATATACAGTCAGTGGCCACTTTATTAGGTACACCTGTAAATGATGCCTGTATCAGATATGTATATATTATATGTTATAGCATTGTGCTCATAGTTAGTGATGGTGTTGTACTGGACTGTATTATATTCAGAGGTGTTTCTAATATTCTGCCCCCCTCATGTATCTAAATAGGGAGGACAAACAATTTGAGACGCCTCTCATTATAATGTATCCAGTACGACACCACCTTTAACTATGACATCAATAATAAACATGTAATTGAATTTACATATTTTAATGTCACCATTATTAACTCTGCAAAGGTAGAATTTAAGGCAAAGCTGATGAATTGCATTAGATTGCACAGGTGTATCTAAGTGAAAGGATGAGGTGGAAGGAGTTATGCTTTTGTACATCCAATGGAAACAGGCTGTTCTCGTTTTTTCTGATTTGCAATACTGATGTTATATTTCAAAATAAAAATTGCAAGTCATACAAATGAAAAAAACAACAACCTTTGCATTGGCTCCACTTTTCGCCTCACAACAGAGCACTGAAATTATTACATTATCATTTCACAACCTATTTTTGACTCCCTACTACAGGCACAGTAGAAGGATGAGCAGATATTTTTTCCAAGTGAAGGTTACATTCAACTCGAGCCTGAAGGCAGATGAGATTAAAAATAACAAAAACACTTTTCTTGTTGCTCAGCCTCAGTCTTGACATATGCTGTTGTCACTATTGAATATGGTCTGATAAGAAAACACAATTATCTTATCAAGTTAAACACAGTACATCTCTTTGTTATTCAGCAGTTGTAACCCCAATAACAGCTGAATCCTGGACAGGAAATAGACGCAACACAGGAACACCATAGACAAGCATCTTTATTGGGATACATACAATGTTTTACAGGTAAGACTTAAATAAGTTGCAGTTTTGTACATTATCACAGACATAAAGTGCGACTTCAATCACCACACATTACTTAGCTGAGAGGGCACGACACGAACTATGACATTTAAATCAAGTAACATCAAGGATCGTTTGGGATTTGCGGGCGGAAGGAGGAAACCACACCGTTTGATTTTCAAGTCATTACACAAAATGAACGGCTGATTATTAAATGGCAAAGACCAATGTACATACGGTACACACTCATCCACACAGTAACACACATGCACAGGAACAGTTCAGCTTCGAGCTGCCACGGCTGGAGCTTGCTGCTGATCAGTGGACTGGAGTTGTCTTCCCAGGTACTCCCTGTGAAAGAAAGTACAACAAATTACACTTCAGCACTCCCAACACAAACCCATTTAATGTGGAATTAGATGCATTTTAATTCCCCTACACCTTATGGCCTTTAATACTCAATATCCTTTAAAGGAATAGTTCGATATTTTGGGAAATACGCTTATTTGCTGTCTTGCCGAGAGTTCGATGAGAAGATTGATACCACTTTCATGTCTGTATGGTAAATATGAAGCTACAGCCTGCAGTCTTTATGCTAAGCTAAGCTTAGCATAAAGACTGCATAAAGTAGGGGGAAACTGCTAGCCTAACTCTGTCTAAAGGTAACAAAATCCGACTACCAGCACCTCTTAAGCTCACTAATTAACATGTTATATCTTGTTTGTTTAATCTGCACAAAAACTTGTCAAATTGCGTTTTTTCTGGGGGCATTGTTTGAGACTATGGCAAATAGGGATTATTTTCATCATTGATTTATCTGAAGATTATTTTCTTGATTAATTGATAGTTCTATAAAATTCTGTCACGCAGTGTCATCACAATTTCCCCAGAGCCAAGGGTGACATCTTCAAATTGCTTGTTTTGTATGACCAACAGCCCAAAACCCAAAGATATTCAGTTTACAATGATATATTACAATGAAAAGCAACAAATATGCTCATTTGAGAAGCTGGGACCAGAGAATGTTTGAGATTTTTTCACAATTTTTTTCAAAAAAAAAAAAAAAAAAAGACTGAAGAGATGAACTGATTAACAAAAGATGATTTATTTTCTGCCAATTGACTAATCTATTATTAATTCAGCTCTTTCTCAGGCCGAGAGCAGTGATTTCCTGGCAACCTCACAGTGTCGACAAGACTTTGCACAGTTCTTTTACAGATTAAACAAATGACATAACATTAGTGAGTAATCAGTGAGTTTGTAGGTGGATTTTGTTACCTTTGGCTAGCAGTTTTCCCCTGTTTCCAGTCTTTATGCTAAGCTAAGCTCCTGTCTCCCAAAACCAGATTCATATTGAACAGACAGACATAAGAGTGGTATCAATCTTCTCATCTCTCAGCAAAAAGCGTATGAGCAGATTTCCAAAAATGTTGAACTATTCCTTTAATGAATGTATTCCTATCCAGTTGATTATTGGGGTGAAATTACGACCTTCAATATCCTTTAATTTCAGAGCAAGTGGTATTTTCATACTATTTCATACTATATTCATTCATTTTCAGAATATGAGCTTCTCCTGGTTATTCTGACCCAGACATGATGTCAGTCTAAGCACTGAAATAAAATGCCATTATTTTGAAAGGTCACACTACTTCAGGCTTTTCTTGGCAGTAACATTTTCAGATATGATATCATGACATTCACCTTACTGCAACCACAAATATCAAACAGCTCTCACAAACCTGAAAATGGAAAAGGCTGGCAAATAATTTCTGATGGTGCAAATTATGTTCTCCTTAAAAACTAAAACTCAGACAGTCAGTGCTGATAAAACTGATAAATGTGTCTACATTTTTCTGCAGAGCAACAAAGCTGTCCTACTTCTATTTTTACAGTAATGAAAGTATGAATCACAGCAGTGAGTTAATGAATTTCAGGTCTCCGGTCAAAGCCTCCATGTCTGCACTTTAATGTTTCATCTCATTGTTGGCTACTGACCCCAGCTTGATGAACAGTAAAGCATTTTCCTAACAAATCAAGCAGGTATACACAGTGTTTTTCGAGGGCCAAAAGTCTGTATCTACCCCTGGCACATTCTCTGATTAGAGTGCAGTTAATTAAAAACTGAGAAATAATTTTTTGTTTCTGGTAGAAATGAAAACCTGCAGACTCTGCAGATGTTTCCTCACACCTGATTAATTCAAATCTATCAAACACAACAGGTTTTTTAGAACACCATCCCCTATTTCCTATAAGAGCTTACTCACAGTGTAGGGGGAAAAAAACACTTCACTGAAGTTGTCAGTGATAACCTTTAGCTGGTCTTCAAATAGCAGCTATATGTTGATTCAGAGTACTGCCAGGGAGTTAATAAAGGCAGATGGAGATGGAGTTATGAAGTCAGTGTTCAGCAGCTGGAGTGCTTTATGATGTACGTATCTGCAGCTGCTGTATGAATTAATTCCCACACAGCAAAATGAGTCCTGGACATTAAACACAGCTATCAGATATTGGTTATACTTAAATCAAAGGCTGTATAAGGAAAAACCTAAACCATCTTAAAATACAAATAACAATGTGATTCATCATCAATCTGAGTGAAGTGGGATAGACAATGTTTAGGTCGTACTGTATGTGAGGATGGCACCAGCCAATGAGAGTCGATCATAAGATAAATGCTTGATAAATAAAAAGAATACAGTATCAGAATTAAATCCATGGACCTTAACAACCTAAAATACAATACATCCAATATTTTGCCTCATCACTGCAGAGGAAATCACATCTAAAAAGGACCTTTTCTATGGAGCGCGGACATTATTTAAAGATATATCACTGAATGTAATAAAACACATAAATGGTGCAATTTTAATCTGCTGAAATGCAGCAATCAAGGTCAATTTTCTAGTGATTGCGATAACATTACATTACATTAATTTGGCAGACAATAAGTATTCAAACTCAAAAGGAACAAGAGCACATTTCTGCTGCTACATGACAAAGTAACAACAATGGCAAATTACCTTATTGTTCACGTCTGGCAGCAGCTGGTGCTCTTTGAAAAAGCTCCCTAAACATGCAGCCTGGTTGCTGAACCACCTAACGGCAAGCCACCTGAGAGGGCATCCACCTGTCACTCAAAGCGGCCATGTTCTAAATTATGCGTAACTTTAAGCCTTAATGTAATTTAAACGGGTGAGTTATAAAAACATTCACCCGCCTCACAGTTGTCATGAAGGTTGAAATTAGTTATAGAGACCAAAGCTGTTTTTTGTACCAGCCTGTAAACATGTTGATTTCTGCTGTGAAGTTGAGCATTTTAACACGGGGCTCTATGGAGACTGACTCGCTTCTGGAGCTTTTGGCACTTGCCAAAAGTTGCCTTCATTTTTCAGCCCTGGAGGTTGCCGCTTGGTCCTGTCTTAAATTTGCGTTGCTGTAAGACAAATACTTTTGATGGGACAATTTCTGCACACTGATTTATTAAAGTCACTAATGATTCGTTTTTCTTCTAGGTTGTGAAGATCTCCCAAGTAATTTGGACACTTTGTGAACTTTTTTTGTTAATAAAAAACACTTGCACTGCACATTCAATCGTTCATAGAAAAAAATATCAACTTCTTTTTTTCTAATTTCATTTGTATTCTACGGATGTATTTATCAATCACTGATGTGGCAATTGTCTCAGGTCTCCCTTTTGTGATTGGTTGTTACAGCGGTGGCTTTAATATAAAGATGTATTGTTTCACACTGTAAATCTGATGCCTGATGAAGGCCTATAACTAAAATGGTGTATCTCTAGGCACCTGTCTACCAGGTTTATCAAAGAGTCTAATTTGGGATGTGAAAAAAAACAAAAAAAACAAAAACAGTAGTGTAGTGATTAGATATACAGATTTATCGGATTATTGCCATAAAAATGACAAAATAATGACTTTTGGAATGATTTTTTTTCCATCTTTGGTTTATAAAACTTAACAAGTAGAGCATGTTTTGCTCATTTTTAAGAAGCTATATCAATTATAATGTAAGAATACAAATAAAGATAAAGTTATCGGGAAAATAAACAGCATTCGATCACTGGCAAACAACGGCACATTCTACTCAGTGAGAATTTCAGTAAAATGAGGACTGGAGAGAGGAATATGAATTTAAGAACATTTGGTCCCTTGAAATTCTCACCAAGGTCACTTTCCCACTCTTGAAATGTATTCACTCCCTCCCTCTGGCTTTTTAAAAGGAGTACAAAGTGATCTTGAACAGACGTTTGGGTATTTTGGCGGGCCTAACAGCCAGGCTAGTGTATGAAATGCAATGTAATAATGTATCATGACATGTCAACTATAGACTTCTGTAGAAAGGACTGTGCTTCAATCTAGACACCGAGGCCACTACAGCACAAGGACAAATCAAGTTCAGGAAACGTATTAAAGAAAACGACTTTCCACAGCAGACTAAAAGGGCCACAAGGATAAATAACAGTTATAATAAAGTTTGTAGTGCACACAGTCATCTCTGCTGTTGTCATGGCAGCAGAGACCTTCAGTAAGTAGGGACCAGAGGATCTTCTCATGCTAACAACAACGACATGGCAACTAACTCAAGGTGACAGTGGGTGTGGTGAACTGCTTTGAAAATATCTTCAATTTGTAGGTGAATGAGACCTCACCTTTTCAAAAAACAAAACAAAAAACAGCACCAACCTCAGTATTTTCCTCACTCTGCAGCAGCATTCACACATTTCTGTTTTCATGAAGTGTAGGCAGCACACATTATCCAATGTGACAAAACAACCTTGAGACATAAACCCTCCTCACATAATAGGTCCTGTCGAAATAAACAAACTAGTGGAAAAGCAGCCAGCACTTAACAGAGAAAACTGACACGAACAACAATGCTCATGTGTTTTCATCATTGTCTCTTTCTAACCCATTATATTATTTCAACACAAAAACAAATCAACCATTGTGCTGCTACGTCAGCACGGCTGAGGTACAGCATGTCATCACCTCAAGCCAATCAAAGGGGAAGGCGTGGGCGAATAAAGACTTACAAGTAGTACAAATTAATGACAATACAAGAATGGATGAATGTCTTCAGATGTGATTTGTGTGCCGGGCTTTCAAATGACACGCTGCTGCTTTTATGTGGCAAAAAAAAAGAAGCTAAAAGCTGTGATTAAATATCTATTTCCAAATCAAATTAACTTTGTCTAGAGTATAAAGGCGTGTGCTGAATTTTGCATCAGTTTTCAACTCAGACATTCATATGCTAGTTTAATTCCTGCTTTTCCTTTTTTGTAGTAAGAGATTTTTATGCAGCGCTTAGTTTTTCTTATCTTACCTGTATATTTCATTTTAGTTCTTCATCTTTATTCCGTCTTTTTCCCTCTCATTTTAATTTATCACCACCTTTCTATAACTTTACTCCTGTTTGCTTATTTTCATTTATCACAGAAACCACAACAACAACATGAGATCCAATTTCTGGGATTCAACGAAAGGCCAAATACTGTATATATTTTCTAAAACAGGTATCTAACTCACAAAGATATCTTTGGGCTTTAAGCAAACTTCTCAAAACTCATGTAATTAACCCAGAATCTGCCCCCTCTCCTTCTGCAACGGTTATCTGATTTTTCAGCCTGTAAAACGTAATTATAGATTTAAAATAAATTTATCTTACATTGGAAGTTAAAGTATTTAAGCTGAGGTGCGGAAAATGCATCTTGCTTTCTATTGTAGGTCTGATAATGAGAATCTGTTTATCTTTCTTCTCAGTTACTGAAACAAGACTGAAAACCTTTTGTGCTACAGTGAACAAATAAACTTCTGCCCACACTTCAGTGAACATACACGGAACATTATGGTCACTTAGATAGGAAAACAGCACTACACTATGATATTAAACACAATACCTCCATCCACAGTTGCTCAGGGAGCAGAGTGTGTTTTAGATAGTGGCAGCAAAACAAACACATTTTCACTTGTTGCTTGTTGATTTTTAGTGTTTCCAAGCAATCCAGTAGACAGAAAAAACACACAAAGATGATGGGAGAGTTAAGTGTTTGGACACAGAGAAAATCTGAGGAGTGGTGCCTTAACATTAAAGCTGAAGTACTGACCAGCGCTTCAGTAAAATAAAGCATATAGAGTTTGTAATGGTGCCAGTGAGAGGTTTGAATAGATACTGACATCAATATTTGAGAGTTTAAAAAATCTGATACTGAGCAAAATATCAGCCGACATATATATGTTTTTTTACAGAAACACATAAGCTTAACAAGGATTTTAGTTTAGGATCCCTTAAATTATGTTATTAAGTCAAAACAGTGACCTGTTGGACGTCACTAAATAAAGCTACAAATACGGACTTTAACATTTGAATACGGATGAAATAAACAAGTATTTAAGTATCTCGGATCATCTTTAAAGACCTTGCCATGGTCCACCCCACACAGGTGATTTCACTTATTTTACTTGATTAAACCTTTTATAGGAATGTGTGGGCGTGTACAGACTGAGCTCGAGTGACATCTCTGTGAATCTCCTGTTAGCTTTGTTGCACCTGCTGGAGCAAATTATAATTCTATCATTCATATCAGCACACAGAGTCTATCGACCTCACATAATTCCCAGCATATCTACGTCCAACTTTAACCCAAGGGGACGTCTAATCAGACAAAATAAATGAAAATACCTGTGAGGGTGTGCAGGACCTTTAATCATTTGTATGCAAATGTAGGAGATTGTTATTTAATGTCAGAAAGCTTGGTTCAACTAAAACATTGAGGGCTAGTTTTCCTCATGATAACATTTAGGTGATAAGTGGTTCAAGCAGAATGTATAAGATCAATGAAGCTACAAATGTGTTCATACCAGTTGTGGACCATTAACTTCTGCACAGCCAGCAGCGCGTTGTAACGGACTAGCTGGTCCTCGTGGTGCATATGATTCATCACCAGCTGTTTTCCACCCAGCTGCTCAATCACCCTGAAATGGGAGGAATAAAAGGAATAATGGCAGAAAGTCCTCATCCACAGAGAAAACAGATACTTTTTTCATGATTTAGGTTATTCAGTGGTCCAGCAGCACCGGGTAATTGAATCCAGCCTGACTGAAATGTTCTATGTATCTTATAAAGGGCCACTGGCCTTGTAAAAGGATATAGTGCTTTGAAAAGGAAAACAGACATGCATAATGCATGTGATAATACAGCAAATGGTATGACCAGAGAAAAGAAAAGTAGGTGAAAGTACAGGAACTCTAATAGTGTCAACTTTGGGATAATGAAAGTCCACCCAAAATGCTCAGGAGGAGTGAACCTGTTGAAGCACATGCAAAAGGTGTTGCTCACTCTTCCAGTACTTGTAAAACTACCAACATGAATTTATTTTTAAGTACGTCTAGAACTAAGATATGGTGTGCAGCAAGCATTTTTCCCTTTGTTAACCAACCCCTTAACTAACTGGAACAAGCAGATGTACATAATGTAAGGGCAACTGCAAATACAATCTTAAAGCCACTATATGTTTAATTTTTATGTGATTTGAACACTAGCTTTTGTTTGTAGAAAAATTACCTAATCCTGGTGAAATTCAGCCCATTCACCTAAAGGGCAAACTGCACAGAAAGAGTTTTTCTTTAACGTTTTTGACCTCCGTCACTCACCCGTGTCACAGAAAAAATACACTTCAATTTTATCAAAGCTATCAATTGGAACTTGTGGCCTAAGTTTTTGGAAGACAGTATGTCCTCTTGGTGTCTCCAGTGGTGGAGGTCAGAGTTGCTGTGGATAGAATGGACTGGATGTTTCAGTAGTGCTTACGCGCCGCTGTCATCTTGCTTTTGATATGGATTCCCTTTAGGTGTTCCCAGGTCAGATCCGTGGGCAAAAGTCGGATTTTGTGGTAGCAACGTGTATTGCTGTTTATGATAATGTCTTTTGACACTACCACATTCGGGTGCCAAAGTCCGAAATTCTACAGATAGCGGCTTTAAGCTTTGATATGAATTCGTTTTCACAGCAAAAATGCCTTACCGTTTGCCACGTGGGTAATGTCGCACGTACTCTCCAATGTCGTGAGCTGCCACTGCTATTACTTGGGGATCATCAGAAACCTCCAACAGCCTCGTTAAGATCCTATTGAAGAAAGGCAGACAAAAAGAGAGGCATTCAAATGGAGAGGTCTGTCTACATCAAAAGGCAGATTCCATCACACCTTATTCACTCTGAAAATCACATATTTCTCAGATACTTTTCTGAGAAAGCTTCATAAAATAAATAGATTAGCTGAGATTATCTTGGATGTAGAAATGCAATGATCTCTCTGAAAGCCTAGACTGATGTTAAAACTGAGGAAAAACCCAAACTCTAAAATCTAAATCCAAGGACATGAGACATAAGGCATCCTCTGAAAAAGTGACACCTCGGGTTTTAAAGAGAGACAAAGCATGGGTGAGAGTCGGGGAAAGAGACTAATAAAAAAGGAGGGTAATTACAGAGAGAGGACAGTGATGAGACAATGAGATGGGTAGATCAGGATTTTTAGTGAATGTCAATAGGCCCAACAGTGTGTGTGACTGGAATAACAAGGAACACAGGCACAAATTGATGTTTTATCTCTTGTGATCTGAGTCCTTAGATTGGATACACACACACAACAACAATGAAAAACAATGTAAAGAGGCTGTGCAATCATCAAACATGATGCTGGTGAGTGTGTGCCTTTTCAGTAGCTGTTAAAAGTACAATTTGAAAATATCAAATATCCACAAAACTGAGTGTTTTGTGGATAATTGACCAGTGACATTTAATACTGATTTGAATCTAAATTTAAAAATTAATCTGCATTTTTTTTTTTTACCTTAAAATCAAATTTTCCCACAGTTTCATCAGACCTTGTTGTGAGCAGTTTCATGTAGAAACTATCGGTCGAAAGAAAATAGTTCCTACATGAAACTGCTCAAGTTTTTCTTTGCTGCTTTGATTTCTAGAGCCATGCCATTTATATTCTTACTCTGAAATTTGGTTTTCCAACTCATTCAGTTTTAATTAATTCAAAAGCAGTTTTGAAATGTACATTACACTTTTTCTTTCAATTTTGGAAGCTGTATTGAACCTTCCAAAGCCTCATTTTCATATGCAGCTTTGAGCAGCAGAGAGAAAAAACTTCACATTAAATTCAATTAAACCTTTCTGATTCATATCATGTCTTTTAATGTCAATTGTCACATTTAAATTCAGAATACATACACATAATTTAAATGAATTTCTCAAGTGGCAATATCTTAGTTTATGATAAAGCATATTTTGTGCCCTTGTGGACCTGAACAAGCTGTACTTTCAACAGCATTAGTTTCTAGTTTTTAGTTTTCGAGGGCCATGGAGAAAATAAACTGTTTGGCTCCAGCACATGCTTCATCTTACTTGAGGAGCTCATAGTTCTTCTCGTTTAGGCGGACAGCGTTCTCACGCCAGAACTTCTCAGACTTGTGCACAGGACTCCATTCCAGGCGGCCGGACTTCAGTTCAGAGCTGTACTCATCAAATGAGCTGTTGATAAAAAAAATACATAGAACAAAAAGTTCAACAAGTCCAAGAAAAAGAAAAAGCTACTTTCTTTCAACCCATCTGTTGTGTAGAGTAGTGATTTGAGAAGCACAGCATATGGGCAAGAATATCTAGAGGTCACCCACACATGTAATCAATGCAGCATTCAAAATAAAGATGTCTTTAGAAAATAGAATAGCATCATAAAGATTTACCAGATTCATGTACAACACTAAAATATCCATAATTCTTTTAAAAGCTTTGTTCCAAGCCTTTGTTTTTACAGAATATTACATTTAGTTTTTTTCACATTCTGCTCACTGTAGCAGAACTACTTTGGAATTTAAAAAATAAATGTTTGGGAAAATTCACTGCATATTTTTCGTGAAATGGAGTCCACTGGGTACCTGAGATCCTGCACACTCTCTCCCAGCTTCTCCAGCAGGAACTTAATGTCCTCGGTGATGTCCTCATCATCGTACTTCTGCTGCTCGAGGTTCTCGAGTTGCTTCAGCACCTTGCACTGAATCATGGCCAAAGCGTACTCCTGTCGAGTCTCCCTCTCTGCTGACTTCTCCAGAAGATTCTGTCACAGAGAACAACAGCGTGAGGAACAGGTGTTGTATATTAATTACTTCACTCATATGATGAAAAGAGGAAAACATGGCTCATAATTCTGTGGTTTGCTAACAATGTGGTGGAGTGAGAACTTTTAGAGAGTGCAGTAACCTGTGGAAATTTACAGTAGTGAGCACATGGTCAATCGTAAATAGCTAGATTTATATAGAGCTTTTATCCAATGGCAGCGAGCTACCATGTCGGGGCTGGGGATCGAAACCACCAACCATGCGATTAGTGGATGACCCACTCTACCTCCTGAGTCACGCCTGCCGATTCATACATTGACCTAAGAAAGGGCTCAGTTCATGGTTTGGCGACGGACCAGAGGATGTCCGGTCGATCTACCATCCAGTCGAGGGAGTCGATGCAGGGGTAAACATTGATTTTCGGGTATTATCCGCCAAAAATTTTGACATTTCTGTCTAATTATTTTATCTTCAAACAGTTTCTCAATTGATTTTCCAAAAAGTTCTTTATCATAATATCAAATTAAATATACTGTGATTTAGGATTTTATCCAAATCACCTGCTCCTGATATCAAATAACATTATTAAAGTTGTGAATTTCTTCCAAGGTAGATAAGATTTCAAAATACACCTCTTACACCAGGATTCAGTTTCAGGTGTTTGTGAGTGAGGTGTGAAGAGGATGAAGGCAGAGCTGTGCTGCAATAAGAACACAATGTTCAAGTATTGTAAAAGCTACTTTTGTAGCAAATTCTCTGGACAAAGTTCAAGAAACTCTGAAAAAAATGTGGTTTTGAAGTGAAACAAAAGAAAAGTGGCTTCAGCAGTGGGACTGAGGTAGAGGAAACACACTCCATACTCTGATTGAACCATTTATGCCACCATTGAGGGCATAGCATACAGCTAACTGCAAATATCTGACACATTTTTTCTTGCCAGAAACACAGAACCTGTGTGTGTGCACAACATCCCTCTCAAACAGAGCAAATAGGCCAGGTCACAGCAAATGTGTAGAGCCTGCCTGCCTTTGAAGGCATACGGCTAAAATAAATTTCATGTTTTATGGAGCCTAATTGAATATGTTTTTCAAAAAAAGAAACCACTAGGATGTGTTCAAGGACTTCCAGATGGTCCTGATAATTTCAGTCACATTGCTAGTCCCATGTGGTGAGCAGAATAATTTGCATAATTAGGACATTTGGGAAAATAGCAACATGCAGAACAACGTGGAATAATTTTATAAAAAGATTTTGTAAAAAGAGAATTCCTGTTACATACCATAATCCCATCTTCCTCAAAATCTGCATGACACACTATAGGGAGCCCTTGGGTCTCAACAAAACAATTCTGTTTGTTGGTGAGGAACCATGTTTTTGTAGCTCTCCTTACTCTACGTCAAACACACAAGGTAAGTTGAACGACTCAGGGGAAAACCTACTCAATGTCAAGATGTTTTGGGGTCTCCCTTCACTGCCCACCATTGCTTTTAATTAGCTGCAATATAGCAGTCAAACTGAACAACAAACTTCTCTGACCAATTAAAAACGGGGCCCTTTCTTTTATGGGTGCATTCACAAACACTTGACGTGACAGCTCTGCTGGCATGAGAGGTGTGATGAATGAGCTTTAGGGGAAATTCAAAGCAGGAACACATGCAGTCCATTGAGGCAAACATAAAACAGTAGAATATATTCTCTAAAATTTGGTCTCAAACTAATTTCTTTCAGTAAACAGAAGACACGAGAGAGGAAGTCCATCAGGATCACAGATGCCTTTTTACTGAGGTTACAATGACAGTGAAATACTGATGGAAACTGGCTGACAGAGAAGTACAAGCAACCTTAAATACCTTCCTTAAAGTTGGGTTTGAAAATCAGCTAACTTTCCTCCCCTGGCATATGAGCTCATGTTTCAATCATGTAATCAATGCCAGGCATTTACCACACCATTGTGCTCTGAGCAGGGTCGTTGAGGCTGTCTGGTGTAGCCGGGTTGGACAAAGTCAGAATATCACTGAAGCTTTTCATTTAAAAATCCATATTTCCTCTAGGCCATAATTGGTTGACTCGACATGAATATTTTGTTTGCTATTCAATATGATGTGTGCTGAGGGTGGCCAGGTTCTGCAGGCTGTCGACTAGACGAATGCACTGTGTTATAGCAAAGGATTATTATTGTTAACAAAAAATATCTGTATAACGTATGTTCACTAACAGAGGAGTGTTCATCTGCATAAAATGTGTAATGATCTGGGACTAAGAAATAATTTCTATACTCTTCCAAACACAATAATCAGCCCTCTGAAGACCTGGAAGTTATCATATTGATTTTCATTGTATTTCCCAGATGTTCCAGACCTGTGTTGGTGCCCTGCCCGACCCACTAAGTTCCTTGAGTAAAAAAGCACCACAGCATGGATGATAAATGCGGCCTCTGCCATTAATTCAATTTTGTCAGGGCATAGTATGGGGAATTCATTACCTGGCATAAACACAAAACAACCGAGCAAGCCCAGAACGCAGCTCTTAGGACTAAATTAAATATTCAAGAGATGTTTTGAGCAATTACAGCAGGGAGCTGAAAGCGCAGCACAATCATAAATCGTATTATGTATCTTTTATGGGTTTGGTTGTTTTATAGACTGCCTCATCTGCTGTTTGAGAGTTGTCATTTCAGTTTGCTCTTGTTGTGATAAAGTATATAGCCTAATTAAATGCCAATGTTCAAAGTGCTGTGCAAGATTTTGAAAAATACACATGGACTGTTCTATGTCAGTATAAAAGTGCTGGCATGACACTATGACCTGTAAACATTTGCAAGGAATTTTAAAAATATAAATAATAAAAAGACTTTTAGACCAGTGGTTTCCAAACTTTATCAAACAACGGCAGCCCTTCATAGTGCCCTTATTTATAGTGACAGATCTTTCCATCAGTTGCTCTGACAGACGCCTTTTCTGACCAATGTGTACCTAGAAAATGTGTGTGCTGGAAAGTGCGCTGTGTTACTTTCACCTTAGCTTCTGCCTGACTGCATATTAATATGGTGATTTCAGTTGTTTTTATTGCTTATTTCTTCCATTTGATACATTGGGAAAAAAACGCAATACAAAATGTAGCTAATGTAAATCTCACTTCTTTTTTATGTGGTAAAATCTACAAATGTACAGTAAAAATTAAAAAAGGAAATAAATCTTGCAGCCCCCTTGGCCTGTCCCGCACCCACTTTGGGAACCACTGTTTTAAACAAAGGTCCACGATACAAGACAGCAATTCAGCCAGAGTGATCAAAACATTTTCAGTAAAAAGTGGCATTTTGGAGACACACAGAACGAGTGAGAAATTCTCCACATACCCTGAAGGCAGCCAGGATGATTCGAGTGACCTTCTCCTTGACAGACTCCTGGAGGATGTCGGACAGTGCTGGCACTACGTTGTAGCGTCTCAACTGCTCACAGAGCTGAGGACTGAAGGCCAGGAGCCAAACACAGAAGATCATCTGGTACTGGAGCTGGAAACCACACTTGTTGCTCAGCACCGCAGTGATGCTTAAACAGAAAAAAATTATATAAATAAATAAAATTTAAAATGGAAAAACAACAACCTAAAGTGCTAGGGAAAAGGAGCTGCATCTATATGTGCCATCTGTTTAAAAATAGAGTAGTTTTCACAGCTGTGTGCGTACATGCTGCTCAACCATTATCTCAGATGATGGCTGAGAATGAAATGTTCAGACAGTCTTTAGAAGAGCTGCTCAAAATACAGAGTACTAATGACTACAGCTAGACAGCAGGTCATACATTTGCAGAAATAGCTGGTAAGTGCAGAGATGTAGAGCTCATAGATGTGCAATAATTATATGATCCAAATGAAGGTTATTCTTACAAAACTTTATTAAGAAAGAAGTATGGGGCCAAGTGAAAGATGGTGAGAATCATTAAGAATTTGTACCACAAGCACACAGCCACAGGAATATTCAGCCTTCTATTAGTTTTTTGCACCGTTCAATGTCTTACACTGTTCCAACCACCTACTCCCTTTAGAAATGTTGCTGCAGAATATAATGCATCTATGTCATGAGTGAGTATATGATATGAAACTGTCAATTAACATCTCAGATTTGAATTGCAAAACAAAACAAAAGTACACTTCACATCAACAAGGGTATTTTTTGGATCCTCAGCACTATTGATTTTTAGGTCCATTTTCAGGTGAGGTGGAGAGAAGATTTGTTTAGTAGAAGGTAAATTTCATCAAGAATGTTACACAAAGAAAATAACATTTTTACTGAAATTGTTGCCTTTGGAAACTGTATTAAATCTTCAAATTGATTTATGTTGTGAAGCACAAAGGGTCAATATGTGTCACATCAGAGCCTCAGGTCATCTTATTGAACACCCAGCACACTTCACAAAGTGAGCTTAATTTGCTTCCATCAGGACGGAGATTACACCTGTATAAAGATGGCACTAACAGGTACAAGAGGTCTTTTATTCAATCAGTAATTGGCTTTTCAAAGAAAATGTAATTTGGCCTGTTGCTAGCTATGGATCCGACAGGGTGGTCCTCTAGTTTCTGCTTTCTTCTTCTTCTTGCTGCTCTCTCTAGATGGTTTTGGTGATGAGTGATGATGACAAAACTTTTTTGTATTTATTGTTTTTACTCATTGCTGTACTTTTGCGTACTTAATTCTAAATTGACATCTGTCTGTAAACCAATTACACCTTTACTCCTTTCATGGGCACAACGACAGCTCAGGGGGACGGCGTCCACAAACCTCAAAGTCCCCGGTCTGAGTCCAGCTGGAGACCTTTGTTGCATTGAAAAATCTTTACTCTATATAAATGACTGTTGTGCAGATACTGTTGCCTTGCATATATATTATATACCATAATGCCAATGACACCATAAATAAAATACCATAAGCATTCTTCTTTAGCCCAGAGCCATAATAAGGATATCATAAACTATGACAACTCTGATTAATCAAACATACTTGTAGTCATACTGAATCATTGGCCTGTTTGAACAGCTTAGATGTTTGATTGCCCAGTTACAGAATTTTTCAGGACTGGAAAGTATTACATTTTTTGTTTTTTCTAGACAGTATAAGAACTGTAGGAACCCTCTTTATAAGGAGTCATTACTCACCAGTTGACTCCATCAGCCTCCACCCAGGCAAACCTATACTCATTGACCCTCAGCATCAGCTGAAGGCATCCAGCCACACACTGGACGTACTGAGAGCTCTGCAAAGGACAGAGGCAAACATTTACTCAAACAGAAGAGTGAGCCTTAGCTGTGTAATCAGGAAAACAAACAAAATGTTAGAAGGTCAAGTACAATCAGTGCAGTTCTGAAACAGCTGACAAGCAGATACAGCACATGGAAGAAGGCCAGTCCAAAACTTGCATTACCGTCATCGATCAAACCTGACGCATTGCACATGCAGTCTATAGTATTATACATCAACACATGCTAGATCACAGATCCAATAGTACAATACAGAGCAATAGCAGGGAAACATGTCCCATCACACCTGAGCAGAATAATGTAAATTGAGATTAGAGTGGAGTGAGCTGAGAGGAGAAAATAGATCACATTAGTCTGTTAATTATAGGAGCTTTAAGAAAAGCAAAGAAGTCCAGCAAAAAGAACAGGCAGCAGCAACGACAAAAGAGTGGAGGAGAGGAGGTTACCTGGTTGAAAATGCAGAGGAAAAGATGATGTTCAGTTATTAGATAGCGCTCGTATCAATAGAATTCTGAGCACACTTCTCAGAATAATCACGCTACGCTTGATAAAGTATGGGATATAAAATGGTAGGATGCTGCTGCTAATTGTTATCCTGATGTACAGGAAAAGCTGTGTTTGTCATGCGCTTTCAGCATTAAGGAGAAGTGGTTTACTGCATGCAATTTCCACTTGTACAGTTAAAACCAACCAGGGGCAGCAAACGCCATGCTGTCAAAATGGAGAATTCCTCTAAACTTGCTCTAACAGACTCAGGTTTCCAACAATCTGCAATTGTTAATGAAAAATTGGAGTGCAATAACAGGGATGGGAGAGATAAAGAGGGGAAAGAAAAGATGTGAAAGTCCAGTGACAGCTGTCAGATGCCAGCTTGCACAAACCCTGCCATTTTCTGTTTTGTTTTTTGTTGTTTTTGAAGCGCCAGGATGACCGAAGATGCACTTCACTCATACTCACTTCACTGGGGGAAATAGTTCCTGCTCCTGAGCCTGTTTCAGGACCTGTACCATGTAGGTTCTAATGAGAGATAAACAAAAGAAACAGGTGCACAATTGTTCACAAACCATCGCTTCGAGCTAATTTACAGTGGCACTGGACTACACACTATGTGCTGTGAGGTTGAACACAAATGCAATTCAGTGACAGTGGATGCTCATTGATTCGCTGATCAGCTGTTGAGGAGAGAAATGAATATCAAACGCAATTTCAAGAAGCAGTTATAGTTTAAGAACATAATTTGCAAAGAACAGACTGTTTAAAACAAAGAGTGACTGACAAAATCAAGTTTTTGGAAGAGCTGGCTACACCTGCATTGAAGAACACCTCCGGATAGTTTAGAAATACTGGTGTGCAATGCAGAAGCACAAAGGAAACTGGGAATCAATATTCAGCTGTTTTATCAGCCCACTCTTCAGTGCATACATCTGCCAAGGCAAAGCCAGCACCTACAGTGCAGCTTTCATCAGACCATCTCAAGGTCTTAAAAGCCTGCTCAAACTCAATATGAATAAATACATTACATTCATTCAGACAGACAAGGTTTTCACTGTTAGCTCAAACAATAGAACTTAATTTAGGGAAAATGAATAGAAAGAGAAAGTTGCTGTTTAGATAATTATACTCTGGAATAAATGAAACTCCATATGAGAAAGAAGAACTTAATGTCTCTACAAGGTGATGACCCAATATCTAAGAAATTAATAAGCCATGATATTATAAATTTAAAAGAAGAAACAAAAAAGTACATTTATTTCAAAACTAACTATACAGTATACTGTATATACACAGACACAGAATTTGATCATGTTGTCAAGAGTGCTGCCTGTCCAACAGCACAACCTATAACAAACTTTTATTTTCAAATGAGCATAAACTCCAGACTTCTTCATTATGAACATGCAATATTTCTCTTGAAAGGTAATGACCTTGACAAGAATAAATTAATTGATTTGATTTTGGTGACCCCCATCACCTTTCTTCAACTGCCACTATCAGGCAACATGTTTCCCCTCACCTTATATGATTACTAGTAGTAGTAATGTGTTGTTAGTCACATAAAACAGACAGAACATACAATTTGTAGTAAAAAAAAAAAGAAGACACTGTAAAATGACAAAATATTTAACAGGACACATGGCAACATTGATGTCTCTGTTTCACATGCAGTTAATGACTTTTTTGTCTTATAAGCAATGACAAATGTCACTGAAACCATTCCTGTAATCAACATATTTAGATAGATAGATATACTTTTAAATATCTCATCAAGATATTTTAGCAACAAAATTCAGATTTACATACCTGTGAGCTGAGTTGACTTTTGATCCAGTTGAAGTAGTAGTTCAGATCACTTCCCTCCATCAGATCACGGCCCCAGGCAGCCAGCTTAGCGATGATCCGCGCCGCCTAATAAAAGAAGGAGGACATTTTAAATTCATATTGTTGTGCATGAACAGTAGAAATTTACAGCAAGACAATAATAAACTGCATTGAAATATCACAGCATAGCATCAGGAGATAAGTTCTTCAATTTAAAGTACCTTGTCTTGAAACCCCAGCATCTTAACACAAAACATGATCTGCAACCCCATCTATGTGCAAAAATGACTGAGGCCAAACTATCTCTACTCAACTACCTCATAAACAATTTCAGCTTGTAAAGTGCCTCCTGTACCCTGTGATGAGACAGGAACAAATTCTGTTCTCCAATTTCCTCCTTGCCAGGAGAGGATGTGTAGAAATACTGAGGCTCTAATTTAAAAGCAAGAGTCAGCATGACAGTTGGACTGAGTTAAAGTGCTGTGTCACAGACGTGGGGGTCACATTATGCCCACCTGCTGGATGCCATCTGGTTGGTATTTTTAATTAAGCTGTGGGTGCCCTATTATAGTACTCAGTTTGTCGTTGGGTGGTCATCGTTTATTTGAAAAAGGGTGGCAGGGAGAAATCATTACATTAATTGCCTGTTTTCGTGGAAAAAGGGGAAGGTTGCTTTGTGAGGAATTATTGATGCCCTGCTATGATTAGAAGCAGGGTCATTTCTTTTGAAAAATTCATGGCTGTGAAAAATGTAATGGAATACACCATCTTATCTGTGAAAAATAAGATTATGCTTAATTAGCTCATGTCAGCTACAAAAAATACCACACTGTGCTTAAGCATGAACAACATGGTTATTTCCTCACCTAGTTCACAGCCCACTGTGCACATATGTTGACCTTGTTTAATCTACAAACTAACAATATTCCTCATGATAGTCAATAACAGCAATAGTAAAAGGTTGTCTTGGTTGTGCGATTGCACTGGGTGTGACATGCACCAACTAGTCTAATGCTGCAGGGATATGGGGTTTTTCCCCTATCTTTGTGCAGTCTTTCAATTTGAGAGGATGATTTCACGATTTTGTCATGCTTTCCCTCAAAACCCTGCCCTTGCACTCAAATAGCCCTTGCTTGCGCATGGATTTTCTCTGCTTCTGCTCAAACTGTGTGCTTGAGAAATCTGAGAGCAGGTGTTTCATGAGTGCACAGAAGCAGCCTGAGTGCGAGGAGAAGGGCTGAAGCTGGAGCGCAGGAAATCTGTGCAAGCAACAATATATCTGAGTGCAAGCATACAGTTTGAGCAGAAGAAGAACAAATCTAAGCACAAGCAGGGGCTATTTGAGTGTGAGGGCAGGGTTTTGAGGGAAAGCATTACAAAATCTGAACGTAAAATCAATGAGTCATGCTCTCAAATTAAAAGACCACACTCTTGAATAAAGATAGGAAAAAAGCCCCATACCAGGGACAGCTTGAATTGTGATCCTGCATTTGCATTTTTCCATACACACCCTTAAAAACACTTAATATCAATATCTCTTAACTCACCATGTGGACAGTAAAAAGGTCCTGACGATTCAGCATTGGAAGGAAGTAGGACCAGGCAGTGTTCTTCGTCTTTTTGGCGTAGTCAAAGAAGATGTTCACACGCTGATGGTTCTCCTGAGTAACAGTTGAATTAAGGTCTTAGATGAGCTCTTGGATTGTAAAACTGGATTCAGACTAATTTGCTGCACAGCTGGAGTGACTGGTTGACTGCATGGAACACAATCCATCTTTACAAGCAACAAATTAATATTTTGATCTCAAAGAAAAAAATGTCTAATGATAATATGGAAGTAATTTTCAAATAAGTCATGATGTAAAAACTGCAATCACTCAATAAATCGTTTCCTGGCTTTAAACAATAACCATGACTCATCACGCAGCAGTTGGAAAGTGTGGCCATTAGTGCCAGTCACCTCTCTGTTGCCTCAGAGAGGTGATTGGCTGAGAGAGAGAGGCTGCTGGGATTTCAGGTTTTTTATTGCTAGAAAGTGCTTTAGGCCCAGGCACTGAACTAACCCCTAAAGTATGAACTTGTAGTAGTTTTTTCCAAATGAATTTCAGTGCAGCTTTTGAAAGGTGGAGGGAGTGTTCGACTGAAAAACGTTATACTGATGCTGAGTTACCATTACACGTTAAACAGATAAAGTAAAACTAACACACTGTAGTCCAGCTCTGGATAACAGATTACTACTGCATATTCCAATTCAACTACTTACTTTTTAAAACTGTAACTATTGTAATATTTATTTCAGCCTACTGAATTTAGTTTGTCAGTGCATTCATACTTGATTAAAAAGTACTGGGTGTATTAATTTTATTTATTTATTTTGTGGCACACAAAAATGTACTTTAAAAAAGAGAAAATAAATCTGGGCTCGATTTAGGTAGAAAATTAACACTTTTTCCATATCTGTGACCCACCTTCAGTTGTGCCTAAGGTCCAAGTACAAGGGAGAACTTCAATATTTAATTGACAATTATGTCCTATTTCCTCATTTAACTTTTTTTAAATCATTACATTGCCCAATACTTTGAATGCACACAAAACTATATTGAAACTCTTGCTTGGTGGGGGTAAAATGATCCTCAGGAGATTTCGAGTTTTCTGAAGTTTTCTTCTCAAAATGTCTATATATATGTACATGCATGTCCTATTTGTCCACAGTCGGTGGGTTTGTCTGTGTACCTGCAGAGTGTCATCAATCAGAGTCAGGATGTACTGGACTGTCTGCTCCTTGGAGATGTGGGCCATCAGGTTCAGAAAGGTCTTTGCACACTGAGCAATAACAAAATAGATATAAACAAACTCAGAAAGACACAGCACAAGGACACAGCACCTATTGATAAATTGAACAAACTGTCTTTGCTTTAATTCTGCCTGGCACCTCTAAAAACAGTACAGAGATGAACTCAGGTCAGCAAAATGCAAGATAACGTGTCTGAAATGAGGTTTACAGGAATACATTTCACAGTGACCAGTGATGTTTCAGCATAAGTGTGCTTTCAGACCAACAATAGCATTACAGCAAAACAATGCAAGAGGCTGCATTGGGGTGGGCATGTTAGTACTGGGTACAGGTAGAAATATGATATATCCAGTTTAAAGGTGTGTCAAAAGCCAAGACACTGCAGATGGTTCAAAGTCTTTCGAGGTAGAATTGTACAACTCTGGAACGTTGACAGGAGAGAAACATTTTCTCCTGTCTCAATGCTTTTACATAGTAAACTGTACATTAGCACAATGCCCCAAGGTACATGCTCCGGGTATTCCACTTAGTATGTGCATTTGTACATATAAGCTCTGAGTGCAAAAGAAGATAATGAAGGAAAATGCCTGTGTCTTTTGCTGTAATGCCATTATTTATCTGCAAGGGCCCTGAGACGTCTTCATGCTGTGTGTCTGCTTAGTTTGGAGGGTTGTGAACTAAAGTTGAAAACAACTGTAAAGAAAGCTAAAGGAGATTTGCTATAGCACGTATTGGATGTGAACATGAACTAAACACACAAAAACGCACAGATAATGTAAAGGACCTGATACCTGTTGTCCTTCATTGGTCAGAATAACCTGTTTCTCCTCAGAGTTGGCCACCTCAAATTTCTTGATGAATTCACAGTCCTCTGCTGAGATCATCTGACTCCTACAAGAGAATTCATCAAGACATTGCCATATTTTAGCACAGTGCTACTACAATATGTGTACCATCAGTTGAAGCAATTCATTATATACATTTCTGAGTTTGAACAACTGCAAAGAAAACAGTAATGTCATGATTGATTAATTATGAGCCATTCAAAACATTTTCTATACCACTGGAACAAGGCATACAACATACATGCATGCATGACCCCTCTCACTGGAGGATTGGGCTTTGCCTTGTCACTTGCATGCTGCTTCTAATTGCAAGGGCAGTTTAAACAATAATGGCAATTAACCTGGAAATACCACATGTTTTAGTTAAGGCAAAATACACCATGGATGGCACATGGAGGAAGGCAGTTATAGTAAAAACATGCTTATAGTATATCCATACTAATTGAAACAAGGAATCAAGTCATCAGATGATTTTTTGTTAAATTATAATGTGAGTCATAAGTCAAAAACATACAAGCTCAAAGAGGAAGTATCACTCAAGACAGTGAATCACAACACAGGAACTAGAGCAGAGCTGCTTTTAGACCGGCACCCTGTACTAGGCCTGCAGTATTATTACACTGATTTATTCAGAAAGACTGATTAAATAATGAGAGCTTAACTTGTCTAAGAACAGTTTGACATGCTGACTATAACACATTATGCAGAATGTGCAGCTTATTCAACTAAATATGCAATTTATAGATTGTTGATTTTTCTAAAGTATCCCAAGTAAAAAGCTAAAACCTCTCAATATCTTTAGAAGTAATCTTCCTGAAGCAGAAGAGGAATATATGTTAATGAGGTGGACAAAATATCAGAAACACCTTTCAGTATAATGCAGTCCCCCCCACACGACCTCAATCACAAAGTGTCCAGTAAGTGTACATGATCATGATGTACTTACTGCAGGTAGGACTGCCAGTTGACCAGATTGGCCCGCACCTCAGCTGCCTTTGCAGCAATGATGTTGGTGGGGACTGCAGCGTCCACAGCCCCGCGGATATCCATCTTGTAATATATCTACTACAGTATATATATTTCTGGATAAAAATCCAACTCCACCTGGATGGAAACACCAGAATTAACATCAGCACAGTGACTCAACATCAGAGGCAATGCTACAGGTCTGGTTTTGTGTGTTTACTACAAGCTGCAAATTGTAGATAGTGCACATTAACCAATTACAGCCAACAATACAACGCCTGATGCTGATAATCAATTAAAGACGTAACAGTTAACTAAGCTAGGTTGGTTATGCTAGCTGTTACAGAGCTGTTACCCAGGAAGAAAGCTATTATAAATAATTTACCATTAATACCATGTATATTTCGACGTGTGGCGGAAATAATAACCTTACATTTCATCTTTGAAGTTTAATTATGACGTTATTAAGCAAGCTAACAAATCGCTAGCAGCAGGTCCTACTAGCTTTACCCAATGTCACGACATGTCATGAGTCTTTCCGAGACCAGAGATAAAGCAACGCAGTGTATAACCTATGACATTAAACTGTTTTAAGGCTGTACAAATAAAACGCATACATATACAAATATCCGATTATAACGTTAAAGGTGACACAGGTAACACCGTTAGCTAAGCGTTAGCTGGCATCCACTACCAAAATAAGCTGAGGATGCTAACCTAAGCTAACTGTGCTAACATAGCTTCGCATCCGTTCTGTCACCGCGTCTAAATGACAAAAGCTACACAGGTTATAACATTTATAATCACAGAATCAGACAAATCATACAGTCCTAAAATTTTTATTTATCTATATGATTAGCGGAGTAAAAACTCGGTTAAATTCCTCACCCGGTTACTGTCCTGTGCGAACAGCTGATGGACTACAACACGGCGTCACGCTCTATCATGTGACAGTCACATGAGCCGCAGTCTGACTCCAGCAGAAGTGAGACAAGACAGGTTTTTACTTTTAAGATTAGAAATAACATCCAACTGAATGGAAACCTAAATCTTAAGCATCATTGCAACAGTGCGTTAGTATATAGTATATAGTATTTAGTCTATATGGCCCAGTATAAGTTAAGTTTCTGAAAAATAATAGAAGATATAGGATAAACAAATATCAAACTAAACCAGAAATTGCTGTAAATGTCATATTTCTGTATCCTTAGTTGCTGTACACATTACATTTTTCGGTTATTTTAATTAAAGATGACCATACTACTCATTTATGTTTATTTATTACGCTGTAGTAAATTATATATATTTCAGTAGGAATAATTATGACAGAATTAAGTTGTATTATTACATACAATACTTATTTAATTATTATTTATAGCACTTGAACTATTATTTTATTTATATATTTGTATGTTCAATTCATTTTATTTTATTTACAGTATATAGCGACAATTCATAACAGAGGTTATCTCATTGCACTTTTCCTATAAAGCAGGTATAGACACAGAGACCCAACAAATCCCATGTGTGTGTAACATTTAAGTTGCTATTTCATGTCCCTTTTGTGCAATTTTATTTCCTACCTGCCATTGTTTTATGAAGGACAGTTGTGAGTATAACAAACCCAGAGTAACGTGAGTCTGCTGTGAACCCTGAGAGAGTGACGTTGGTTGCACACTGTCTTGTCATGTTGGTGTTTATTAAAGAATATTATTTGGTAACACTTTATTTGAAGGTGGGTGCATAAGACTGACATGACACCTGTCATGAACACGAAGGAGTCTTTATGAAGGTTTATGACTGTTGTCATTAAGTGTCATTTGGTCAATTATGTCACTTTTAATGCAAAGTTGACATTGTTTGAGATGTCTTTGTGATGACAACTTGACATTAATCAAGAAAACATAACCTGTCATTAACATGCCATAACAGGCCTAATTATCAAACTTAAAGAAACTAATTAGCTTCATGTGTTAACATTACATTATACTGACATATGTGTCTTATGCACCCACCTTCAAATAAAGTGTTATTATTCAAAGAGAAATTGTAACCTGCTTATTAGCCACTGGCCAGAGGGACTGGAGAACACTACCAACCAAGAAAACAGGGTTAACTGTTGTCACCTGTAAGAGAGATGTAGCCTACTGTATGAGCGTTTTTATGAAAATTATAGAAATGTTATAGTCAGTTTGCGTTAGGATAATGATAATATACAGTATAACTTATTATTTGATAAACAGTTTTACTAACAATACTTCAGCATCCATTGGCTATAAGCAGGAATATCATTAAATTTAGGAATCTTATGTTTTTCTTTATTATTTTCTCCTAGACACAATATATATAAACATGGTGGAAATACAACACTATTGTTTGAGGTCACTAAGCCAATTTCATTTAATTTTCCAGGCTTAAAAATGCAGTTGATTCCTGCAGGACCACTTAGTAATCCAGGTACCACTTAATAATAATACACTTTATTTATGAAGCACTTTTCAAACAATACAATACAAACAGTGAAATGATAAGATAGAAACATGACAGATAAATAGTATAAATAAATTAATAATAAGTCCTAGATAACATAAATAAAAACACAGGGTTCAACAGTATTGGACGTTATAAAAAGAACTGGTAAAATGTTCCTTCAATTTCTAGAACCACAAAACACCAATTATAAGCATATTAGGTTCAAATTACTATGTGGAAGTACTAAATCTGTCTGTGTGAATGATTCAGAAACTCTACTCCCTTGTTGTCTTTTTAATAATTAACTAGCCTTGCCCACAAACCCAAATAGGAAAAAAGCGAGGGCTGCTGCAGTGAAATATGAAATTGATACAACCAAGGGGACTTTCTGTGCCTCTGAACAAAGCTTGTATTTTCTAGCCCATCCTGATGATCCACGTGTGACTCCAGCCATTCAGTCATGATCAGCAGCTGATGGTGTACTTTAACTTTATGTTCCTCAGTAAAACACACTGGCACCACAGTTGCCAGTAGAGTGTATATCTATATTAATGGTGCTGCATGTACATTGTGGCCATATGTTTCCTCTACAAAGTCCATTTACCAATGTGTTTTAATCCATTGTATTACATGGGAATTCATCAAGGAGCATACACAATCACAAATGAATCCACGTCTGTCACTAGTCTTCCTCTCCGTCCATCTCGCTCAGACACTAAGACCTCCTGGTTTAATCTGGCCTAAGCTGGTGAGACGCAGTAAAGCACAGAGGAATCAGGATTGCATCCAGTGGGAACATTGTCCTAATCCCCTTCTGCCCTCTCCTTTGTAAACACTCTTCTCTTCGTCAGGGTCACTGATGCTTTTTTCCCCCTCCCCTATCTCTGTCACAATGTGCTTCAGAAGAGACGTCGGGAAAACATAGAGGAAAGGAGCAAGGAGTGTGGATTTCTTATGATCTCAAAGAGACTTGAGCCTCACGTGGCGAGTGAGGGCTCATGGTCGGAGCATGCCATGTGCTAGAGCGGTGAGGCAGTGGGAGATCAGGCCCACGTCTGCTCTGCGGGGGATCAGACGGACCAGGGCCCTGATGTGGCAGCGGATACGGGGACTGGCCCGGGCCTGCCGGCATGGTGTGGGATACCCAGTGAACTACAATGACCCGGTCCAAGAGGAGCAGGAGATGGTGTGCCTTGAGGTATGGGCATGTTATAGTTTTTTTTTCTTCCCAAAAATGCACTACTATTTTTGATAATAGCCTCATTATCATAAACTTACCACTGATTATTACTTTGGAGCTAATTTTCATGGAGCAAATTCAGTCAAAAGTCACCAACCAGTCAAGTAAAACTACAACTGCACATAACAGTTTATTTTGCTCAGAGTACATATTTCAGAAACTTTTTCAATCACAGCACAGTAATCAGTGTGTTGCTTGTTTGTTGTTGCACTGATAAGCAGCCACAAGTAATGAAATAACATAAGTCTGTTGTTGAAAGTATTCTGTCAAAAAAAGTGACAGAATTTAACTTGTGGGGTTCAGATTATATATCTCCACAAATATATCTTTCAAATTATATTTGTTTCTTATTATTAATCACCTGCAGTAAATGAAACATGCTTCACATTGTCGTTTGTTGTTGTTGTTATTGTAACTAGATTGCTCTTGTCTGAGCGTCAGCAACTCAACAGCATTCTTGCCAAAACTCTATTTAGGGAAGTACTTCCTGTCTGAACGAGGCCTAAGAAGATTAAAAGAAGATAGTGTGTCTTGAAATAGTGTGACACCAGTCATTAGAAATCTAAACAAAGTTACGCAGTCAGTCACACAGGCAGTCAAAATACACGACAGCCAGAATGAACATCCCAATGCAACATTTAATGAGAAACAACTAAGTTAAGGAGTTGAGTATACATTCAGTTGTTTCTAAAAAATAGTTTTTGTTTGTCTTATTTGATCTTTTTTGCTGAATACATTCATTAATCAGTTTAAGGTTCAAACTCATAAACATTTTCTAGAGCAGACATTTTGACTTGTCACAGCAGAAAAGGCACAGGTGTAATTAATAACACTAACAATGGTCAGTCCCATTAAGTGTCCGAGTCAGCATGCACAGTACCAGGACTGTCAGTAATGTTATTAATTACACCAGTGCTTTTCCTGCTACGACATCTCAAAACATCTGCTGTGAAAAAGATTTATTGGAATGCCTCATATTTAGGGTTAAAGGATCAAAAGCTGCATGGTAGTGTTAGCAACAGAGGGTTTGCCATCCATATGCACCCATCGTTATTTTTATCCCTTCCACTTAGTGACTAATGATGGTCTCAAGAGCTCCTGCACCTTTCATGAAGAGAACTGTATTGTCAGTGTGTACAGGTGATTGAAATTATGCACGGAGATATGATGTGATATGGTCATATTCTGACCCTTAATCCAGGTTCAGTGCCCCTGGAGCAGTTTGGGGGAGTTTAGTGACTTTCTCATAGTTTAATAGAGCAGAAGGAATTAGGCATGGTGCAAATGTAACATCAGCTAGCCTCCTCTTACTTGCCCACACCGAAGCACTCACAGCACTCACAGCAAAACAGAGATACTTCAACTCATCAGGATAGTGAACTCTGTGATCACTCTGTGACCTCCGTGAATCCTTTGCATTACCCTGCACATTCGCATATTTGCATTCAAGTGTGTACAACATTTTTTTCTATAGTTTCAAATGTGACATATGTACATTTTACATTTTTATATACTGACAAATTGCACAGCCTACCTATACATCCTTTATCATTTTTTTCTGTTTCTTGTTTTTAATCTTATTCTAATTAGTATTCTTTATTACACACTAGCCTTTTTAGCACAGCCTCTATAACATGTCACCCTGCACTGCGCGTATTGTATGAGCAATACTTTTGAATCTTGAATCAGGGCCAGAGATCAGTGATGGACGCAACTATTTGCGCTATTGTAAACCCATTATATATTTGTCAGTTGATGTTTGGTGATGTCATTTGTATTTTTTTATTGCTTGGCTGCAAACTGAATTGAGGGACAATAAAGAAATAAATGTTACATCAAATAACATTGCAATAACAACAACTTCCTGTAACATTTCCAATGATGACATTCAAGAAAAAGGTCATATAGAAATCACAGCAAAAGCTACAAAAATGTCTCTCCTGCAAGGCTCTAAAATGACTTTAAATGAGCCCAACAGAATTGTGTTTACCCCTAACTGATAGTTGTAATTTAGACAATCCGTTTGCATGGAGACCTATCGCCTAGAGTTATGTTGATAATGTGATGTTAAAGTAAAAAACAAAAGAACAGATGACTGTGTAACTTGGTTACAAGGATTAAGACACTGATTGCGTTTTATTAAATTGAGCCTGACATTTACAGTACAAAGAGCAACTTGATCAACACACCTGGGGGAAACAGAGAGACTTTCATTACAAGAACAATAATGTCAGCAGGAAATAAAAATCAAATGGAGGGAGAGTAAATGTTTCCCATATTCTGTTGCCATCTTTGTTGCTGTGATTGGACAATTCATCTTCACCTTCAAAATGCTCACAGATGCCATGCATGATCTCTTGAGGTACTTCCTCTCCAGTGCCTATCTGCATGTTGAGCTCCAGTGATTGAATCTACAGTTAATTCTATCTTCCTCAAAGCTTTGCAATGCTTTGAATCCCCTTAATCACACATTGAAAAGACTTTGTTCATCCTGTCACCCAGCTCTGGCGTCCTACTCCTCCGTGTGACCTTGTGTGTTCAGACTCCCTCCTCCACTTGGCATTGTGCCCTCAGAGGGAAAAGTCTGTGTGTTCGTCAAATCACAACAGCATAAAGTATCATTCGTTGCTTGTGTGTGTATGTATCAATCTCACATGGCTATTTGTGGGTCTGTGTTGCATAACATGAACACAGGGGAAGGTGTTAAATGAAGTGTTGTAGAGAAAGTCACATGTTCATATCTCTGGAGGGAAATAAGGATGTGTGGATGCTCAGGGCACGCCCCAGTTCAGCACAGTCAGAAAGTAACTAATCTGGACAGGAAAAAAAATCTAATTATTTTCTCTTTTTTTGACAAGATAACAGAACAGATGATTGCCTAATCCAGAAGTGGTTCAACAGGCAGTATCATAGACAGTACCAGGTCTGTGCGGACACTGTAAGAACAGTTCTCCACCCAGTTTTGTATTACAGGCGCTCACATTTTGCATACAGTAGATTGCATTGCAAGAGATGTGTGAAAATGTACAACCCACTATCTCTAGCTTGATTCTGCATCAAATAGCAATTACACTGGCACAGTGAAATACTTGTACAAGCATGTAAAATATTAGGGGTCATATTAAAGAGATCATATCTCGCAAACATAGCCATGCCTTTAACAAATTCATATGAATACAGAGGCCCTATAAGTCAGGTAGCGCTTTACCATCATGTGCATGGAGAACATCATGTTAGTGCTATAGTTCGAGTTACCTTCAGATGGCAGTGTTGTCATCTACATCGTTATTGGTTGCAGGCCTGTACTTTAAATTACAAGGCACACAGGAGCCTGGCACTCAAAAGAGACTGAAAAATGAAATGCTCACATGCAATGGGCCAGGATGTACTGTATACAACTTGCCAGGGAGAAATAGCAACCGATTCAATGGGGACAACACAGACAAATATTGTTGCATAGTGAGAAGCAATACACATGTAACTACTTTTAAAATTGCAGCTGCCCTCCCTGAATTTAAAGGACTACTTCCTTTAAATTCAGGTTAAAACAACTAAACAAACCAATGGATACAACAGAGTCAGGATAAAATCAGACTGTGTGAATGTGTATATGCATGTGTGTGTGTATGACTGCATTGGCATGAAGGCAGGAGAGTTTGTATACAGTACATGAGCATATGTGACAAGTGGATTAAAACTCAAGAAATAGTTTGGTGCTCTCGATGGATGGATCGGTCAAGAATGTGATAGTACTTAACTCACAGTAGAAATGTGAGACTAAACTTCACAAATAATATAACGTTGGCTGTCAAAGTCGTGCTTTCCTTCAGTAAGGTTTAGTTAAAGGAAGTGCTGCACTCTATCAGCTTCTGGCTGTTTCAGCACCATAGACAGCGACGTCAGGCTCACTGGCGCATGTGCCGACGAAATCATTAGGCTACTTGTTTTGGTAATATTTCTGGATTTTCTTTGAAATGGTTTGAGTTTTATAAATATATGTAATGCGACGAGAGCTCAAGTGAAGTCCATTGATGTTTTTCTACCTGGTTTTTCTCGCTTTTAGGCTTGATTTGTAGTTCCTCTCCCTCTTCATTATTATAAGCCTTCGTTGTTTGAATAGTTCCCTTTATAGAGTCTCTTACCTACACGGCAGGGTAAAGGACCTGCACTGTAAACCCGTGCCATACTGTCGGGGTTTACGCTCTTCACTGGGCTACTACGAGTCTGAGAGAAGACGCATGCGTACTGACTTGAAGCAGCCGGTCGGGAAAAAAGCCTTATGTGCCATCGGATGTAATCAAGGCAAAGAATTACCTCTTCTCGCTGTGCATACATGGTGAAATTGTAAGTACTGGTAGCAAACCGATGTATCATTGCACGGACATTTCGTGAGCGGAGCGTTTAAAGCCGTTTCCCGGCGTTTTAAATGGCATGTCACTATCTTGCTGTACTGTGGGCTTGTAACAGATCTAGGCAGTGTCTTTTCGGTGGTTGTCCAGGGCGATGAAGCTCTACGGTTCTTCATGGTGGCACTTTCCATTGATGTGATGTGCGAGTTGCTAATGCAATGGTTTCTGTTAAATCGTTCAGGAGCCATTAAATCCCAGTGTCGTTCACATTTCTGCTACAGTGAGATTGAAGAAGAATGGTGGTTTATTTGGTGTTATCATGATTTATCCTTTGAATGGATACGACCACCCCCACCCCCATTTCATCGTCTATAGCTATTGAGTAAAGCCATAGCGTACTGCAATTGTGTCAGCTTTGAAGTACCCGACACCTAACGCGTAAAATATGACATTTGGCAAGACGCACGAAATCTGCAGCTGAAGCCAGCTCCGAATCTGAGTGAAACTGCGCGCGGATCCATTTTAGAAATGACCAAATGGTATTGTATTCACTGAAAGGCTGTGATAGAGCGATGCTGCGGTTATAGATTTGCAAGCTGCGCCTTCACCCACCTCCTCCCATGTACCAAATCTCCTGACATTTAAAAACAAAAAACAAAATCATCGTTTCCTCTGTCAAGTAGTAGCCGGGTGATGCCGTGTGTTGGAAGCGACAGCTTTGTTACATAAATGATCTGACAGGATTTGGCAGTGTCTGACCTGGTGATGACACATTTGCTAAAATCAGACAAGAAGTCATTCTGTGAGCATAGCCTGTCTCTAGTCTATAGGCCTACAAACCTTAATGGGAATTCTGTTGAATACCTAGAGAGATATAGTCATAATTATAACACAGTAATTTCCCATGAACATGATAAATGTAGCCTAAAGGTGCATGACAAAGTGACACCTGATGAGCAAAAATCCCCCAAAGACAAATATTTACATTATTTTCACTGTATTTCGTTTATTGCTCCACTTGGGCCCAGTGAGCACTGCAAATCCCTTAATGCATTGCTTTTACACTCAGGCTCTCACAAATGGGATGTTTCAAATTTTGGATTATGGACATTGAGCCCATAGTCAACAATCCATCCTATTTACAGATGCAGTCAGAGTATATAAGGGAACACGCAGCCTGTTTGAGATTAGAGGGACTGAAATGTGCTTGGCGGGTGCATATTTGGCAGCAGGAAAAACAAAATCAGCAAATTATTCTTCCATACTTTTGCCCTGAATAGAGCAAACAGCATTCCTTTACAGTGTGACCTCTCGGCATGCCAGCACAGGCTCTGGCCAGCAAGCATCAGCACACATAACAAATACATAGGTGTCAACTGGAGTGGTAAATTAAATTAATCTTAATTAATCGTTACCATGGTGAAAGTGCTGGTAAAAATGGATGCACTGTCAGGATTTCACACTGGTTTTTGGTCTCATTACAGGACACCCAGTGCTGTCCTCACTATCTGTGTTTCACTGGTACTGATTTGTATTATACAAATGCATTGTGGGTCAAGAGGTTTTCTTAACACAAGATCAAATCTCAGTTAAATACTATTCCTGACACCTAAACACTAAACTCAGTGCCTCTTCCCTCTCTTCTGTCTATAGCCCATGGGATCAGAGCGGATGGAGATGCGAAAGAGGCAGATGTCGGTGCAGCAGGAGTCGGCAGCGGGGGGAACTGCACCGGCCCAGCAGGGCCAGTCGGAACAGGCCAACCCACGGGGCTCAAATGCATGTTGCTTCTGCTGGTGTTGCTGCTGTAGCTGTTCCTGGTAGGTCTTCCCCACTGGAGAACTCACTCGTTAGGGCCCAGCATGGCCGACATTATTGCACACAGCACAGCACAGCCTGAGCTACTGTGTCTCAGCAGCAGACTCCAGCTTGTGTCTTATGTTCTTGATATTTTTGCATGTGATCCGTGGACTCTTGTCCCGCAGCAGCCTTATTACAATTCAAAACATGCCTAAACATCAGATCTGCTGCGAAAGTTCAGTAAGATTATTGTGGATGAAATCAAACCGAACCAGAATCTGAATTTTTGCCAGTAACTCTCATTATAATTCGACACAGTACAGAGAAAACATTTACAAGACAATACACTAGCTAAACAACAAGCTAAACAAATATAAGCAACCATAAACATATAGTTATTATATACAGGCAGGCTGGACACATATATATATATATCTATATATATATATCCCCTATATCTATGTATATATAATGAGCATTTTCATTATTCAATAATCTGCAGATTATTTTCTCAATTCATCGACTAATCGTCAAGAAAATGTGTCAAAAAATTGTGAAAAATGTCCATCACAATTTCCCAGGCCCAAGGTGACGTCCTCAAATAGCTTTTTTCGTCCGACCAACAGTCTAAAACCGAACAAATACAGTCTTAGACTTGCGTATAACAATGAAAACATATTTTATATGTTATTGCACACATTGTTATACAATATTTATAATATAAATGATAGATATGTACAGTAAGATGATTAATATTTAACACATTTATAAATAACTCCTGTATTATGATATGCAGTTCATAATCAGTTTTGCTGTTGCATGCTAAGTTTCCATGTCACCATTAGGAATGAAGACCGGGATGAAAGGAACCGAAAGGCTTCTTATGACGTCAAGGAAGGGACCGCAGACTGTGAAGACTGGTCAGTTGATTTCGCTGCACAAAAATGCCAAATCTTCTAAACATATTTGTGGTAAAGTAGGTGTTGAAATCACTCACTCCCATGCTGCCCACGCTCTCTGCAGTCCTAAGCCCACGCTGGAGGAGGTGCGCTCATGGGGGCAGTCGTTTGACAAGCTGATGTGTTGCCCAGCCGGGAGGAACTCCTTCCGACAGTTTCTCCGCACTGAGTTCAGCGAGGAGAACATGCTCTTCTGGTTAGCCTGTGAGGAGTTCAGCAAAGACCCCAATAAGAGTGCGATAGAGGAGAAGGCTCGGGTCATTTACGAGGACTACATCTCCATTCTCTCGCCTAAAGAGGTCTGACTGCTCTTGATTTTGATTAAAGGAAATTTGCTCATTATCTTTCTTCTGTATTAGATGACAAGATTGATACCACTCTCATGTGTGTACGGTAAATATGAAAGTACAGCCAGCAGCCGCTTAGCTTAGCTTAGCATAAAGACTGGAAACAGGGGGGAAACAGTTAGCCTGGCTCAGTCCAAAGCAGGGTTATTATCGTAAACCAAAACTGAAACTAAAACAAAAATAAGTAGTGAAAAAAACTGTCGGAAACTGAAACTAAATAAAAATGATACCCTTTAAGAAACTAAAACTAAACTGAAAGGATATTGCCTGACTACAGAATTAATAAAAATAAAATAAAAATGAGCGTAAATTAATTCATGTGTTTTTTAGCAATGATATATCACTACTGAAAAAAGGAGACAGAATACATTTCCTTCAACTCTCGTGACATTGAATCATAGAAATTGAAAGGACTTCACACTGACCACCGAACTCCATCGGGCTAACAGTTGCACACTTTCATAATGTCTCCTGTTGGAAGGAAAAGGCAGAATCCCGTGTGGGACTACTATGGACTACTAAAATTAATCCCTATTGTTTTTTTACATGCAGTCTAGTCTTGCAGAAATAAATGACAAAAACATAATATAAATATTGTACTAGATCAAATGCCATTTAATCAAGGTATTCAGCTCAGGTCTAATGTTAACCAACCGGGGTTGGGATGATATTCCATATGACAAGTTTTTTTCTTCTGAATGTGGTAGTGAAAGAGTACTCAAGTTGATTCCCAAGCTCTCCAACAGTGTATTTTGTATTTATATGTAGCTACATACTTCTGACACATTGTACCTGGTCCTAACAAAAATAAACTAAAAACTACTAAAAGTAAAACTATATATATAATAAATAAAACTTTCTGAAAAACTGAAACTAAACTAAAACTAGCAAACACACTGAAAACTAAACTCAAATGAAATTTAAATGACAAAACTAAAGTAAAATTACTAATTGAAAATTCTAAATTTATTATAACCTTGGTCCACAGGTAACAAAATCCGCCTACCAGCACCTCTAAAGATCACAAATTAATACATTGTATCTGGTTTGTTTAATCAATACAAAAAAAAGTGTAAAAACCAAATTTGCCGTTTTACAGGGGTTTACATGCTTGACTATTTCTTTGCTCTGACCAGTACCCAGGCAACCAGCAGAGACTACAGGAAGTTACTTGTCCTATCCATGAAACAGTTCACCACGTAACTCCTGTAAAACAGCAAACTGTCATTTTCACACTTCGGGTTTTAAACGGATTAAACAAATGAGATGTAACTTGTTAATTAATGAGCTTTAGAGGTGTTGGTATGCGGATTTTGTTACCTTTGGACAGAGCCAGGCTAGCTGTTTCCCCCGTTTCCAGTCTTTGTGCTAAGCTAAGCTAACCATCTGTTGGTGGTAGCTTTATTTTTACCGTACAGACATGAGAGTGATATCGGTTTTGTCATCTAACTCTCAAGAAGAAAGAAAAATTAGCTTATTTCTGAAAATGTCAAACTATTCCTTTACAAAACCATTTATCGCTGAAGGTGTTCTGTTCTTCCTAATTTTCCCGTTCTTGACTCCCAGGTGAGCCTTGACTCCCGTGTGCGAGAGTCAATCAACAGGAACATGCAGGAACCCAACTTGCACACATTTGACGATGCCCAGCTGCAGATCTACACACTAATGCAAAGAGACTCGTATCCCCGCTACATGAACTCCCCAGACTACAAAAACCTGCTCAACACTCTCTCAGAGCAGTCCCCCGAATCTTAGGGTGGTGATGACCTGTGATCTTTTAACTCTCTTTACCCCCCCCCTACCCCCTTTTTAAAAATTTTCTTTGTATGTTCAGTGTAGGATTACATGAACCGGGCCTCGAGCCTGGACCCTCCCAGGGATCTCAGCGTTATTGTGATCTGCACCTGACCGAAGACACTCAGGTCTCAAAATCTCCCCGAGGGCTTGACATCACAAGTACTGCTACAGATCAACATAGCAAAACACTCCAAAGGAATATGAATACGTTTTGTTTCTGTTTTCTTTTTCTTTCTTTTGATAGAAATAATCTATTTTATTTGTGTTCAGAGTTTTTTATGGTCTGTTGTTTTTTTTGTATGATTGTTTGGGGGGGAAATGATTCCTACTGTAGACTATATATTTATGAGTTTGTAAATAGTAAAAATGGAATTGGGGGTATTTTATGTAGAAACGCCTGGTTCTATTTACTGCGTATGAAAATCAAAGCTCAAGTCAAAGGCTACATGTTAGCTCTACTTGCAGGCAGCTTTGTGGGGTACTGTATGATTTTACCTTGGTTTCACCCTGTTTTGTTACCTAACCTCACACTTTGGTACCTGTGACAGCGACTTGGCAACTCCAGTTCATTTAGAAACTGTGTGTGATTGAAACAGCTGAAAGTGTGGTTATCAGTGAAGTAACAGAAAGTGACAATAGCTCTTGTCACAGTGTGCAATTTGTTTCCGTAAGAAACTCAAATCAACGATGGAAGGGTATTTTAACTTTCTATACTCAATCTTAACCACAGAAGACTGCCTATTTAAGGCATTTTTTTTAATTCAAGTGTTACTCAGTGCACACCACGTAGGTTTAATATAGTTTTACCAGTGTGACATAAGAATCTAAGTAATTCTATTTACCAGATAAAGTATTTTTTATTCACTGATATTGCCAATACAGAAAAACCAACAAGTACAAATTATATTTAGTCCAATGGTGGAGTAAACTGTACTGTTAGGTCACTGCCAGATAATGTAGAAATTTTTCTTATGGGTCTGTAATTTCTTTATAATTTCTTGGAAGTTTCCTAAAAGAACTAAGTAATTTGGTACTAATTTGGACAGAGCCAAGGTAGCTGTTTCCCCCTGTTCCCAGTCTTTATGCTAAGCTAAGCTAAGTGGCTGCAGCTTCATATTTATTGTACAGACATGAGAGTGGTATTGATTTTCTCATCTAATGAAAGCAAATAAGCATATTAAATTCTCCATTTATGTCAACTTGTTCGTTTGCCTGGAGACAAATTTGACATATTTTCATTTTTAGCTGACAATTATTTGTAATTAATTAATTGGAAGTGTATCAACTGGTGGTCTCTATTTGACCAATAATTAGTACTTAAATACATAGTTCTTTTCAGGAAACTTATTGGAAAAGGTAAAATAAAGCATCACCGAAATTTGTGATATTGACCATTTCTGACAGCAGGTGGAGTCATTTGTGTATCATCCTGCAAGATTTTGACTTAAAAATCTATTTTAAAAGCCCACCTGCAACATGAAATTGACGGAGTCTGGGGTCAGGCCAGGTTAGCAGCAACACCAAAGCTACCATGTAAACTGTGTTCATGTGCTTATCGAGACCATTTTCATTGACTAAAATTGGAGTTGCCAAGTGTTAAATACTTTTATGTATTCTTATAGTTTTAGTTGAATTACTTTGTTGCCTCACAAACATGTCACTCAAAGACAAGATCCTCACATGGGGAAGTGCCTTGACATTCAATTTTATGACATCTTTCTCATGGGCAACAGTTGTTTTCAGACTTTTGCCATGAGGGTGGTTACTGGAGCACGAGGCCAGTTTACTGAAAACAGTCCCTCTCTTTGGCCAAATTATCGCATGTGTTTTGTCTTGATTCCTTAGTCGTGGCTACATCAGTCCATTTTGGTAGCGCTACCAAACAGTATGGCGGAGGGTGATGACAACACATGTCTTTATTTGCTGAAGACAGACAAAGATCAATGGATAGGGCTGGTTGATCTGAACTTCTTGCCAACCTGTGTGCTTCTTGGTGGCACTTCTACTTGTCTTAGAGTTAACTTTAACTTACTATGTGCAATTTGAGCTGATGGATACACCGTGCAGATCAACCTCAAAACACAATCTAAGCCAATGGTTTGGAGTGATGCCTATAAATGTTGTTTCTTCTTCTGTTTACTTTATGAAATGTGTTATTTTGCGCTGAGTTTACTGAAGAATCCATTAAAAAAAACAAATAATGTGAATGTTTACAGTATATGGTTTAGTTTTTTTTCTGCTACTCTCCAAGAAAATAATGACTTGTGGGCATTTTGATTGAGATAAAATAAAGCACAATAATTTTACTGACTCTGGAATGATTTGATCACAAAACTACATGACACAACCCAAAAAAACCAAACAACAAATCTAAATACTGTTCTGACAGGATTTTCACTCAAGTCACTTTACCTCGGGATAAATATATTAATGTATCAGCAGATACATTGACATGTTACTCAAGATGAGACTTTCAATGATTAGTTCACTTTGTACTTATCTATTGATATTTAGCAGTAAAGGATCTTTCAATAAATCGACAAACACGGAAAATACTGGAAAATAAAGGTGTGCAAAAAACATGTACAAAATTATTCTCACTGAGTAAGTGTCTGTGTGTTCATTACAGCAGTGGTTCCCAATTTTTTTGGCTTGTGACCCTTGAACTCTAATGTTCTGTTTAGGGTCCTGGAGACCCTGGGGCCTTTTTAAGTGATCAAAAAACATACATACCATTGTTTTATCACCTCGATAATTCATGACTTTTCCTGATTTTATGAGAATTTCAATTCAATTTTATATTATTTTAAACTGATTATAATGATCATAAGACATCTAACAGGAAGTTGCGTCTCTCTGGGGTCTAATTGACTCCAAACATAAGTAACGTCACTTTGCAGGATAACACACTTCTGTGTCAAACAAAAGGAGTATATATTTCTTAATGCATAGCCAATATAACTTAAAATATGAAATATTTCCTTAATAACAATGCTTTTTGGACATTTCCATATTTTGTCATCTCACTACCCCTCACATTTATTCAGTGAAACCTCTTGGGGGATCTCGAACCCCAGGTTGAGAACCACTGTATTACAGGATGATGTCTGAACAAAATATTAGGAGCTTTTCCCAAAACAGACTGAATAGATGACAAAAATCACCAATTTAAATTGTTGCTCCTGAGATGGGTTAATGGGATTAAGTATTCTTTGAAAGTACAACTTAATAATCCATGAGAAGCTGACCATCATTAGATAATACATACCAAGTGTAGTGAGGCACTTAAAGGGACAGTTCTCCATATTTTCCCTCTTTTTCCTCCACACATTTGTTGAGCAATTTCATGCAGGAACTATTTTCTTTCTACCGATAGTTCCTGCATGAAACTGCTCACAACAAATCTGTGGATTATTCTGAGTAACCGGGTCATGATTTCTGGAAAGAGACATTGCTGTTGAGTTTTTCAAATGTATTTTTTTGGCGCTTTGAGCACCACAAGCTGAGTGCCATATAGTCCCATTATATTCAGAAAATGCAGGCATCCCTACGGCCAACATCTTCAAAACTCTGCAACTCACACCAAAACAATCTAGATGGATAAACAGCACCAAAGGTAAGAGGGAAAATATGTAATTTTGATTTGGGGTGAACTGTCCCTTTAACAGACAGCAGAATTAGAAAAGAACCTACTTTGCACACAGCTTGATATTGTATTAAATGAGTTATTAAATGATAATCTCAACATAGAGTGGTTGCACCTGACAATTAAAAAAAACCTTGAGGAAAGGGAAGCAATTGTGTGTCTTCCCTGGTTGAGCCAATGACATTATCCTGTCCCTAGACAGATAAATATGCACACATCAGCATTCCCTTTGATGTGATGAATATTCCAACAATAACAAATGTATACTCCACACACACACACACACACACACACACACACACACACACACACACACACACACACACACACACACACACTGTTTGTCCTCTCAGATCCTTAATAGCATTAGTATAATGTTTCACATGATTCACATAACCAGAAGAGACTCAAGACTAATGAAAAGCACTTCTTTTTAATCAAATGGATTACAGTTTATTGGGAAATTAAATAAAACAATGCAATGTTGTGAGTGGAAAGCAAAACAACATTGTCCAAAGTGTTAAAACTACATATAAAAAATGTGGATAAAAGAGAACGAGACAAGACTGATGGCATATATCTGACAGTGAGAAACAACTAATAACAATAGTAAAATAATTTGGGGGAGGGTGTTGGGGAACTGACAATGAACTCAATCTATGAACAGGATATTTATTCAAAACGGTAATTGCAGTGGCATCTTTGTATGGTATGTTGTGCACCATGTACCACAGAATACAAAGCTCCAATCTGTTGCAGAGTGACAGAACCTGGTCCAGGAATTTTGCTACTTGTCGGAGTGCCGTGGAAATGCCTGCAGACTCAGCAGAACTAGGACACACACACAAAAAAAACAACACAAATTAATACCCAGATACTGGAATATTTACATTAAACACTGATGATTAAGTCATAAACAAATGGGTGGACAAAAAAAAACGTTCCAAATCAACAAAGACAGACAATAACTTTTGTTAAAAACCTAAACCCAATCGCTGTAGCGTAATCCTATGTGGGATTTAATTTACTTTCTTTATTTTTTCCACTCTCAAATTGTTTGAAAGACACGTATTTTCACAAATATCACTAGAGGTTTCTAAAAAAATGTACA
Organism: Siniperca chuatsi; assembly: GCF_020085105.1. NCBI lineage: Eukaryota > Metazoa > Chordata > Actinopteri > Centrarchiformes > Sinipercidae > Siniperca > Siniperca chuatsi. The sequence goes on from NC_058054.1 coordinate 10,669,958, forward strand.
GTGTAAATGCATACACAAAGCAGAGTATTTACACTTGATAGATGCATTCTCCTCTATAAATATCATTTAACATATCTGGATTTATTCCAATGAAAAGTATGTGAGATAGGTCTGCATTGAATTTAATTAAATTGATAAATTGTTTAATCTATAAAATGTTTGTTTTGTCTGACCAACAGTCTCAAACCCAGATATATACAATTTACAATAATATGTAACAGAGCTTTCAGCTTTAATTTGTATGCACCAATATTCAGGCGTCAACCTGATGCAGGTTTCTGTTTAAAGGCTGAATAGCATTGATGATCTTAACACAGGTGAGACTAAAAATATAGGTAATGCACCTTCCATCTATTTCCGCATTGATTGCAGAAGACAAACGTGGTCATTGGCTCATCAGCACTGCGAGTTTGAACCTGGGAATGACAAAAACATGCACAAACTATTTATTACAATATCATACTGACCAAGCAGGGCTGCTCAAAATCTGTCTAAACTGACATTAAAATCATGGAAAACTCAACAAGTCACCAATTTGCACCCCAGTTACTTGATGAGCAAACAGTCATGCCAATATTACAATTAACTAGGGCTTTTTATATGCAGTGTGTTATTTATGTAGCTACAGATATACAATTAACTATCAGTTTTCATCATTTGGGTACTTTAAAAGTCTGCCGTCTTCTAACAAAACAAACCCCCCCTCCTACTTCTACCACCACTCCAGAAATCAGCTTGTATGCGACTCTGACACCGGCATGGACAAATGGAGAGAGAACAGGTGGAGAGGTATTTGGGAAAAACACCACATTTCTTAATAAACTTTACAAATGGATGTGTGTGTTGCAGTTGTGTTATTTACATGTAATCTACCATTTCTAACAATGTTCAAATGTATGCTTAATCTGCGTGGGTGAAGATAAACAGGCCTCCCGGCACAGCTGAGGATGGTAAAACTCTCAAACCCAAGCAACAGACAGATTTATCTAAATGCTTGCAAGATGTAAGTACAGATAGATCTGGATACTGCAAGTTGTGTGTGTGTGTGTGTGTGTGTGTGTGCGTTTCTTACACTAGGGCACAGACCAGCTCCATGACATTAACTTTTTAACCAGCACGAGGTGCCACTGATACACGCACTTAAAATTCGCCTTGCGTCACTGAACGCCTGCCTCTAGCATCCAGGCAACATTATCTGTGACAGTAGCTGAGTCATGTGCATGTTTACAGGCAGGTGACATGCAGACTCTGCATCAGTTAGCTATGTGCTCTGGTGAAGGGGTGCACTTGATAACTTTATCAAACAACCAAAACAGGCAGTGGAAATTGATCAAACTCTGTGTATCCAAGAACCCTTAAATCGGACTAAATTATGTAATATCAGACGGACTTTTCTTGTAGATTAGTCATGGAAAATGAGAACCTTGTGAGTTTTCCTTTTGTAACAAGCAGCAAAAAAGTTGCAGCCTGATGTATTTGAGTTAAATTGCATTACTTGACATCGCGCTTCCCGGAATGTGATTATTGTACATGCGCATGTCGCGATGTTGACGCTGAAACGTGCAGCATCTAAAATTAGGCTATCATGCAGCCCTAATTTTAACCAAACCACGTACATGGAGTATGTGGATTTATATCAACATTTCCAGCAGAGGAGCAATATGTGTCTATGTTGGGATGACTGAAAAAACCCAGGTGTTACTTATTTTTAACAATAGTGAAATTGGATATTAACCACATCTGTAACTTTGCACAGACTTTCCAAAGTAGATGTAATTTCTTGTTAAACCAATTTTAACATTAACCGCAACATCCTTTCTGCTACTGCCACAATTCAAATTGAGCAAAAATGGCAATCTGTACCTGTGTGTAGGTGCAGCACTTCCCCTTGCACTTGCCACAGGTGAATAGATCAGTCTGAGTGCCTCCAGTGGTGGCCATCTGGTGATCCCTGACAGCCTCTTTGGTCAAATTCTTTCTCATTTCTTTCAGCTCATCACTGGCCATTTCCTACAGAAAAACAAAGAATGTAATTTATGATGCCTTTAAGTAAACTAATTTAAACCTATACATATAGATATACACTATGTTGAAGTTATACCAACATGGAAGTAAAAATTTAAGAAACATTTGTAACTGCAGCATCTCAGAACAGTGTTGTAATAACTCTACTACTGACTGTGCACCAATTCCAGGATCTTTCAGATTAAGCCATCAACAGCCAACACACCTCTGCAGTCATCTTAGCCATCCGCTCAGGGGTTACACTCCCACATAGCACAGTCCTCCTTAAATTGGGGTTTTTCATATCCTTCAGATTCGAAATTCGGCTCCGCACACGGTTCTTGTATTTCATGTCTGTGTTCTTAAACTCTTGGAAGATACGTGATAGCAGGTCAAGGAATTCAATTTTGGTTATGTATTTTTTCTTCTTCATTATAAAAAAGTAGAGCCTTTAACTACACTGATAACTACGGCCTTTTAGGCGTGTTAGTTTTGAAACGTTTAGCAGATTAACTAGTTAGTCAAACATTTATCCACAACAATTTAATAAGGATTTAAGCAATTTATCAAGAAAAAAATGCTTAACATTCTCTATTTTCAGCTTCTCAAATGTCGAGGATTTTCCCCCTAATGTTTATAACAGTTTAGGGATTTAGACTGTTGGTCAGATAAAACAAGCAATTAAAAAGATGAAAGGCATTACCTACATTAATTAATTGACTTAATTAAATTATGATTAGAAAGATAAATATAAGGAAAATATTAATTAGGCACACCTCTAATGTCCTTTTTTATATCACTGCCAAGTGATTTAAAACACAGCAACATTCAGAATCTCATGACATCCTGAAGTAACACAAACATCCACATTTTCCTTTCAACGTAAAGGATATATTCCTCGATCTGTGCTCCAAGTTCGTCACAATCAGCGCCAATAGCAATATAATCCTCTGGAAAAAACACAGCCAAAAAAACAAGTCAGAGCGTGGGCAAAATGTTTTGACAAATAGTGTCAATAAAAATCCAATCGTAACCATCCACAATAACAAATATCCTGTTGAAAATGTGTTATCCATATTATTATAATAACAGCATTACCTCCAGTCTGCAGAGCATTGGATATCATCTCTCTGCACTTGAGCCTGATAGAGTCAGAGGTGCTGGGGGCACGAGGAAAAGTGTTGATTAATGTGTTGGGTGTAACTTCAGGCTGCTCACTCTTGCTGCTGGAGTTACTGCTGGAGCTGCTGTGGGAGCAATAACAGAAGACAACTTGGATCAGCTACTGAAGCAAACCCCATTTGAAAGAAAAATATGCAAAAGTATAGAAAATGCATTACATTTCTACATCCAAATGGCAATTTTTTTGTGTTGACCATCAGTAATGTTAAAAGTATTTAAAAAATATTATCTTTCTTGTTACCTTTCTTCTTTTGCCTCTGGGCTGCCCTGTGATGGAGAAACAACTGGTGTCGTTTGTTCTTTCCTCTTTTCATCTGAAGGTTTCTCTCCACCACCAGGCTCATCTGGAGTAGTGACAAAAATATTGCAAGTAAGAATATAACATAAGAGAAGGCCAACATTAAAATTAGTCAATACTTTTATATGCTTGACAGCTGAATAGCTCTGAATTCAGAAAAAAAAAAGACACACAGCTTTCCTTTAATGGTTTCCTATAATTTTTTGCAGTGTTTCTTTATAAAATCTATGTGGAGAAGAGATACTAGAGCCAAATTGGAAAAAAGGGGAAAAAGAGGGGAAAGACATGCAACAAAGGTCCCTGGTAGGAATCGAACCAGACACACTGTGATAATATAGTATGCATCTTAACCTCTTGGCTATTAACAGTTCTACCCTTAATGTAGAACTGTTGTGACAGAACATTTTAGGTTGAAATTGGAAGCATCTTTTCAGTCATAAACAAAAGACAAGTTAAAATGTAATTTTCACAACAGCAACAATTTAGTAGCAACATACCACTGAAGTAGAAGCAAAGTGACCTTAATGGCTAGGGAATATACTGTCGTGTGAGGTAGTACTTTTGCGATATGGTTGCCTTTTTAATTAAAATATCATCTCCACTATATGTGTTCAGTCATTAATCACAAAATGACACAATGAGGTAACAATAACAACATTTGTGGTGATAACCAAATGTGAACAGGCAATATTTGAATGAAATCTCGGGCATAACATAACAGAAACACATCTCATAAGGTGAATTTTGGCAGTAAAAATCAAATACTGGTACTGTCAGAGGTTACACTTTGGATATTAAGAAAAATATCATGTTATACAATAACTCACAACCTTTTTTTTTTTTTTTTAACTTTTTCTTAAACCTTACTTACTCATAACACTGTGGGCTGAGAATAGATGTAAGTAATTTAAGAAACTCCAACGGGGAATTTTGGCAGCTGGTGTACCCAGAGCGCAATGTGTTTGTTACAATAAGCAAAGGATCAAAATTGGCTTGGGCTTCATCAGTTACAAGAAAATGTTATGATGGCTCTGATACAATCATGCACAACAGCTTGGGACATCAAAAGATCTCCCCAGAACACGTTTACATATAGGTAGAATTGAAAAGAAATAATTACCCAAAAGCTTCTTCCATGATTTGATCAAGGACTTGGCTAGGGATGTCACCTCATCGTCTGTGCTCTGCTTGCGGATGGCGTTAACGGACATACCAATTCTGGTAGACTGTGGAGAGACATTGTGTCAGTGCTTCAGGGTTTGAGCACTGCCTGTGTCGACAATGAGCCTTAAGAAGAAATGAGCAAAGATACCTGAAGCAGCTCGAGAGTCATGGGGACACTGCGCAGCTCCTTCAATAGGTCCAAAGCCCCGGCCTGCAGAGGAGAGGGGAGGAGATAGAGGGGCGTTTAGATACATTTGAACCCATCTCACACTCCTTAGCTGTATACTGATTAGTTTGTTCCATCGTCAGTGGACATTAACTACTGCATAAGCATGGTCAGATTTCACACAAAACTTAGTTTCTTATGAATCTTGAGATATACAGGACTTTTCTGGCGGAGTTAAGTTTTATTTATTAACAGTAATATTTCAGAAATAAGTAAGTTGGACAAAATCGATTCCTTAAGGAATTGTTAACTAGTTATTATTCATTGTAAACAGGTAAAAAGTAATTTATTTTGGATGCAAGTTGAACATTAATGTTTAGAGGCGATTAGTCATTTAATTGACTAGTCAACTGACAGAAAATTTATCTGCAACTGTTTTGATAATTAATTAATCGTTTTAAGTGAGCTTTCAAGCAGAAATTGCAAAAATTAGCTTTAACTAGCTTCTCAAATGAGATGATTTGATGCTTTTCCTGGTCTTACACTATATTAAACTGAATATTATTTGGGTTAGGACTGTTGGTCGGACATAACAAGACATTTAAACATCTCACTTTGGGTTCTGTGAAATTGTGATTGGCATTTGTCACTATTTTCTAACATTTTAAAGACCAAATGTTAATCGAAAATAATCGTTAGTTGTAGCCCCTTTAACGTTATCACGTCAGATTACCTATAACGTTAATGCAGTTACAGCAGCTAGGCGGCTAACGTCCAAAACAGTTAACACACTAGCTACTTAGCCGCTTGCAAAATCCAAAATCACAACTTAAATCTATAGGATAACGCTATAATTCTATTTCAGATTCTGAGCTACTTGATCTTAAAATGATCACATCCACATGTTATTGCATTACAAGGCACAAAGCTAGCAATAACTAGTGGGCTGATATGTGGCTAACTGCTAGCAACACATAGCACTGCCGTTAACATAAACAGACTTGCAAGCTAGCTATTTGAGGCTAGCCAGTTAGTCACAACAACAGGTACATTAGCCGTGGAGCTAATTGTTGAGGGTAACGGTGTAACGCTAGTCACCAGTTGGGAAAAATACTTTGGTGAACTGACACACTTGTGCAACACTGTGTTGACAATGTCTGAACTGGCTACGGGGTCAATTAGCAAGACAGTCGGCAGGTAAACCCATCACAGCCCATTAGCGCCAACGTTAGCTAAACATCAACATCAGCCTCATCGGCTATGTATCAAATGGGTAAGCATTCATTCTTCTCACACATCTCACCCCGTTCTTCTTCTGCGCCATTTTATCCATCTTCTTTGCAATTCTGATGATCTCCTCTTCCTCCTTTTTGCCCATGTTGACTGATCCGATAGAATCCAAAAATAAGGAGCAAATGGGAAAGAAAATTCGCGACGAAAACCACGCCACTGAAGTGAAAGCGGCGGCGGCGGCGTCTACTTGACGGACCGGGACCGCACACCAACCCTCCGCTGTGTGTAGCAGACCTGACTAGTTGATGCATGATGAGTTCAGGGGGAGTTAATCGAAACTGAACCCAAGATTCCTCTGGGAGCTGTCAGAGCAATACGTTTTCATCACGCAGGGCATTAATCCGACAAGTGGACACATTTTATGAATACCTAGATACAACTCTATATTTTCTCTAGTTGTACACAAACATATGTCCTCCTGCTACCAAAACACAGCCTATATTTTGGCAATATCGCTACCTGTCGTTAGATGGCGCCAACGTGCCACCTGCATCTCTGCTTGCGTCAACAATGGACTGTTTCAAGTTCACAAATAAATGTTTGGGTTTTGTCATGTTTTCACATTAATAGTTAATCAGATAGAAAGTTTTAAATGGTTACTGTCCAGAGCCGAAACGATTGACCGAAAATTAAATGGCAACAATTTTAGTAATGGATTAATCATTTATTGAAACTTATTTAAATTTCTCAAATGTGAATATGTGCTGTTTTTCAAAGGTCTTTTATGATATTAAAGTAACACTTTTAAAAGAATGTTGGTCAAGCAATTGGAAGACATTAACTTGGGAAATTGTGATGGTACGCTTTTCTGATTAAACACCAATTACTCATGCAATACAAAATTATATGTTTTTTTCAGACATTCCTCTGATCTTTGCTTTTTTTCTTGTTAATAACCAGATTAATTGACCTCCTCAGACCTCTGTTTGCAAGTTATGCCAATAAAACAGGAGGCAAAAACAAATCACATTTTGGTGGACCAGGTCATAACCCATGGAAATATAAGTCATGTGGGTCACCGGTCACAGGTAAACATTGCTTAATTTTAAGGGGTTGCAAGCCAAAAAAAGGTTGAAAAACACCAATTTAGATTTTTGTTGGAACATTGATAGTGTCAGGAGTTGTTTGGTACTGTCAACATTTTCCCTCCGAGAACCAGTCAGTTGCAGGTACACACAGTAGGGTGTAAAAATATTTGTTTTGCTCCAAGCAGTAGTTGATAGTTATCACTGTATTATACATTGTAATTAACAGTCAGTGAAAGAGCTTCTGTCTTGCTAAGGGCCTTTGGTAGGACTAGTGGCTTTTGATGAAGGCATCGCTGTTGTGCAGAACAAACGTGACCTTTGAGTAACAGGATCTAGGCCACGACGATGGCACACTGTTGATCTCATGCTGCATTTATGTGGCACGGCTTGACTTGCTAATTTGGATCTTACAAATCCAAACAGATCAGCATGTGACATTACCACCTAGTCACTCAAGGTTAGGCAGGTTACCAATGCAAATGATTTGATTTATTGAACTGAACAAAACATGTAATGTGCTGCTAATTACAGTACATAAAATATACAGAACAAAAAGGTCAAACATTGTGCCAAAATGTATATTATTTTTTTACCTGTTTATATGAGCTAATGGTAACACACTGGAAACTTTATTAATGAAGCTTTTATTTGATGCTAATCCACACTTTAAACACATGGTGTCATGGAACATTTCCTTATATCGGACTGTTTGACCTACACAGGCCCATCCTTCAATCCCCCCACCAGCTAGTCTCCATCTTCCAGGACACTGCACATGCTAGTAGGAGGTATTAGCAGCTTTTACTCAGTCAGGGGCAGTTGGTAATCGGCACACTGTTTGCTAACTGCAGTGCAGTGACACACACAGCTCTCACCCCTGCATGCTACTACTGTACCATGTTAGCCTTCCTAATTTGGATACAAAGCTGAAGTATTCCCAAAATTATGGTCACATTTCTTATTAATTACATTCACCAGGATATTCAACAAGTGCAAATACTGATACATTGTGTGTTCTGAAATCTGTTGGTGGATTTCCAATACCTGCTGTGAGGTAAAAGTGCTCTCTTAAGACCCTATTCTGCTTCATGCTGTCAGCAAGTGCGCAAAATCTTTAACCTAATCCCTATTAGGCCAAGACTTCTCAAATCTGATTATGTAGGCTACTTGCAAATTAGAAATAGTCCTAGCCACCTGTATCTCTTCGGAGCGGTAAAGATTTACTAATATCATTTGAAATGGAGAGTTCATATACCTTCGTGAACTTTCACCACCTCGTTCCTCATTTACTTAATAATTCTGGTACTCACTCAGCCTTTTACTGTACTCATTCACCCATTCACTCAGTTACTTTCTCACTTTGTCTTTTAGTGCAAATGACAAGTGAGAAATTTATGACTGATGCGGCAGAGAACACTTTTGGAACATTTTAATATTTTTTTTAATCGAGACTTACAGGATACATTAGCCATGATGTAAAACTGTCAGGTGACCAAATCAAATTTAAGTCCTACTTTTTCAGAAAAACAATATTGCCATCCATTTTTGATTGAATCTCATACTGATAAAAGTACACATTTTCAGTCTGCTGCGATAGTTCCTCTGCGTTTCCTTCATTTGTTACCTTACCTTGATATGCTGATTACGTGTGAGCAAAGATTAAGCAAATTGGCCATGATGTTACACGTCCCAAAATAGCCCTCCAACGCTGTTGAGAGGCTTTGACCAGCGCTCAGAGGAACAACGAATGCACACTTTATGTTGTTTTAGCCGTTAAAATTAAGGGGAAATGTGAGATATAGGGTAAGTCTTGTTCATTACATTTCTGTTTACATATTTGTTTGCCAGTCAGTTATTTTCTAAGGGTGTAATTTGTCTAATTAGTTGATATGTTTCAGGTGTGTATGGCCAGTTAGACTTGTGTTGTTCACAGTAACAATGTGCGCTATTATTTTAACAATGATGTTGAATCTGTTATGAAACATTGTTCCTCAGACTGACTATGTTTGCTTTACTGTAGACTATTATATAACTTATGAAACCTTTTTAACAGGCTAAACAACAGAGGTTCTGTGCTCTAACACAAGGTGTTTTCTCTTAATGTACAAAGTACGCTCTTTTCTACCATGCTGTATTTAGGCCTACTGATATTATGCAACTACAATGTCAGCTACACATATTATCTATTATTGCATTAAATAAATCTACAAAAGACACTAATATTTATAAAATATTTCATTGGACAGCTTAAGAATTATACTGAACATTTAATGGTTTAACATTTTAGTCAACATTGTTTTCAAAACATAGTCAACACAAGACAATTAGGAGACATGACTCCCTCTGAAAAATTACAGCATGATTGTTTCATTTTGGATGATTGTGTTACAAGAGTTTAGTACTGTATTTGGTTAGGCTTTTCAGGGCTCCCTTGTTTGATACTGCACCACATCCCACACCAGTAGAGAACCATTTGTTATTACATGAGCTGGTGTGCATGTTACTTTACTGATTTTTATTTAAGAATGTTTTTCATACAGGCTTATGAGATGGTGATCCAGTATTTAGAACATAAACAAGAACATGTAGTAAATTTATGTTTTTACACTTATTTAAAAAATGTGTAGGAATATAATTCCGTGGGGGGAAAAAGTTTAAGGACTAAGGATTTCCCTCGTTCCAGTGTTTCTAAGCAATGATCACTTTTCAATTTGATTTAGCTTTTTAAATGTTTTAAAGGGCTGCGTTTTAAGGAAAAGCTGAAAGTGCTAACTTTTACACATGTTGGTTTCATCAAACCAGAGAGAAAATGGAGTAATGAACAAACTGGATTAGCTATATGTCAAACATGGTTGTATTTAACTGTGTACATGGCTCTAAGGGAAAGACATTTCTACGTTACTGTCATAGCTACAACCTTACCTGTGCTAACTGCTGTAGCAAATGATCAGATTTCTCCCTCTCTCTGCTTTCTTTCTAGCTGCCTCCACACAATATGAGCAACACACCCATCCAGGAGCCACCTGCCCAGGAATTGTCCTCTGGCAGCGGGCAGACATCACCCTCCCGACCCTTTCAGCCAATCTCTGATCCCTCAGCTTCTAAAAGAGTATGTTTCTACAAAAGCGGTGACTATAAATTCAGTGGGCATCGCATGGTCATCAATGCCCGCACCTTCAAGACATTTGATGCTCTACTGGATGCTCTGTCCAAGAAAGTGCCTCTGCCATTTGGAGTGAGGACCATCACCACACCTCGCGGGACCCACCTGGTTAAGGCTTTAGATGACTTACTTGATGGGGGATCATATGTGTGTTCTGATCAGAAACGGGTGAAGCCATTAAACCTGGATGAAGTGAACCGGCGGCAGGTACCATGGAATACAACCAGACCCTTCAGCGCACGGGGGCGAAGGCGTCAAGGTCTCCAGTTCGGTCAGTTTGGTAGAAGGAATGTAGACACCACCAGGCCAGCAAAGGTCACTGAGAGGGTGGCGGTACGGACACCAAAGAAGCTTGTGGTCATCAAGAATAGGGATCCCTCTGTTAAACGCACAGTTGTGTTGCAGAGAAGAACAGCACCAACATTTGATGCTTTACTGGATTACCTTTCCCAGATCCTGCAATTCCCAGTGCTGAAGCTCTTCTCTACAGATGGCAGAAGGGTAAGTTTTAGCAAACTGAAAATGGAGAATGATTGTAGATTAATGCAAATTTAAGGCAACTCCTGAAAATACAGGCAGCTTTTTTGGTGAGATGTCTGTATAAAGTCTTTAAGGGTAAATATGTGCTTACAAATAGTTAGAATATTTGGAAAATACACTTATTGGCTTTCTTGCCGAGAGTTAGGTGAGAAGATCAATAAAACTCTCATATCTGTCCGTTCAACATGAAGCTGGAGCCAGCAGCTGGTTAGCTTAGCTTAGCATAAAGAATGAAAACAGGCAACCAGTAGAGACTCCAGGAAGTCACTGCGCCCGGCTAAGAAATACTCCTGCACACCACCCGCTGTAAAAACACAATTTGTCGTTTTTACATTTTGGTTTTTGTACTGATTAAACAAATGAAATATTACATTTTAAGAGTGAGCTTTAGAGATACTGGTAGGTGGATTTTGTTACCTTCAGAAAGAGCCAGGCTAGCTTTCTCCTTGTTTCCAGTCTTTATGTTAAGCAAAACTAACCGGCTCCAGCATCATGTTGAATGGTTAAATATGAGAGTGGTGTCAACTTCTCATCTAATTCTTGGCAGGACGTGTATTTCCCAAAATGTATTTTCTTTGAAGTCACAGTGAAACAGAAGTTAGAGCGTCTTTGGCTTCAGTAAGGTGACATATTTCAGAGTGAAACCAAATATGTGGGTGGGGTTTGTTTTGGCCACATATAACAAGAGATAAATGATCAAAATAACACAAGATCAGAACTTGGAAAAATGTATTTTTCATTTCACTGAATCTTTTAGTATTTCAAACTAGGAAATGTTTCTGTGACTTTTCAATTAGCACCATGCTGTGTGAATCCATGGCATGTCTGTTGTTGCCCCTGAATATACTTATATATCTATATTAAGCAAAGGTATGTCTGGGTCGCATAAATAGGATAGTCTTTAGATGTAAGCCTGAAGAAAGCTGTAGGCAGACGGACACAAACACACATCAATGTAGTAGCTGAACACCATTTCTTCACTTAGACAATCATAATTTCTTGATCTTGGAAACAACAGTTGACAAAACAATCCACTTACTCGCTAGTTCCAGAGCTTTCAACTGTATCATATGGTCATCAGCAGGTGGAGTTTTCTCAATTGTCACAGAACTGTAGATGTTCAAACTATCCATTAGTCTGAGCACTTTTAGGGCTTCTCGTTTATGTTGGCTTAAACGTTGAGTTTGATAGTTCTGGACAAAACAATCTCAACTAAGGGTCCATAAAAGCATCAAGATTTGGATGCCATCAAGAAACACTTAATGGAACTGACATGTTATTGTTGTGGAATCATTGTATGTCTGTCAGAGCTTTTAGTGAAGTGGGTTTTGATTTATTTTTAGCTTTGAACCAAAAACACCCACGAAATAAAGAAATCACAAGATGTATGCACAGCATCCACCACAGTTTGTGGAGGACCGCTGACCATGATGATTTGACACAAAACTGCACAACTAAAATAAATAACTGTTGTAGACATAATTTTCACTGTGACTTATATTAGAGGCCTTAAGAATCAAGGCTTTTATCCTGTTACTTTACACATTATAAGTATTCCAAGAAGTGCTAAGAGGTGCTATCAAAATCTCTACCTCCTAGTGAGTTATCGCTCTTTAATCCCTCTTTCCACGAATCCTTTAACAGCAACATGTTTCCTGTTAAAAGGACATGAGTGTTGAGAACCTTTAAATGCTTATTCCTCTAGAAATGCCTTATCACCTGTGATCTCTGGTCTGTTTTAGGACAATATGTGGCACAAAGAAATGTCAAGTGTACCTGCAATTTTTGATACTGCAAACTGAAAGTCTCTTTTCTGTTTACATGTGTCTAGGAATGCAATACATAAAGTAAGTGCATGTATGTGACCAATTGAAAGTGACTAGTATAATGAAAAGTGTTTCTGCTCCTCTTTCAGGTTGATGGTCTCACAACACTTATCCTGTGCTCTGGAGTTGTTGTGGCAGCAGGCAATGAGCCATTCAGATTAGGAAACTACAGTTTTCACAGAACGGGCCAGATGGCACAAGTAATGTACATGGATACTGTGGAACCATCTATGTTGCTGCCAACAGCTCGTAAGTGTTAAGCAGTACTACTGTAAATTGCACTGAAAAGAGAAACAAAGAAAGAACGAAAACTTGACAGACAGTTGAAAAATTTCGCTGTATAGATGCATATATTTTGCCTGCAGACTTAAGCAGTTAAACATGTATGTAACAAGTAACAAGTATACGTTTCTGCAAACCACAGATACGTGCAATCTGTACTTTTTATTACATCTATTACGCATCAAATCAACATTTGTTCAATAGGTATCATTGAGACGTAGTATAGATGACGTCTCATAACGTCAGATATTTAGCGAGGCGTCAGGACATTTTCGGCTGTTTGTATGGCAACAAAACCGGGTGTTTTTACCCATCATGATCTTTTCCTAACCAATTGGTCTTTGTGCCTAAACCTAACCAGACTTTAACTACAGCGTTTAAAACATAGAGATTTAACGTACAGATATTCACGTATCTGTGGTTTGCAGAAATGTACAATTGATACATTTTATTCTGGCGACTGGGTTGGACTTACACAGCAACTTTCATCTTATTTAGTTTAAATTTTATGCAGCTGGTGATCAGTGTAACATAAATGATAGAGGATAGTACAATCCCATCACTACTGTTTATATATGATGGTCCTAAAGTGTACTTCATATGTGAAATTCAGTAGTTATTTATTGTTAAAGGGTCAGTTAACCCAAATTGTAAAAACAAACATATTTACTCACTTATTTCTAGTGGTATCTAGCTGTTACAGATACTTTTAGTTTTATCTGTCCTGGTTTTAAGATATTTATCACTGAATTTTCTGCCTCGACCCCAATCCAATGTAATTGACCCCTTAAAGGAATAGTTGAGCATTTTGTAAAATATGCTTATTTACTTTCTTGCCAAGAGTCATAAAAAGATTGATACCACTTATGTCTATACGATAAGAATGAAGGTGGAGCCAGGAAACCATTAGCTTGGCTTAGAACAAAGACTGGAAAAAAGCGGAAACAGCTAGCCTGGCTCAGGCCAAAGGTAACAAAATCCACCTGCTAGTGCCTCTAAATATCACTAATTAATCCCTTATATCTAATTTTTTATCTGTACAAAAAACAAAGTGTTAAAACGAAAAGTTCTTCTTGGCCCAGAGCGGTGATTTTCTGAAGTCCTCGCTGGTTGTCCAGTCAGCTGGGTGCTGGTAGGCAATTCCCCCGTGTTTCCAGTCTTTATGCTAAGCTAAATCTAATCGGCTGCTGGCTGAAGCTCGACATAGTAGACACATATGACAGTGGTATACATTTTCTCATCTAACTGTCAGCTTGAAAGCAAATAAGGGTATTTTCTAAAATGTCAAACTATTCATTTAAATATTCCTACCAAACCAACATGAATACTCCATGATGCTTTTATAATGTCCTTAAATATTTTTCTTATTTTTTCTCGTCTTGTTTCTCCCCCTCTCTTTTACAAACACCTGTATTTTCACCAAACACCTCCAACTAAAGAGAACAACAAATCTTTCTCAAGTGGAAGAGGCTCGAGGAACTTTTCCTTATCATCTGAGAGATATATTGTCGACCAGATAAACAAGTCTCAAAATGGAAGCACGAATGGCCACCTGCATCACCACAACGGATCATTTGAAACAGAGGTCAATCATCGTCACACACCCATGGAGACATGTGGAACTGGGAGGGTAGATAATGAGCATCATTCTTGCATTGTACCTCAGGACGATGACATAGAAAAATCTTTCCGTGTGAATCAAGATGGCAGCATGACAGTGGAGATGAAAGTTCGTCTGACCATTAAAGAGGAGGAGATGCTCCACTGGACTACCACACTCAGCCGCTCCAGCCTTAGCAAGAGGACACTTTGTGCCTCGAATTCTGAGTTGGGCAACAGCTCACCTGACTCAAACAACGCCGTTGCCAAAGACTCCTCTAGCATCAGTGAAGATGAATCGAAAGAGGAGAACCATCCCGCTGGAGCTGGAAAGGGTGTCGGCTTTAATGATGAGCGAGTATATGAGGGCTACACTTCCACGGCCTTAGGAAAAGCAGAAACAGGTTTCAAACGCACTCCAACACCAGGTCCTGGTCCTCTGCATGTTAAGAAGAAGGCGTCTGTTGAGAATGTGAAGATGGTGACAGAGTCAGGGGTTCAAGAGAGCACCCTGGGACATTATTCCTACATGGAAAGGAAGGCTGATGGTGAGACAACTGAGGGATACTGCGTTGTCAGACACAGCAGCAGCAACAGCAACAGGCCAATCCCAAAACCTCGGAAAACAGCGTCTGCAGGGGCGAGCAACAAAGGCTCCCACTCCTCCATAAGGTCGTCAGGAGTAGCGGAGGTCCTTCAGATACAAAATAACGGGATGGAGGTTACAGAGACTGTGATGCATATTTATGAGAGTCAAGGCTGCTACGACAACTACTTTGCAAATGAGGAATATAGCGCGGACGGTGTACCTTTTCATGGTTCCACTCCAGCGCCAGAGAGCAAACCATCAACTGACTCAGGGCCACGATCATCCAGCAATGATTGTGATATAGATTTTAGTTGGCAGCCACCCACTACTGACTCACTACAAAGACAGAAGGAGGAGATGTTATCATTGTCATCAGAGCCAATAACACATGAGATTACCAACAATCTGTCTTCAGTGACTGAGAAAGAGGCCCAAACTGCAACAACCTCCCAGGAGACAGTAAAAAAAGACAAAACTTCTAAAAGTGAGAAGATGAAAAAGATGATTAAACCTACTAGGAATCAGAAGAGTTCAACTTCAACAAGTGGCTCAGATAAAAAGCCAAAGGAAAGCATAGTAAGCCCCTCAATAAAAGGCAAACATTCGTTTAAAGACAAGCTCAGCAGCAATGCCAGTGTGGGAAAAAAGAGTTTGAGTTCATCAGAAAGTGCTAAAAGTGGTCAAAAGAGTAGAGGAGCAGAAAAGCCACACATTAGGAAATCGAGTAAGGGTGAAAACATGCCCAGGAAAGAGCAAGCCTTATTAGTTAACACTGAAAATGTGACCCCACCTAAGAGACAAAACATGCATAAAGCAGCTGCTAAAGATAATGGCCATAATGTAAATACTTCAACTGGAAGGCCTCAAATGAAGAAGAACATGTTAGACATTTTTCAACCCAAAAAATCACTTATGCCAGACATAAAGACAATTAGCAAGCCCAAATCCATGACTGAAAGCATAATATCATCACCTAAAAAGTCTTTAGAGTTGAATGAGAGTTTTTCGATGCCTTCTCTCAATCCTTCACCCTCTGAAATACACCAATATGTTGAGAACTGGTTGGAGAAAATCAGCCCAGACCCAGTGCCATACACTGAGGAAGCCATCACAGATGAATCAGAGCCTCGGACAAAGGTTGTGTTTCAGATAGGCGGTGATTCTGAATCAGATGAAAAGACTGAATGTCAGAGTAATCTAGATGAGTATTATCCTGGTGATGCTCTCAAGAAATCAACTTCCTGTCTATCAGTACCTCTTTCTCATGCAGAAACAGCTACAGCTCTGCTGCACAATGAACAAAATATGAGAGGTTTATGTGTTTCAATGCCGAGTGTTAGAGTCGATCCTGTACACCAGGAGAACAAACTGAGGTCACACAAATCTGCAGAGGCCATCGGTCCAGCTGACAATGAACCATCGTCATCTACGTCCAACATTTTAAGTCCCAAAGCAAAGATAACACCTGTCCTGCGGCAACTCTGTTCATCGATTCAGTGCATCAGAGGGACGTCTGACACCAACATAACATCCAATCTTGAGAAGTCCAACAGCCTTCCTGATTTCCCAACACAAGTGGCTTCAGTGTTCGGCTCATCATGTAAAGCCTTGGTGTCATTCTTATCAGTGATGACTCTGCGAGATAACCTAACAGGATCTGCACCGGGAGGTGGCAACCTATCAAGAAGCACCTCTGAGGCCATGCTTATGATGGAATCCCTGCAGAAAATTTCTGCCATCAAAGACGAGGAAGAGCAGAGGGCAAGTTTGACGGATCTGCAAAGCAGAGCGTCTTCTCAGTTCAGAGACCACTGGAAGGATTTCCAGATTTTGAGGGAAAGGCTTGAAAGTGAACCGCTGTCTCCAAAAGTTTCAGAAACAGAATTTGCCCTGGATGTTGTCTCCGAAGGGGGTGAGGTATTTGAGGCTCAGCACTTGGGCATTGATGAGCTGATGGAGGAACTGAATATGCCGCAAGACCTCAGAGCAGAGATTTCTTCAACAATCCAACAAGCTAAAAGTTTTTACCCTGTAGAGGAGAGCACTTTTGTAGAAGCTGAAAGAAACCAGTCGGACTCAGAGGAAGATGTGGAAACATTTGTTGAAGAATGCAACGATGAAACAAAACAATCACCGGAGCCTGATACTACCTGCATAGCCAAGGACATTACTCAGACAAAACAGGGTGATGATAATGGAGAGATAGATAACTTAAAGAAAATGCAATCTGATTATTCTGAACAGGCCAAAGAATCTGAAATAACAGAGACAGAAAGAGATGAGCCCCTAAAAGACAAAGAAAATGAAAAAGAAGAGGAACAACTAGATGAGGTAGAGGATGATAGGGTGGAGGTGAATGATAAAGAGGATACAAAAGAGATAGATGATGACGATGGTGAAGAGACTGAAATGGGAGAAAGGGAGGAAGAGGCAGAAGAGGGGGCAGTGACAGAAGAAAAAATGGATGACAAGGGGCAGGAGGAATGGGAAGCGGAAAATGGAAGTGGAAAGGAGGAGGAATCTGTTGAGAAAGTAGAGCAAGGGACAAAGGAAGAGATGACAGTGGATAAGGAGGAAGAGGAGGAGATATTAGAAGAAGGAGAGAAAGAAGTGGTTGAAGAGACAGAGGAGGGATTTATGGATGAAGAAGATCAAGAAGCAAGAGAGGAAGACAGTGTTGAAGAGACAGATGAGAGAGAGGGTGTTGAGGAGACAGAGGAAGAAAAGGGGGAGGAAGAGGAAACTGAGGAGAAGCAAGGGGAAGAGCTTGAAGACGAGGCAGATGAGGTTATCGTGGATACAGATAAAGGAGAGGAAGTAGAAAATATTGAAGAAGTGGAAAAGGAGGAAGAGGAAGAGGAAGCAGATGCTTTTACTGAGGATGCAGAGGAGGAAGCAGAGGAAGATATTGAGGCTATTGAGGAAAATGAGGAAGAGGAAATGAAAGAGGTTATTGAGGCGAAAGATGAGGAAGAGGAGGTAGGAAGTCTGATTGAAGAGGAGGAGGAGGAAGACAAAAAAGGTGCGGTTACTGAGAAAGATGTAGAGGAGGAGGTTATTGAGGAGGACAATGAGGAAGAGGAAATGGAGGAAGACATTGAGGAGGACAATGAAGAAGATGTTGAGGGAAAGGATGAGGAAGAGGACAAAACCGAGGTGGTTAGTGGGGAAAACAATGAGGAAGATGAGGAGAAAGAAGAGAGAGAACAAGAAGAGGAACAAGAGGATGAGGAGGATGGTGAGGATGTTGAGGTTAAGAATAGAGAAGACAGGGTGATTACAGATGAGGAAGAAGACGAAACTGACACAAATTTAGAAGAGGAAGAAAAGTGTGATGAGGGTGAAGAGAGCAGGAAAGAGCTGGAGAAAACAGAAAGTAGTCTTGAGGAAGAATCAGCAGAAGAGAAAGAAGTTGTAGAGGAGATAGAGATTGAAGAAAACATGAAAGCAGGACAAATGCAAGATGAAGAGGAGAGGGAAGATGACGAAGAAGAAAATGAAAGTTATGAGTTAAATGAGGGGTTAGACCAGGTGGAAAAGCAAGAATCAAAGGATGAGGTAGAGGAAGAAAATGTTAATGATGATGCAGACAGTGTTGCTGCCAGTACGGATTGTAAAAACCTACTAGAGGAGGCCTCGTATTTACAGCAGCAGAGTAGCTGTGAAGAGGAGGCAACTGTGGATACTAAGGTAGCAGAACGTAACACTGAATCATCAACTAAATATTCCTCTGAGGGTCAGTGTGAGGATGACAAAGGTAATGGAACAGACACTGTTAATGAACTTGAAACAGACGAGGGAGGGGAGCATCACGGGGAAAGGAGCAGCAGTCTACCACATCCAGTAGAAATATCACAGGAATTACTTGACTTTGTTAACTCTGCCCTACAGTCCTCTTCACTTATATTCACATATGACGCTCAGGGGAACATCAGGATAGAGCCAGATAATGCTCGAGTTATACAAACTAAACAAACTACTATTCCAAAAAGTAGAGAGGATATTTTATACGGCTTAAAGCGTCTCCCGAGCCCGATCACCTCAGATTTATCTGATTACAGGCCAGAAACGTCGGAGAGTGGTGGATATAAAACTCAGGAGTCTGTAGATATTGTCACAGAGAGTGGAGAAGAGGCTTCAGAGAGACCTTCTCCAGCCTGCAGACATAAGACTGATATCTCTAATGGGAGAACAAATGTGGAGAGAGCTAACTCCAAACTCTCCGTTGCAAGCAATTCAGAAGTCTCGCAAAATTCCCAATTAAAAAGTGGAGGAAGTTTATCTTCGTTCGACTCAGGCACTAAAGTCTCAAGGGAGGATCTGTCTTATTTCAGTGCTGCAAGCTCACAAAAGGCAGACGCCGGACCTGCCACAGAGGTCACACAGGGCATTTCTTTCACCTCAGACATAGACTCAACTGATGGGGTTTTGATCGACCAAGGTAGATGGCTACTCAAGGAGAATCACCTCATCAGAAAATCTCCTCCAGTCTCCCTGGGAATGTACGGTAATGTAGACAGCACATCTATAGATACAGGTCAGGAGAACACTAGCGTGGATTCCTCACCTCATCATAAAACCCAGCACAACCCTCTTGAAGCCATATCTTCATCAGAGCTTGAGGAGATGGCAAAGCCTCAAACTCCAAAGTGCACCTACTACAACATGCCACATGGAAGCGACTCAGACCCCTTTTTGGATGATTCCAGTGGCAAAAGTAGGAAAGAAGATACAAGCAGTGTCAAAGGGAGAGGCTTTAGAGTGTCACCTACGATTGATACTTCCAAAAGCTGGGCAAATAAAAATGGTAGTCTGTCTTCATTTGCATCAGTTGAGTTTAAAATACCAGACAGAAAAGTGCATCCTGAGGGGGAGTCCTCAGCTGTGACACAGGCAAGAAGGACATCTAGTGGAGGAGGGGGGGTACTGCAAGCACAAGACTCCCTTGATACACTACACATGAGATGTAGCCAATACTGTCCCATACTATAAAAGCAGGACATTACGTTTCACAGAAATATTCACACATGCTGGTCCTGCGTGTGCTATAAGTCTTGGCTATGATTATTTTGCTGTAATGCAGCCAGAAATGTTTTGTGTTTCATCAAATAATCACGAACAAAAACTTTTCTTGCAGCTCTAACAGACCTACAGACGTGTGGTGATTGAAGAGAGTTGTGCCTCTTATTTGTGTTTGAATGTAGTCAAAAATGTAAGTTTACACACATTCAATGCTGTCTTTTTGGTGCTGACTGAGGAGATCCATCACATCATTAAAATAATTACAAAATCAAAAATATAACAATATCAGCAAATAAGAACAACTTTTTTCTACCCATTCAATGTTCTTGACTGAACATCACTGTATTATCTATTATTACAAGTACCACAAGTACTATTAGTTTCTTATTGAATATGATGCAATACATCAGAGAAAGACTGTATCTGCAAAGGAAAGCAGATTTTATTGCTTGTTTTGCTTCTTCCAGAATTTGCAATGCATGTTGAGGGATTACTATTTCGTAAGTCAGCTGTGGAAACTATAGTGTTCACTTTGTTGCTCTGCAGATCCTCTCAGGGTTTTAACAAAGGACTACTGAATGTCAATTTTGAAGTGAGAACTGATTATTCTGTCAAAACAAAATTAATTATGAGGCAGCTTCTGACAAAATGTTATTTTTGGCTGTAAGAATATTCAATAAACCATGTTTCATTTTTTAATTGTGTTTATAGTTGCAATACGACAACAGTTAAAGGGTTAGCCCAGTGATTTAGTATTGCACTTTTATAAAGTTGGGTGACTTGCATGAGACGGATTTAAAAAAGAAATGTCAAAATCGATGGTCACGCTATCGTGAGTTTTAGTCCTTAGTATGGGCCAGGCTCCAAAAACACTGGATCTCACATTTCCCATAACACAACTCAATAGCATCTTTTGTTAGACCCTCCCTGCCTGCTCAGACTTTGGAAAGCTCCTTCCAGAGCCACAGAGGACATTACACATTACAGTTAGCTTTTTTCACAGGATGAATAGCACTAAACATGACTGGTAAGTACTAAATGGTGTACTAAATAAGTAATAAGTACTAAAATTATCTGATCAGATTTGTGAATGTGTTTTCCCATTTCCCACTGAATTTACTTCTTTACTGTATCAAAATAAAATACTTAACAGAGATATAATCAATATTTTTATAATAGTAATGTATCAAATGAGGATGTGAAAGGGGTCGCTCACAGTGATGAATCTACAGAGAAATATCACCTGAATCTATACCTCCCCTCTGCTTTATGGAGTGAGTTTCAGCTCAGCATTACTGTTTTGGTTCACTCTCACTGCTCTCACAGCGTCATTTTCTGTGAAAATGCTCTAAAAACCCACTGTACACTGCTCAGCACCAAACGTCAGACAAAGTCAGCAACTAGCTGGTGAACATAGTGGAGGAGCATTTAGCAGCTAAAGAACTAGCCTCAGTTTGTGCGCATACATCCGGGTCACAGTGGTAACCATGGTTTCTCTAAAAGATATTAACTGGCGATGTTTGGAAAAACCAAAAATGTCGTTTAAAAACTGTTACGGTTTTTCTGAAAGTATTTAAAGAATCCCCTAAGACTCTTAAAACCGTCTGGATGATATAATATTCGGTCTGCTGAAAGATAAAAAAAAAGATTATTATCCTGTTTCCCAAGTTGCGTTTCCAAATCAAAACAAAGATGGCAGCCCGCAGGCTACCAGGATAGGAAACAGAGTTGATAACAGAGATGGTTTGAAGAATCTTTGAGGATTCTGGAAATACCGTTAAAACAGCGGTAAGTGTTTTTAAACAGCCTTTTAGGTTTTTCAAACATTAATTGGCTTTCAGAGAAACCGATGGTTACCCCTGTGACCCGGATATTACCTATGCTAATACATGAGGCTACTAAAAAACAGATATTTCATTCAGGAGCTGGTCAAGGTCAAAAACAAAGCTAAAAAAGATTGAAAATTTGACTTACATACATCAGGTGGCCACGAACACGATTCTAAATGAGTAATAGCGTTGCTCTCTAACTGCTGGGCATGTAAATCAACAAGTTCGCCATATCAAATTAAAAGGTGATGGTATGTCAATGTGGTGTTCACAACTTGTTTCCGCTGCCCCCAAGTGGCCAAAACAATTATTGCAGGTTTAATCTAGCACCACCTGATTAAAGCTGGGCAGACGTTCAACTGATTAGATCAATACAGTAGATGTCATCTCAGGTTAGACTTTCTTTAGACATACAGTTAATCAGTTTATGAAAAGAATTTCTCAAATGGTCCAGTGGGTGAAAATTCTGTGCAAAAATCAAATCCTGAAGAAAATTACTACTACTGCCTATATTCAGCCTCCATGCTGGGTATGTAGCTCAGGACTTCTGTGCTTTTAAGTCTATAAAAGTTAATGGATGCACAGCTGAAGAAACACATCGTATGTGGTTTTAAAACAAAACAGAAACTATGAACAGCTGTGAATTCATTTTAATAGCACAGTTTTGCATAAGAAGATCTGATTTAATGGTTTAATTCACTGTTTGATTTGAATCACAAACTTGCTTTCGGGACTACTTAATTTACTTGAATGGTAAATTCACTACTGAAGCCCAGTTTCAAGTTTATAGCTACTACAGATAATTGCAGTACCACAATTTTATAAACATAATACATTTTTTTGTATTTGAGTTTTTTCCCCCTAAAACCTCCTGTCTTCTAGAAATTACATTTGGGTGGGTGGTGATAGAAACTGGTGAAAATAATCCCATTTATGATGATTGCCTAGAAGCATCTCTGGACTGTGGTGACATTTGACTTTCATAAGGTTATTAACTAAGAGAAGCATGTGAATTCTGAATGAGCCGTGGGCTTACAATATTCTGTTTATTCTTGGAACAAGAGTCCAACAGAGTGTCAAAGTCCCAACTCCAGCTCAGCCCAGACTCACAGGGGGTTTCTTTCAAATCTCTTTAAATAATCATGTCCAAAAAGATGATTTAACTCAATATTATTGTGATTTTGGAAACAAACGTGTTATGGTGAGGTATGAATAGGTATCATAAGTGTACGTTTTTGTTTTACTCTTCGCACTTGAAGGGTTTGTCTCACTCTTATCCACTCATCCTGAGGCAGGTGAGTGTGAGTGTCATCTGCAGCTGTCTTGTCGGTCTGAGTGATGCCCCCTGATGCAGTCAGGCATATGTAAGTGACATTTGTGATGTGATGGTCACTGACAAACTGGCTTAAAATATGTGTGACCAGAGGATATTATCCCTGAAATAGGTATGACCAAATGACAGCGGGTCATTTGAGAATTTGACGCTATATATTTGACAAATTCCACATGATGATTTTATGCTAATGACAAAGGGCAAATGTTGGGAAGTTATTATTTCCCTGTTTCTCCTCCCTGTCCCTGACCCATTCAGTCCCCGCAAACATACACATTCACAGAGAGAGACAAAGAAAGAGGGAGACAAAGCGAGTGAATGAGAGGTCTTTACAAAGTGACCATTTTGGATACTTTCCAAGGGTTTTGTCAGTCACTATGGAGATTTGGAAAATAGCCCCTGCAGTTGAATTCCTCTGTTGTTACTATGGTTGAAAGGTATCCAGCGGAAGCTCCATTCCCCGAAATGAACGCCCATCCTTACTCTGCTCTTTTTTGACCAGCGACAGAAAAGCTGGTGCTTAAATTGCAGTATGCTCAAGAAAAACTACTTGCAGCTAAAATAAATGAAAATTCCTCATGATAACCAGCATTAGATGAAGTATCACAATCCTTAACTTAAGTAAAAGTACTAATAAAAGAGAAAGTCCTGTATTCAAAACCCTTCTTAAGTAAAAGTACAGAAGTATTATCAGCAAAATGAACTTAAATTATCAATAGTAAAAGAACTTGTTCTACAGTAAAAAGGCCCCTGCGACTGAGGTTTTTATGTATGTCATTATTAATGTCAATACTGATGCATCAATGCACATGCAGCATTTAACTGTTGTGGCTGGTCGAGGTGGAGCTCGTTTTAACTACTTCATATACAGTTATGTAGTTTAGTCCCGTGGTTCCCAACCTAGGGGTTGGGCCCCTTCAAGGGATCACAAGATAAATCTGAGGGGTTGTGAGATGTTTAATGGGGTAGAAAAGAAGACAAAACTAGGTTTCGATACACAAATTTGTATTCATGTTTTGGACTTTGGACTGATTCTTTGCTTTGTTGTGAAACATTTGAGAGTTGAAAAGTTGTTTAAATGAAGCCATCTGAGAAGTTTAGAGGGGAAATGTCTTTGGTGGAGCTGCTAACAACTCATAGACAAGGGGCCCCAACTAGACACTGCTTTTTTTGTTATAAGCCAAAAGGCTTATTTAGTCTTTAACAATTAAATAATTTTATAACAATACCATATGTTTTAATGAAAAATTCTAATCTGTACCTAGCACAGAAACTCCAGCTGTCCGATAAACGTGGTGGAGTAAAAAGTACAATATTTCCTTCTGAAATGTAGTGGAGTAGAAGTATAAAGTAGAAAAAAATGGAAATACCCAAGCAAAGTACAAGGACCTCAAAATTGTACTCAAGTACAGTACTTGAGTAAATGTACTTAGTTATTTTCCTCCTCTGATAATAACCTGATCATCACACACTCAGACTTGACAAAAGCTCACTGGGGGCCCCCTGGCATAGATTTAAGCCTTTCCTTCTCACATTTAGATTTACTTCTGTCAGATCTCCATGCACTCACTGGGGCGCAACAAACACATTGTGCTGCAGCACTCCCTCCACTAAATCTGCCATGTCATGACAAAGAAGTCAACCAATTTATTAGACCAAAAAAAGAGCTAAACAAAATGTACTTAACTTAATGTAAGATAGAGACATGCTGTTGCAAACTGCACATTATAAACACTAATTTCACCAACTTTATGAATAAAATAAATCTAAATCTAATACAAATGTGCTGTAAGAGTTCATCTCTGTGAACAGGGCAGCCCCTGAATCTGTCTCTGTCTGGGTTTCAGCCCTGGTAAATAATGTTGAGGACAATTGCTATGGCTACTGGGTGCACGGGTCTGTGATTCACCATCATGGGAGATGAAACAAAGGATGCCTTTTTGCTGCCCAGCGCCTCCGGTTTTGAAGCGATGACACCCACAAACAAGATTTAACGTATCTGTTTCCCTGTCCCATTACAAACTGACTGACTCTGATTGATGTTGTGTCTTATTTGATTCTTTTTCTAGTCCTGTTGTTCAATCTTTTTAATGAGCTCTCCTGCAGTGCTGTTGCTTTGGAGAGAAACAGGAACCTCAGCAACAAAAGTAAAAGGACCATACAATAAATTCCAAACATTGCCAAGAATGGGAGCTATTTGGCCCAAACTGTGGCACTGGCAAACACCGGGCTACAAACAATAATTATGGCCTACTGTCTGCATTCTGTTGCTGCAGTTAGGTGACAGATCAGCAATACACAATCCCTGCTCTGTCTGTGACAATCCCGGCCTCCTCTGTCTGTCTCTGTGGCCAACACTGGCAGAGCTGGCTCATAATGGGCCTGGGAGCAGGATTTTTTTTACAGCCCCCCTGCCTCTAAGTGAGTGTAGATCATGTGAATTTCCATTGCTGGTTTTAGTAATGAGGTTCCACTGTTTACTCATACTGGGGCCCCTGTGTGGGCCCTCCAACACCACTGGCATTGGTGCATTTGCACAATAATAATATTTTTATGCTTTAACTATTGCGTCTGTGTTTATCTGGCCACTTTATTTCTCGTTGTATAGTTCATTTAAGTCCCATGCTAATAAAGAATTATTACTTCAACTCAAATACTGTACTTAAGTAGAAATTTTAGCTACTTGTACGTTACTGTACTATATTTCATGCTACTTTATAGTTCTACTCCACTACAATTCAGATGAAAATATTTTACTTTTTACGCTACATTTATTTGACAGCTTACTTTACAGATTAAGATTTTGCATACAAAACATACTGTATGATGAGCTCATAAAATATAATGCTTAGTTAAAATTAGCTCCACCTCATCCAACTGCAGCAGTAAAATGCTACTTACAACTCAAAACACTCACAGGTGCAATTTTTATGCATTATTTACGTTTGATATTTTAAGAACATTTTGTTCCTTATACTTACGTACTTTGACTTAAGTAACCGTTTTAATGCAGGACTTTTATTTGTAATGGATTATTTTCGCAGTGTGTATTGTGTATTGACAATACATCTAAATACTTCATCCACCAGTGTTGGAATGTAACTAAGTACATACAACAAATTTGAGGTACTTTCCTTGAGTATTTCCATTTCATGCTATATACTTTAACTTCAATACATTTCAGAAGGAAAGTATTATACGTTTTACACTACTTTATCCTACAGCTATTGTTACACATCATAAAATATGATAAAGGATAAATAGGATAAAGTTGTAGCTTCACCTTGACAATATTAAAATGCTGCTTACACATAAATGCATTATAATATTCCAATAATATATAAATATAACACTCTAAATGGTGTCATTTTGCAAAATTAGTACTTTTACTCTTAATACTTTTTAAATGTTTTGCTGCTAATACTAATAATAATAGTACATTTACTTGAATACATTTACTTTACAATGCACTACTTTTACTTAAGAGTATTCAACCAATTTAGCATTGCACTTCGATAACATTGTGGGACTCAGGATGGACAGTTTAATAAAAGGATCAAAATCGATGCAGCAGAACCAGAGATATTGTCCTTCCACTCATTCTTCTTCCTAGTCAAAACCTGGTGCCTACATTACCCACAATGCAACTCGACTGCCAACAGTTCATATGGAGATTCGGATGTGTTATGGTAGTAGCAGCTAATCCTCGAGCTGCTAGCCTCAAGCAGAAATGAGGAGCGGGCTACAGAGGTTTAATCGAACTCCACACCCTCCCACCCCACCAAACTGATGCTGACTCAAGTGACATCACTTGAGGCAATTGATTTCTTAAACTTAATTGAACTTTACTAGTTACCTATCAGATTAAGATTTATCACAAAAACATATAATCAGTTCATAAAATATGATGTATTAATATAACTTAAACTACTAAAAATATCGTAGAAAAGGTTTCAGTCGTAGTCATCTGGACACTGTTTTCAGAATCAAGACGTTTCGGCTCCCATCCGGAAGTCATTCTCCCTCACCAACTCTTCTCTCTACTTAGAATCTTCACCTTACTGTCCTGAGAGAAGAGTTGGTTTGAAAGAGGAGTCAAAGAAGCCATTTTTGTGAAAAAAGGCTGCTCCATCTAACTGTTTACCACAGTGTATTAACACCATAGTCAAGCCAATCATATGCTAATCAGGTACTTAACAGTGATGAGGGAGGTGCAGCCAGAAAACAATAGGCCTGATTACTGGGCCATCATGGAAACAAAAGAAGGTCAGTTTCAGGTGAAACTAGGCAGGGTAAACAGCAGACACTCAGGAAGACTCTTCCCTGAGGGCAGGGCCTAAGTAACACAGAGTAGCTTACATTTCTGAGTTCTCAGACCATTTTCACAATTGAGAATGACTTCCGGATGAGAGCCGAAACGTCTTGATTCTAAAAACAGTGTCCAGATGACTACGACTGAAACCTTTTCTACGATGGAACACTCCTGGACGAATGAGGGACTACACCGTCTTACCCAAAAGTACATAAAGCAGTTAAAATTAGCCCCATCTGGACCAATTAAAACATTAAAGTACTGATTACATGTTATTACATCAATAATAATCATCTAGTAATATAATAATATAACACTGACGGGAGCCATTCTGCATAATGAGTAATTTTAATACGTTATGTACATTTTGTTATCAGTACTTGTAATTTAAGTATTTAATTTTGAATGCAGGACTGTAATGGAGCATTTTTTTTCGTGTGGTATTGCTACTTTTATTTAAGTAGGTGATCTGAATACTTCTTCCACCACAGCACACAGCAGAAAAACTAAAAGTAAATATATGGGTTACAAAAATAATCTTTTGTTGATCTTGCAAATACTGTAAGTAAACTAAATTGTTTCAAACATACTAAGGACAAGGACAATAAGGATACAACTAAAACCCTCTTAACTTGTTTTCCATTTTGCTCAGACAAAGCCAGACTATAGTTTGACATCTGAAGCTGCACTCTTTTTGTTTTTCAACCTGTGATGCCTCACAAAGATCAGACCAGCTCCCTGAGTAGCTGGGTTTATCCCTGCACAGTAATATCTCAGGGACAACATGCCAACTTCAAATTACTGCAGCCACCCGGACCCTCAAGGCAAAAATGTGAAAATCTCTGTAAAAGAATTATTTGTGCATTTGGGCTGTTATCAAGTCGACAAACATCACTAAACCAAAATTAATGATTACTGACTTCTTTCATTTTTGTAAAGAGCACAGAACACCCAGTAGCACCAGCGCAGTGTGGTTGAGAGGTGTAGAGTATCACTGCATGGCTCAGCTTTGCTGCCCTGCGTCTCCCTTCACAATCACTGAATCTCAGCTGGTCAGCAGCACTGCAGCACAGACAGCTCCGAATGCAGAGACGAGAGTCGGAAAGAGACACAGACAGACAGGGAGAGAAAGACCTCCTCCGACATCTATGTTTATTATCTGCTGCAGGTCAATCTGAGGAAAAGGTGACTAATAAGAAACTGAAAACATATGCTCCAAGGCTGCGGCAAACCTGCCGGTACTGGATGACTTTGATTTGTACCCCACCCCGACCTCTTTTGTCTTCCTCTCTGTTTTCTCTCTCTGAGTGTGTGACCATCAAAGACTTATGTGTGTAATAGATTAGTGGGGCGGCCTGGATGCGTTCTGTCTCTTGCACAATGTTTTCCAAACCTGATTAATAATTGTGAAGCTGCTCACTTGCACATGTACTGTACTTGTTTTTCTCACTAAAGCATTCCACATACAGCAAAATAAATTGCATGCATAATATGCTCCAATATGCATACATAAATATGCACACATGCCATAGTTGATAACAAACTACTAGCACGGGTGGGTGGCAATTTATTGAGGAGTCTTATGACACAGTGCTTCACAAAATTGATTGAAAAACTTGTAAAAGGACAAACCCCTGCAGTGTAAAAATGTGGAGTGTGTGTGTGTGTGTGTGTGTGTGTGTGTGTTCTCTTAAGAAGAGAAAGAAATTGATTAAATGAATGAATCAGATATCAGGAAGCAATTCTCAGCACTGCATTGTGTCAAATCTGGATAGTGAGGATGAAATCTTTCTGACATGGATGTCGCCATGGGAAAACCATTTTCTCTCCCAGAGTAACACATGCACAAAAATCTTATAATTCTAATCTTCTGTGTCTTGATAAATATTAAATTGAGCTTATATAGTTCTTGGAGATCAGACCCATAAGGGGGTTTCTATTATTAGTGGACAGATTTGGCAAACATCCAAAAGAAATCCTCTAAAGAACTATCAGTAGCCCAACTTGCATCTCCTGACACTTATGTGCTGTTGTACTTTTAGGAAACCAGTGTACCCAAATGTGATTTCAGCTCGTGCACAGTGAGGTTTAAGGTTGAACATCAGGATCTTTGATGTGACAGAAAATGCCAGAAGTCACATACCCTTACTTTATGGTGCGCAATAACAGTTTGGCCTAGTTTGATCCGGGATCTGCTGTGGACCTGAAAGACAACCTTTGTGTGGTTCGCTCTCTGATTGGATTGTTAAGGTGTCACTCAAGTCACCGTTGACTCATTTGCATAAGGAGGAGACTATAAAAAAGTAATGCTTTAGGAAACGCCTTCCCAGGCACACTCCGCTGATGCAGTCGGGACTAGAGCAACACTGAGCTATTGTGTGAAAAGAAACAAGCAAGATGTCTTATAGATCAGCTCCACATTCTTCTTACAAGAAGATGTTTGGCGGGGAGAGAGCCGCGTCCAGGACCAGCTATTCCAGCCGCCAGTTCTCCAGCCCGGTGCGCTCCTCCCGGGTATCCTTCGGTCTCTCCTCCACCTCGAACATCTACGCAGCGAAGACCCAAAGGCTCCGGAGCAGCGCGGCCATGCCCCGACTGGCCTCTGAGAACTTGGACTTCTCCTTGTCAGACGCCATAAACAGCGAGTTCATGACGAACCGCACCAACGAGAAAGCGCAGATGCAGTCACTCAACGACCGCTTCGCCAACTACATCGACAAGGTCCGCTTCTTGGAGCAGCAGAACAAGATCCTGCTGGCGGAGCTGGAGCAGCTGCGGGGCAAAGGCACCTCCCGGGTCGGAGATCTGTACGAGGACGAGATGCGGGAGCTGAGGCGCCAGGTGGACCAGCTCACCAACGAGAAGGCCCGGGTGGAAGTTCATCGGGATAACCTGGCAGACGACATCGACCGGCTGAGAGAGAAGTAGGAGGCGTGGCGCTTCTCTGTTCTGTGTGATGAAAGAAACTCCATACAGATTTTATGATTTGTAGGCCTTTAAATCAGATCAGTTATTATCAGTAGCATATATACATGCCCCCTTATTATCTATAAACTTGTTATATAGATTTCAATACAGACTAGACTTTTCTCAGTGTCTTGTCTGTATGCCAGGCACTGCGCAAAACCTGAACTTGAAGTGCTGCCGCAGCTTTGTGCCTGAGTGAAGTTTGTCTTTCACTGAAATGTGTTCAAGCGTGAACAAGAAGTGGAGGAAGACAAGGCAAACAGCTGGGGAGGCACCAAAAGTGGTCACGGCAGCTTTTAAGGTGGAAAAGGCTGTTAAAATAAAATGTCTTCTCTTTGTGGGTCTTTGCAGGTTGCAGGATGAGATATCCCAGAGGGAGGAGGCTGAGGGCAACATGCAGAGCTTCAGACAGGTACATTATGATTCACGTTATGAAATAAAGCAGTTTCACACTGTTGTCATCAGGCAAATTTCTGATTCTGTTATATTTTTGTAATAGGAATTTTGCAAAGAGAGTGATAATAGGGGACCTTAGGTTTCAACAGCAGAATATGCCGATGGCTCCTGAGCCCTCCACTGCCCCACCTCCCCCTGCTATTCCTGGTTATATAAAGGTTTAAAACCTTAAATTAATGACAAGTGATGTTAAAGAGATTAGATAAATAGATAAATTATGTGGCGTGACTGCCCAGTTTCCCTCCTATGGGATCTCTATCTAATTACTGCTCATGAGCTGCAGAGACAGGAATGCAGTCTTCTGATGGCACAACAGCAGATTCTAGCCATGATCCGAAATAACTGTAGAGCAGAACTGACCCTGGCCTGGTACAAAAGGCCAAGTTGTGGCTGTTGAGTTAAATCAGGCCTGCAATGAGCGGAGATCTTTTTAAGTCTGACTGGTCACACTGAATGAGCTGGACACAAAAACAACGACAGTGTGGACCCAATGTGGTTATCAGAGCGAGAAGACAAGCCACCATGTGATCCCAGCTGCCTGGATCTGGGAGGGCAGCAGCACATAATAATCTCCCTCATTATGGGCTTGTCGGAGATTGCTCCTTATCACTGGGTTTCATGGTGAATAATGAAGTGATGATGAGTTGTGCAAATAGTTTCAAATAGGCAAAAAAAAAGACAAAAAAAGGAAAAAAAATTGGGAGCATTTGCATATCTGCAGACATATAGATATACGGGATGTAAGAGTAAACATAAATTCTCCAGTGATCATGTGCTTTTTAGGGCATGCAGTAAGTTATCATTACATTGTACAATCATGACCTTGTACATATGAATGGCAGGAAGGAAGTCCCTGTGGCCTGTCATGGTGGCACTCAGACAACAATGCAGGGTCCGCAGCCTGCTCTCGCCCAGTCAGGCAGACAGTCACTCTTCCAGCCCTGGGCCTGTTTGGGAAACCCTGCTGAATAGCACACTTTGTTTGTGGCATTAGAGCAGTGGCAAAGCTGCTTCATTTGCTGATACCTCAATTACCAGCCTGCCAACGCCCTGACAAAGCACAGCGGTGTGGTGCCACAGCGAGTGTGTACATACGAGAGATAGAATGGAATTAAATAGAATATAGTAGGATGATTTACATGATAGTGTTTTTTGTTCATAAGAGACAATTTGCTTAATTCTTAGTTCAGTAAAGTTATAAAATGTAAGATGCAATAACTACTGTATCTTAAACCACACAGTGACAGAGCTTCCAGTGGAATAACTACATTTCATCCAAAAGAACCAGGAGAGATTTTCACTTTAAGAATGCAGTTAGGTAATAACAAATGGGATTAAGGACCTCTTGAATACAGTGCCTCCTTTATTAAATCAAATTCCTTTATACTGGGATGGAAACAGTCTCACTGAATTTTGTTGAACCTTTTTCCCAGAAGTAAGGACAGACAGGCATGCAGCTATAGAGTTTGATTTGCTTGTTATTGTACAGTAAGTGGCCTCAGGCTCAATTTGGCAAACCCCATTCTGCTGATCTGCAGTGGTGGGGGATGAATTCAGATCATTTACCTAAGTAAAAATAGAAATACCTTAGTCTAAAATACTCCACTACAAGTTAAAATCCTGCATTCAAAATCGTATTTAAGTAAAGTAAGCAAAATTATACTGAAAAGTATCAAAACTAAACTTATGCATTATGCTGAAACACTAATTTCAGAGTGTTATATTATTAATAATATATTGTTTTATTGGTTATTATTACTTAATGTTGTAATTTGTCAATATATAGCCAATTTTAAGTACTTTAATCACTACTGGGTAGTTTAGGAGCAAAGCACTGCATCATATTTTATGAGCTCATATGTTTTTGATGTAAAATCTTAATCTGAAAAGTGATTAGTAACAATAAATGTCAAAGAAATTTAGTGGAGTTAAAAGTATTTCCTTCTGAAATATAGTAGAGTAGAAGTATATAAAATATAAAAATACTAAGTAAAGTTCAAATACCTCAAAACTGTACTTCAGTGCAGTTCATGGGTAAATGTACTTAGTTTCTTACTTTCCACCACTGCCAATCTGCCTGTGATGTAGTCAAGGACTGTGGCCTGAAAGGTGCTGCAGTGTATACAACACATGAAAATCACGAGAAAACACCTAGTCGTCATCTGCAGTGACACGTGTCTACAGCTGATTTGTATTGGATGTGTGTGTTTGTGACCTCGCCTCACTACACAATGGATCATTTTGTGTACATGGGTGTTGTGTGAGTGTGCCTGTACAGCATATGAAAGAGCATTTTCTTTCTATGTCAGCAGACACATAATGCATAATACATGTCACCTTCACAAGTCACCTTAAGAGTCAGTGTCACAACACAGGATGTGGACAATGCTGCCCTCGCCAGACTGGACCTGGAACGGAAGGTCGAGTCACTCCAGGATGAAATCAACTTCCTCAAGAAGCTGCATGATGAGGTAAGCTTCCTCTTTTTGTGTCTAAAGCTGACTCAGTTTACTGCAGAAACACTGCACATGTACTGCCTAACAAGCTAAAGGCACCCAAATAAATACTGGGCCAAATAATTTGAGGTATTTGTTAATCTGCCCAGAGTACCAAATCAGCCAGGCTAGGGAAGTCACAGAAAAGTATACGCAAGGACATTAAAATAAATTGTCTACGTACTCATAATACTGTCCTCAACATATGTCATCTGAGTAGGAAAGAAATAAAAAGTATTTGTACATGCCAGTTCTATTGATTCTATTGCAGGAAATGCTGGAACTGCAGAACCAGATGCAGCAGCAGCAGCATGTGCAGGTGGACATGGAGATGGCTAAACCTGACCTGACAGCTGCTCTGAGGGACGTCCGTCTGCAGTATGAGAACCTGGCCTCCAAAAACATCCATGAGTCTGAGGAATGGTACAAATCCAAGGTAAAAATTTTCAAAACATTTTTCAAAGGCAACATAATAAATGGACCACAGCTTGAATATAATCCCACATTCTGCACATTTCAGAGCCATAACATTTAAAGTGGCTATGCTCAATATTTTTTATCTTAACAATTGATCACATGACTACTTGTATGTGAAAGTGATTACTTGTAGTGACGAAACCCACAGGAAATTGTCACTTGACTCTGCAGTTCCCCTCAGCTCTACGAAGCATTTTAGTGTCTTTCAGCTTTTTGTTTTGGTTTTCTGGCCAACAACTTTCCTGTTTTGGTTCAGTTTCATGGCTCTTGTTAATGCTGTTTGAGCGAAGAATATGTAAAAATCCACTGTACACTACCTGCCCAGCACCAAATGGCTGACTAAGTTAGCAACTAACTGGTGAACATTATGGAGCATTTAGCAGCTACGAAGACAGACCTTTTGAACATTGGGTTGTAGTGCACACAGTGCTGCCTTAAAACTGCTTCAACTACCACACACGCCTGCAAGTGTCCTTTGTGGCCAAATCTTTCATAATTTACATGCTTCATGCTATCTGCCATATTCACTCTCCCTCAACCTCTGACTCATCATTTATTGAACAGTTGATTTCTCAGTTTTTCCTCCCTCTCTCTATATTTGTCACTGTTGCTGCCAGTTTGCTGACCTCACCGAGGCCGCAGCCAGGAATAATGATGCTTTGAGAGTGGCCAAGCAAGAGGCCAATGACTATAGACGCCAAGTGCAGGCACTTACTTGTGAGGTGGATGCCCTTAAAGGAACTGTGAGTATGCAACTTCAGGCTTACACGGATGTATACAAGATAATGATAGAAAACCCCCCAATGTTTTCAATCCATATATAGCTGGAATCAAACAAATGGAGCACAAGAAGTTCAGAAAATAAGATGCATGCGTTTGAACAGTGACACAGCAAAGATTAATATCCAGGGAGAGTTTATTTTCACAGGTCACAGAGCAAAAAAATCACTCTTGTGTTTTATTTTAATTTGAAATGAGTTATTTTCACTGCCTGAGTGTCATTTTATTCCCTCTTGGCTGCTGTCCCAGAATGAGTCCTTGGAGCGCCAGATGAGAGAGGTGGAGGAGAACTTCTCCCAGGAGACGGGCGGCTACCAGGACACCATTGGCCGTCTGGAGGAGGACATTCACAACATGAAGGACGAGATGGCCCGTCACCTCCGGGAGTACCAGGACCTCCTAAATGTCAAAATGGCCCTGGACATCGAGATTGCCACCTACAGGAAGCTGCTGGAAGGAGAGGAGAGCAGGTGATGGATGACCTTGTATCTTCAAAAAGGACAGTCACAATGTCAAGCTGACAGATATGCACATGAACATCCATGCCATGCAACAACATATATTGATTTGTGAACTGTACTTTTCAGAATCTCCACCCCTCTGCCAAACTTCTCGTCTCTAAACCTGAGAGGTAGGATCATATTCTGCATGTTGATTTCACAGCAGGAATGTTTGTATTGGTTATTATATTGCCAGTTAATAATACAACAAACTATTTTTCTTTTTTAGAAACAATGATTGATTCCAGACCTCATGTTGAAAGCACAACAACAACCAAGAAGGTTCTGATCAAGACCATTGAGACCCAGGATGGTCAGGTAGAATCCACTTCAAGTGATTTTCAGTCACTTAAGTAATTTTCTGATGGTTATTTGAGCTCAGACACACAACTCGTCACCTATTCTCTGTCCTCTCCATCCTTGTTCAGGTGATCAACGAATCAACCCAGAACCATGATGACATGGAGTAATAATGTCTCTGTCTTTACCAAACAATCAACTAAAGCAATATGAAGAAACACACTTCACCGGGGCTACAAGCAAGCAAACAAACCAACAACACACAAAAAGCAAACAGCTTCTAAAAGTGCCTTTATATGTGATGAACCAGTAAGCCTGTTAGTTGACACAGACTGTATTTTGCTTCCTCCTCTGCTGAAAGTATTATCTTTTGTCACATTTGTTTAGACACAATAATGAAATCAGCACAACATAGAAATCCTTATTGAGGTCTACAAAAATCTTTCTTTGTAACCAAAGTAGTGTTTTTGATCAGTACAGCATGCACACTCCAGGAAACCTGTATGCTAAAGATGTCACAATTGCCTGTACGCAGCAATAAACCATTAAGACCGTAACTCAGTACTGTGCATAAGGTGTAATACTTTGCGACACATTATGGTAATAAAGTAGCGTTAGGTAAAACAATTCTTCATATGAAAAAAAGGGGAATTTGTCATCATGTAAAAACGTCCACATTTGCAAGTAATTCAATTGTGCAATCAGTCTTAAAATCTTAATTTTTCTCAATGAGGTAAAAACATTACATGCATTGGCTGTTTCAAGAAGCAAAACTAATTTGGAGACAAAGTTGTCCAGCTGTATGATGTAGATGTTTTTGAAAGCAGATATAAGAAACCAAAGACCAGAATAAACGTACATTTTATCATTGTACATGAGTGGATTCAGGCAGGGCTAAAATAATAAAATATTGTCCTCACTGACAGTCAGATAAGTTGACATGCATTATGTCAGGCAAGTAATATTGATAGGGTACTTATATGTAGGGAAATTCTTTTCCAATCACTGCTTTCTAAAGGGAGGTCATCGTAAAGGTGGTAGGGATTCAGGACACATCTGCAGGACAGTTCTTTCGTATTCAGGAGCTTCAGTAAGGTCCTCGGATTGATGTGCAATCTCGCAGCTCACCGCACCCTGCTGCCCTTAACCTAAAGGCACTTGCATACACAAGAGAGACAACGTAATAGAAACACCACACAACATAATACAATCCAGTGCAACAACACCACTAACTGTGGCCCTAAACATGAAATTACCCGAGTTAAATAAATCATCTCTGACACAATGTCAACAAAAACAAGTTACAAGCTTCACAAAGAGGCTTTTTTGCAGGGCTGTTGTATTGGAATACATTAGGTGTTTCTAATTAACTGTTAACTCAGAGTGCAGTGTCACACTTTTGGTGTTTATAGTTTAATAATAATATATATTTAAAATATATTAAGGCTTAATTACAGCTGCTAAATGGACCTTGAGGTGAGATAGTTTTGTCAACTGCTGTTTCCAAGGTCAAGAGTGAACTTTGAAGCTCAACTTTTAAGCCAACACGGACGAGTAAGTATTCAGAAAAAAAAGGAAATTTGAACATCTACAAGTCCATGACAGCTGAGCAAACACCATCTAATGATGAAGATCAGGCAACATGACTGAAAGCTCCAGAACGGCTGCTAAATTGACTTTTAGATAACATTGTTTGTCAACAATATACAAATAAGTAAATATCAATTGTAATAAGCTTGACAAAATAAAATTTCATCATTACAAAATGATGATCTGTCACATGTGATTTATTCAAAATACTATCAAAATGTTGTATAAACACTGAGGTCGCATAATAAGATATGCGCTGTGACAGAATGTAACAAAGTGCTGTACTTAAGCACAATTTTGAGATACTTGAGCATTTCCATATAATGCTACTTTATACGTCTACTCTACTTAATTTCTGAGAGAAATATTCTACTTTTTACCCCACTACATTTATTTGACAGCTATAGTAACATTTAGATTAAGATTTCACATGTAAAACATATGATTGGTTCATAAATAATGATGCATTGTGATATATTTAACTACCCAACAGTATATAAAGTTGTTAAAATTAGCTCCAACTCAACCAGCTTAAAGTGTTATCATTAATAACAATCAAATATTATAATATGATAATATAATTTTGAATTATATTATCGTTTTGCTGAGTACTTTTACTTTTGATGCTTTAAGTGTATTTTGGCAGATAACACTGCTGTACTTTTATTTAAATAAGATTTTGAATGCAGGACTCTGTAATTGAGTTGTTTTACATTATTGTATTGCTACGCTTACTTAAGTAAAGGATCTGATTACATCTTCCACCACTGCATAAAGTACAAACTGATAACATTCAGTAAAAAAATAAGTAATAAGAAAAATTACATTTTATCATCACAAAATTATGATCCTTTACAGTTCACAGGTCACTTGTTTAAAATAATATCAAGATCATTGATGCTGCCCAATGAGATCTAATGTAGAAGTATGGAAAATAAGAGACGGTTTGGTCAGAATCAGTCTACAAAACAGGGATATCCCTGGCTTGTCGATTAAAGGGGACAGATATTAATGCAGTTCTGACTAAAAACTGATTCACAAATCAAATGATCTTACGCTGAATTCACCTGCTGAGAACCTGCTGTATTTGACTGCCATCTGTCGGTGATTAATGTCAACTGAACTACCGCCAGTGGTAGGTCATTTACAGCAAGCTACGTTGAAGTAGCCAGAAACTTCATTAAATCACATTTTAATGTAGTAGTTTATGCGACCCTGGTCAAATCTCGCGATAACATATCCCAGATACCTTAAAAACGTGATTTTAACGAAGGGAAACAATATTATGCCTATTAAAGTTAGTGCAGTTGGATTTCTGCTCATTTTAACAATCCGGTATACTCGCCAGTTAATTAATGTCGCTTGTTTTCGCCGGCCTGCCCCGAGAGATAGGTGTGTTTATCGACAGAGCAACTTTCTCCATGTGACGTGTCTGTCGGAGGAAACACTAGTCGAGGGAGATGCCGACATGATCCGTTTAAACTCTGTTTTCCGGTTCTTTAATCATTTTGGTATCTTGCTGTCAGTTAAATAAGCTTAAAATTAAGTTACAAGCTAACGGTTTGTGAATGACAGAGGTGGGTGTTATTTCCCCGCAGCGCTTTGTTAGTTGTATTTGGCGAGTAGAACTAAAATGGAGTTTCAACAGGTTTTGAGTAAAATGAAACTCAGAATAACCGATTCCGACTGAAGCTTTCAACCTCTTTTGGTGATGGGCTCGGTGACGTCTGCTCTAACAAGGACGAGAAACGCGTTGGTGAAAGTGGGTTCAGAGCCGGAGAACCATGACCCGGAGAGAAGCCAGTCCGCTCCGGAATCGGACCGGGCCAGGAAGAGGAGCGCGCGGTTTACCGTCGCGAGCCAAACCGGACGGCAGAGTTCCCGCCAGTCGCTGTCCGAGGTGCTGAGCAGACAAGACTCCGACGGCGGCAAACTAACTGCGAAGAAAAAGACTTCTGAAGGTCAACAGAGCGGTGAGTTGATCAGTTACTGAGCATGTAACGTGAGAGGAGGAATAAAGGTCCGTCCACTTTTTCTTTTTTTGTCACATAAACGTTACACACCCGTTGGAGAAATGGGCATTTGTTGCAAAAAATCAATCATATACACCAGTGCATACTAATAAACAATGGTGGAAAGTAACAAACACATAAGGTACATTTACTCAAGTACTGCACTTTTTGAGGTACTTGTAGCCTACTTTACATTCTGTTTATACTACTTCATACTGCTACTTCACTACATTTCAGACTACATGTATTTGACCGCTATAATTACTTATCATATCATGTATTATCATACAAAACACATCAGTTTATAAAAGATAATGCATTGTTATAGCCTACTTGAAACGATACAGTATTTGGAGAAGTTACAAGCTCCACATCAGCAACTACAACATAAACAGTAAAGTACCACTTACATATCAATAGGCTACATTAATTGCGACAGTTAAATATATAATAATATACTGTAACACTGACACTTTACACGCAGTTGAAATACTACCTTACAATTAAAAGTCTTGCATTCAAAATTTTACGTTACCACTTTCGAAGAAGGTACCCTTTATAAAATTTATAAGCTAATGGTTCTGTTAATAGTTATTAAATAACGTACTAATGCTTTATAGATCAGTTATAAGCTAACCTGGGTCATTTTGCTGCTTAATGAGTGGCTTTACTTTTGATACTTTAAGTACACCTTGTTGCTTCTGTACTGCAAGTATTCTTCAAGTAAAGTATCTAAATTGTACTTAAGTACAGTACCTGAGTACTTAGTTACTTTACACCACTGACATGCAGTGTACTTGCCAATAAAAGAATGCCAATAAAAGTAGGCTATCATGGTGACAGATGGCCACTCAGTAGGTCACTCGGTGGAAACTTTTTCTATTCTTCTCTCATGAAACTGACATTTCTCAGTTTTTGGGAGCATCTTGGCCTCAAATACAGCCGTTGTGTTACTTTATACTGCACATCTCTGTGGTTCAGTTCATGAATTTATCTGTAGATGAGAGCAACTGGTCACTTCAGAGGACTGCTGTGAATATGCTACTGGAAAAAAGGTATTCACTGAATGAATACTGAGCTCTTTGAAGACCAGCCTCAATGCAACATATCTCCACTACCAAAGCATCTCTTTGATGATCGAGTTGTCCCCCAGACTGAAATAAACCAAATTACACTCCTATTAATTTTAACAAATTCACACGTGAAAGCTGCAATTTTGCAGAGATGTGTTATGTTGTTTTTATTACAACGTAATCAGCACGAGTTGACTGGTGAATACACACCAGAATATAGGTGCTGGCCATGGTGAACCGTGCATTAAGCTCCAATAATTTAATTGTATCACCAACGGTCGCCTACACTTGGTCTTTTTTCAAGGCAAGTCAAGACAGATTAACACGTGAAACTGAAATTTTGTTGAGTTGTGATTGATATGGTACAAAGTTTTCCCAGCAGTGTACCGTAAATGAGCGCAGTCCAGTTCAAATCAATGGTGCAGGTCATGTAAAAATTCCCTTTAACTGTTGTTATAAATGCAACATTTTTATTCCTTAAACTTATTTAATGTTTTATTTCATTTTAATTTTTTTTTTACAGTTTTGTCCTTTGTGTTACTCAGTGTTTCCTTCAGTTCATCCTGTTTATCTTGAACTCTCTTCACTGCTGTCACCTCTAGTTCCCACTCCCTGTATATATGTCCCAGAGGAAAATACCTCTCCCTGGTGGACTCTTAAAATACCATCTGTACTGTGGCGTTTCCATGACTGTATGACAGTGTAGAGTCACGTTGGGTTTCCTCCCTGGTCCCCAATGATGTTCGTGTGTGTTGAGGAGTCTCCTCCCTGACTCTCACCTGACTGTACACTCATCTGCTTCCTCCTGAGGAACAAAACACAGACACCTACCTCCTGATCAGCTTATCTGTTTTGGTCCCTTCAGTGTCAGACTGTCCCTGTGGTATAGAGATCTCAACTACTGCTTAATTCTGAAGTTAAGCAACTACAGAGAACAGTTTGACATCAGCTCTAATAACTTTAGGTCATG
This sequence comes from Siniperca chuatsi, assembly GCF_020085105.1. Classification (NCBI taxonomy): domain Eukaryota; kingdom Metazoa; phylum Chordata; class Actinopteri; order Centrarchiformes; family Sinipercidae; genus Siniperca; species Siniperca chuatsi. Next base: position 10,711,208 of record NC_058054.1, read on the forward strand.
GCTCTTATCTGAGCTGTCATGCCAAATGAGACCACACAACCCCACAATTAAGATGGATGGATCATTTGAAACACTGTGAAGGCTATTTCAGCTTCCCAGAGTACATGACCAGTGTAGCAGGAACTTCATGGGAAATGTCTTACAGTCAGTCATACAGTCAAGTGTAAATATAAACTACTGGAGAGATTCTTTAATAATAGGGATTTTGAATTGCTGCAATTACCCTGCTGTTGATTTTAATACTGACACAAGAACCAGGTCATATTCAGAGAGTTTCCCGTGGCATACAAGGAGCTAGAGCCGTTTTCATAGCGTCATACTGAATAGTATTAGATAGCACATTTGGATGAGAAACAGCGAAAGTAAAGTTGTGTTTGAGACTGTAGTGTCACACATTTGTGAGGGTAAATATTGTACCAGATCTGCAGTCTTGTAGGATGAAATCATTGAGACTTCTTTCAGAACATTTATAATTAATTTACTGCACGCATACAATGTGCCACTTTTTTTTGAGCAGTGTAAAAAACAGATTTTCTCTTAATAAAGCATTAACAAATAACATGCTAATGATAAAATAAATAAGTAAATCTGATTTTTCTTTCTTTATTTTCCATTTTGTTTTGGAAATTGACTTTGGTAACACTTTACTTTAAGCCCCCTATTTAGCATTTATAACCAGTATATAATAAAAAATTAATAAATGGGTTATAACACACTATAATATAGTTTTAAGCAGATATAAGAAGTGTTTATTAATGTACAAGTATTTGTCGGCAAACATAATGTTTCCTATGAAGCCATATTTTCCATTATTACAACTGTGTTTTACTATATTGTCATTTATTATCAGTTTATACACCAACCTCACCTTATGGATGCCCACAGAATGAGTTATAGTTTATGAAAAATTCATTAGTAAAACCTTATCTCTGCTTACAACTACATAATAGTGTGTTATTAACCATTTATTAAATGTTTATATACTTATGCTTATAATTTCTAAACAGGGGGACATAAAGTAAAGTGTTACCAACATTTGCTCAACATAATGAAGTTATTAAACAGTAAATCTTTATGAGGATCCCAGAAAGGCATCATGTATAACTTCACATCAGGCACTGAAGGAAACAATGTGTGAACAACCCTTCATAAATGTGTTCATATTGTGGGCAATGTAATAGGTGATTAGTGTTTTTGGAATGGCAGACTAATTTATACTACTGTATCTACTACTATATGACAATGTATTCTTCATTGATAACTTAAGAGGCATCAGCTGGCCTATGGGCTGGAAATCTATTTTGTAATTGGACACTACAGTTGATCTAATGGGACTGTAAAAAGATAATACCGTACAGAGGCAACACAAATTAATGACTAATGATTAATGTGTTCAAATTTTAATAATATAGCAAGCCTATTAAAAGTCTGCTCATCAATGGCTATAATCTGGTTATTTGACTGTGTAAAATGCAGTTACAAATTCAATCAAAGTTTGAATGATCTTTACTGACAAAGCCCTTGATATATAGTGTTTGGTGTTTATATGTGAATCAGTGGCACATTACAAATCAAACTGTTAAATTGATTAAAAATGATTAATATTTCACAATTTATTCTCTCGCGTCACATTCTGTCTGTGAGAAAATTAATGAAAACAGTTTCTTCTTTCATGTTCAACACAAAAGCACATTACGTCATCCGAACCAAGCACCAAGCTGTGAGATAACAAAACAATCCATTACAAGCCCAGTGACATGTGATGCAGCTGTGACATATGTAATAAGTAACTGATATAAATTTATTATGACACTAGATGCAGCAAGTGTGCCCCGTATGGCAAATATGCGTTCAATCTATTCCTTCATCTTCACAGCTCATCCTTTCATCTCTGCCTCACAGTGGGAGGAGGACCTATAGAGCAAGGAAAAGATGCAAGTGAAGGAAGAGATAAATAAGGAACCAGAAAATTATCTAGTCTGTCTTTAGTGTAGATTTTGGTAACCCTGTCATATGAATTATGCTCATATGTAACTAAATTGCATTTGCAAGTTACATTCAATACCAACATTTTGTGTCGGTACAGGAAGTAGTGTGATGATCATGTAGCAGAGTGAAAAGTTTAAACTTTGCTCCTTCAACATGGGTGGATCGGGTTCACATTTGCTGTCATACATCTAGTCAGTGTTGACATCCGTGCTACTCACTCATGCTCACAATCTTTTCCTGACCTAAAGATATCCTGTGGAGTTTCTGACCACCATTAGCGCTATGGAGCAATGCTTTATGAGTGGGTCCCCATTTGTGGTTTCACATTATTCCACTGATCAACAGGTGGCGGTAATGCACCAAGAAATCCAGCAATGTGTCAGGAAAGGCAGAAAAGAAGAACTGCTAGCTAGTATATAGACAATGCAGGTTTCAAACTTTTAAGAAAAATGTTTTATGAGGAAGGAAATGCATTCAACATGTTTGTTAGACCTCAAGGTTTTTACAATCAACACACATGGCAAGTGTTTAGCTCTGGTGTATGAGCTGCTCCATTGCTGTATGGCCTCTGTGACCAGTGTAATAATTTGCAGTCTACTGTGTCTCCTATACTACATCTGTGACATTTTCATAAAAAGAGCAGAACTGGTGTCGTTTTCTGACTCCGTCTAAAAAAGATTAGTTGCTTTGGTCTGTTGGGAGTAGGATGTCTGGTGTGTGTAAGATGCCTGGTTCTAATCAAAAGGCTTACATTTGTTTGCTCTGCTGACCTAACACCCAACTGGTTTTGCCTCTTTGATCTGGAACCATGCTGGTGTAAAAGTCATTAGCTTAACTTGTGCGCTATATAGCTCATGACTTTTATTTCTCCCCATTTCTTCACGGTCTTAGTGCAGCAGGATTCAGATGACAGTTCATGTGTCTCTCTGTTTTGTCAGGTCATTTCCCTCAGGTTTCTAACACAGGCTAACATTACCCTTAAAAGGTGCCACTAATGAGTATTTAGCAAGGGAAAAGGTAAGCTCCCTGGCACCATGTGTGTCTTAATTACATGACTGTGTCACTGTGGTGACAGAGGTGTGGGGACTGACAAAGTGTTTGTCCTTCCACAGTCTAGGGGAGACCTCTAATGAGCTTGTTTTTCTGTCTGATTGTATAGTTGTCTTGAATCATTGTGCACTACTGGGACAGATTACACAATCAAAAAGCCCCAAAAATGTTATGCTTGGATGAATTACACAATAAATGTCAGTTTGTCAGTGTCCAGAAAATTAGGAAATGTATAATCCGGTTAGTTATTGTAGTGATTTTCATTTATAATTTATTTATCTGAGAGTCAGCACATAATTTAAATATAGATTTATTGGATGGGACCTTTACTCATTACAAATAAAACTGGGACTGTTTAAACATTGGGATTAATTTGGTGCAAGAGGCTATTTCTAATCCCCCAAATTAGTCCTCACCTCCCCTTTATCTTCACAAAGAATTAATGTCTATTGGTGATGGCCTGTCCTGGTGTTTGATGAACAGATCAAAGGTTGAGCAATAATCAATGGACAGAGCAAAAACAAGCAGGTGTGGTTTTGTGCCAACAATAAATTGTAGCATCTGTTTTGTTAAAACAACAAAGTTTATTTCAAAAACAATTTTTAAAAAATTGCTACGAGAAATTCAGACTTTGTTCCTTTTGTAAACATCCCATCAAAACTGAATGAGTTCTGTCTCTTTTGCATTATTCCAACACTGTCTCCACAGATGTAGGTGAGGAAAACAGACACTGAATATAATACAGTAAAATAACTTCAGTATACATACTATAAACCACACTAGTGTAATGAGTGCTATTTGTCATATTAACCACTTGTCATCCTCAGTGCAATGTATGTCTTAAAAGGTTTTCCATTGCCTAGTTACAGTGATGTAGCTTTGACCCTTGAAGAAAATGGATCTTGACAAAGAATCAACAGATGTATGGGTATAGGATTAATCTCTCAGAGTAGCTGTTGTTGTTGCAATATGTCAGCAGGGGAAACAAGGGATTGGACCCAAACGCATGCACAGAGGCAGAGCAGGTGCAGTTCAATGATTTAATCAGGAATTGAAGGCTTAGGGTTATCAGGCAGGCAATAGTCAACACCAGGGAAGCAGTCCAACTAAGGCAAACAAGTCCCAGGGAACAAGCAACAAACAAAATCCAAAAAAAAACACATAAAAAACAAAATCCAGCCAAGGTCCAAGGAAACAGAAGATAAATCCAACAGAATACACAGGTACCAAGGTCGGGATGCTTGACAAAGACAATCTGACCAAGATACAAGCGAAGCACACAGACTAAATATACTCAGATGAAAGGCGATAACGAGACACAGGTGAAACTAATCAGGGCGGAGCAAACAATTAAAACTGGCTGGAAAAGCAAACAATGACAGGAAGTAAAACTGCCAGACACATGAGGGGAAAAGAGCATTTAAAAATAAAACAGGAAATACTATACATAAGCCCTCAAACCATGACAGTTGTACTACATGCTCCTTTTGAAATGTGCTCTGGAATTAAAACCAACATATATTGGATTATATATTGTGTGCTCGACAGGTGTGAACCAAAATTCTTGGCACACACTTGGTATCTGTGTTATCATGCTGTATCAGCAGCCCCGAGTCACACCTTTCTTATTAAATTAGCTCAATGCAATTATGAGGGGTGGCGGTATGAAGATTTATTGAAAACTATAAGACATTAATTAAACAACACATTGAATACAAATAATTATAGTGGAAGTAGTGCATCAAATTATATATTTAATAAAAAATGTGTAATTGCATGTAAATTAAAATTGAAAAGCACACACCATCTGTAAAAGTAATCTTGTGTGAAACAACTGGGGTCTTGTATAAAATGATCATAGAAAATGTATTTGATTTTTGTTTTTCTCTTTCTCTGTCATTATTCTGCCACCAGCGGTTGGTTTCATTTGAACACTGTGTTGTTAATAGCAACCGCTACTGGCTACTGTAGCAGTTACAGTTTAACTGACATTGTTACATCCACCATGGGGTCAGATCTGTGAACAAGCAAATACTGACAACAATCTTTTATCTAATCCCCAAATGCCCTTGTTGGAGCATTATCTGGCACTCTTTTTTTATAGCTGTGTTTGTTGATTTGTGATTTGTGAATTTAGTTTTCCTGCAATCATTTGACTGCAAACCAAGCTAACTATTAAACTAGCTGTCTGAGGCTAATGTGTTACTAACGCAACATTCTAATACCCTTTTTACACTGGACAAAAAACCCGCTAACACCTGCTAACATCTGGCTTTGGGTCTTCGAAAGGGTACAATCGGCATTCACTTCTGGGTCAAATGACTCTGCAGTAGACACGGGTATTTATCGGCTCTGGCTCCGATTGGCAGTGATGGAAACATGATTTTCACTCCTTTTTTGGCGCGACTCTTTCTATCTGCGGCTGTCTATAAACATCTTATCCATATGTTTATGTAGTATTTGCATGCTAGGCTAACACACAAACACCGTAAACACACCCGTCACCTAACTAGCACGGTGCTGTTAAACAAGAAGCGCAGCGGCTACACCTTATTTTTATACAGTCTATGGGCTACACACAGCAACCACCGTAACATTGTCACTGGCCTCCATGCTGCTTTCTACTGTTTACTAACCTGTTTTCCAGCATGTTGGTGACGTTGAACTTGACACATCGGAAAAAAAACAGAAAGGCAAACTCGTCTAATGGCAATGGGAAAGGAGTCAATTGCTTATTTTTTGTGGCTTTACCCGCATTTAAAAAACCTGCATATACGTGCTAATTTTTGTTCATCCTTTGGGGAGTTTCCAATTTATTTGGGGGCAATTTTATAGGTGAAAACTTTGGCCTCACGGTGGCACTTGAGGAGAGCTCATGGGTTACCATAAACATTAGGATTCATCCTCCTCTGTCCGTGAATGTAATTATCTTGCTGTTGAAGTGTTTAAACAACTGCTGAACAACTCCACCATCCTTACCTTAGTACCTATTAAGGCTTTTCACAGAATGTTCTGTGAAAAGCCTGCTTTGTCACAGTTTACAAGGAAATATATATAGTTGCAGAACATCATGTAGCCTTCTAAAGCATCATGAAAATAAAAGCATAACCACACTCTTTCAGTTAAGTGTATTATGTAATCTCCGCTCTAACTTCTATAACCCCAAATGCATTAAACGGGAAGCTTTGAACATACTGCAGCAAAATTTGACCATGATATAGACACTTGAACAGACACCTACTTGCATGGAATAAACTCTCAAAGAAAATCTTGCCCTTTAGTACCTCCACACATTCTTTTAGACTCACTATTCAGGAATGAATTTAATATTGATGACAGGCCTCTGCAGTAGTATGATAATATCATTAATCATATTGACACAACTGTGGCCTCAACAGGCTGTTCATATTTAAATGTAGCCGACAAGGGCTTAAAAAGCACACTGTAACCAGTTTTAGCCTTTCAAAGAAATTGTTACCTGGGAGTCTGCTGGCAAAAGGAAAGAATAATAAAGTTGCTGTATTCCCATAAATGCTCTCATCAACATAAAAACAAACCCTGGAACAGTCAGGCACTTGATGTTACACAGTGAGAGTGTTACAAAATTAGGATCCTCACAAATTGCTACATACAGTATGAATTGGAGGCTGGGGAGAGCAGGGTGACGGGAGATGGAGAGGATAAAGAGCTCGTACTGTAGCTTGCAAACAAAATGAGATGGACTGTAATTATCTCTATGTGCATAATGTGTCCACTGGAACTGCACTGAGTGACTCAAACTGGCTGTGTTATAATTGGATAGAGCTGATTGTGATCAATTTCCTTTTCCTCAGACACATTTACTGCTACATCACTTAGAAACCATGCATTACTTACATACTGTATGTCCTTATTTGACAATGTCCTTGTTTACACATTCATTACAATGTTTGATCACTCACCAGAGTATGACTGCAAGTAGGTGTTACCACTGAGATTTGTAGCCACACAGACATCATGTAGCTTTTATTAGAGTGGGGATGTGTTAATGCTTCTAAATCCCTTGTCTTTGTTGTCACATTTCTTAGATTGTATTACATGCCACTGAAGTAAATTACTTATTTTTTTAAAGAACCTTATTTAACCTTATGATACAAAATACTAGTGGGGAAAAATTTACTGTGCATTCCTAGAGAAAAAGAACACAAATTAAATAACAGCAAGGCTACAACAACCATAAACAAAAATAAATAAATAAGTACATGAACATAAATATAATTAAATAAAATAAGTTTACACTTCACTAAATAATACACAATATCTTGGTCAAAACACGAGACATAGCGTGACATAGTTTTTGTATTGGCTGGTGTGTATCAGCTAGTGCCCGTAAAGAATGAAAAATAATATTACTAATTTATAAACCAAGTTAAGAAGGGTTTCTGTTCTTTCCATTTGCGTGAATGAGTGTGATATTTATCCATAATGATAATAATATTAACTATGTCAGATAATTCAGATTATCTGTATAAACTAGAATTTGGAGTAAGTCAAATGGTGGGATTTTTTTCATTTTGAGACCTAACCAGTTATGCAGGCTTGGCCAAAACTGCGATGTGACTGAGCATGAATAGAAAAGGTGTTCAATGTAAATTACATCATTGATCATGGCTATTATTAGAAATTATTAGAATTATTAGAAAAGTAGCTCAAGGTATGAAATGAGAGGGACAAACACAAAGAACATACTTAGGCCAATATCAGCTTAAATTATGAGCAGTTCTGCATAAAGTGTAATCTTTTCTCATATATCATAGAACAGTGATCAACAAAAACAGGGAACTAAACATAGTAGCAGTACACTAGTGATTTATACATAGATTAAATATGAAATGACAATTAAAAGACATTCTGTCTTCTGATCTGTGCTCTTGCTAAATAGGCAGATCTATTGAATTTAGTAGAAGGTGTGAGAACAAGCCAGAAGCTTTCATAAAGAGCACTCACAGACAGTAATCAGGGGGGAAAATGAAACACGAAAAATTCCATAGCTAAATGTCAGATAGTGCTAATAAGGGGAGCTTTTTATCCTTTCTTGATCTGGTGTGTGCAGGTGTGTGTGTTTATGTGTATAGGTGAGGAGATGTGTATTGGGTAAAGGAAAGGCAGTTTAAATAAGTTTAAATAAGCACAAAGGCAGGATTTTTCCAGGATAACACTCAAAATAACGAAGAAAGCAGTGTCCTTGCTTCAGTGTCATTTACAGCAATCATTTAAAAGGAAAAAATAAATGATTTTGAGGTGGTTTGTGCGCTCTTACAAATGTAACCATTCAACTGGGTAACGTAGAGCTTGATTTTTTCTTTCAAAAGAACTGTATGTATGCTGTTAATGGCCTTCATCTTCCTGTGCTCGAGTAAATAACCCCTGCAAAATGAAAAGCGGTGGCACTGATTTAATAACTAGTTTTGACATAATACACATAATCACTCTTTCGCTATCTTTCTTTCCACCTTTTTCTTTCCTCTCAGTGCTCATGCATCAGTGCATGTGTGGCACAACATGAGTTTAGAGTTTCTGTATGTGAGTGTGTGTGAGCAAAACTAGAATAGACTACAATAGGCCTGTGTTATACCAACTCTGAGCTTCTAATGCTTTTGCTATAAATTCTTGACAGTAGGAGGAGTCACGTTCATTTAAAGACCTCTAGAGATGTCCTCTCCTCCCATCCACCACTAGCACAACCACCACCGCCACCCACCACACACACCTACTGCACCTCTTGGGGAAGAGAGATGAGCAGTGAAAGCAGGGAGGGAGGGGTGGAGGGAGAAAGAGAGAAGAAAAACAAATCAAAAGCCATAAGCTCCTTGAAATGAGCTTGTTGAGGTGTGAGAAACGGATAGAGGGAAAAAAAATATGTACAACAAAGACAAGGGGGTGGAGAAGGACTTGAGAGAAATTATCCAACTCGGTGTCTGTAACGAGAAGTGGTGAGTCTTTGACAGTTCTCCAGCGCTCAGCACTAACTGGAGTCGGAGGACTACATTTTTTTTTTTTTTACCGAAGCAAACTGAAACAAGACACTGCAACTGACAGACGTTAAAACAGATTAAAAAGCGCAAGGGTGACCGGAAGGTGCCAAAGCAATGGAAGCTAACTCAAAGAAGCATCGATTTAGGAAGGGTCGGAGTGCCACCTTCAGCATTGACGGCTTCAACATTACCATAGGTAAGAATTTGCAGGGTAGGCAGAGCTGGAGGAAAGGTTAAGTGTGTTTACATGTGAGCTAGATGCATGAAAGAATAGAATACATGTGTGTGAGAGAGCGTGAGGCAGATCCATAAAGCGTTTGGCACCAACACACCGACATCGTAAACACATCATATTTTCAGCCTCTCTGCACAACTCGCCACATTAGTCTATTCTACTGAAGTTGATGCTTGCCTCTGTAATGTAACTACACCATGGAAACAAGGGGGCTTCAGACTAAAGCTGTGTGCTGCTGACTTCACCAGGAATTCATTCTATTGTCTTGACAACCAGCGTGTTGATGAACTTATGTGCCACTTGCCTTGTTTTTTGTTGCATCACTTGTGAAAACTCTCAGAAGCGAGTGTTGAAACAGTGTTGAAAACAGAGCGATGTCAAGATGTTCTGTGCTGGAGACTGTAGAGGAACTGTGTCCTTAAATCTGGTGGTAGTTTATGAGAAGTTCTTTGATACAGTAGCTTTGTTGTGTACACAGCAGTGTTAATGTCAAGTGTGTCAAAAACAAAATGTGCTGTGTTACTCTTGATTAGTCTTGTTTAGTAACCATAGTAAAATATAAAGTTTGCTTAAAACGTTTACCATAAAGCTCTCTTTGTTTACAAAAGAAAACACATTTTGAAACCACTGACAAATTTAAAGTGTTAAGACTAATAACATGTAGGGGTGGGCAATATGACCTAAAATTTATATCACAGTATTTTTTTTTATTTTTTACGGTGACGGTATTATATCATTGTATTACAAAAATATAAGGGATACTCCACTCAAAACATAATTCTACCTCTTTTGGCAATGTAAGGTAACATATCTTAAGAAAGAAAAAATGATTAAAACGCTATGTGTTTATTGACTCCAAATAGGAATGAAAATGAGGTATAGGCCCACATGTGTTTTGGGAGGTGTAGCCTGCCCCATAATGTAGGTTAATTAGTAAATGTAATGCGATTCGTTCTCAGAGTTAGACAAGGGGTAGTATTAGGCATCTCAACAGCATTTATTTGGCAGAAAACCCAAAGTATATTATATAAGTACAATAGTCAGTGTACCATGGGACTATCAAGTACATTTACATATGGCAGCAACAGACACACACACCTGCCTCTGTCACCAGATTCGTCAGACATTCGCAAACATATTACTGCTGATTTTCAAGTTGCAACTCTACTGCAGCAAATGTGATTATATAAGTGAGCCCTACATCACAGCCACCTACCAAAGAAGAAATTGAATCTGCTGTTAGGTGAACACAACACGTGGAGGCGTACGGGAACCAGTTAGTTTGAAAACCAGGTGGGACATAACACCGGCGAGAGCAGAGGGGGCTCCACAAAAAGCGATGTGAAAAAACAATTGCCCACATCCTACTACTCTGGTTATTTAATTGGCTTGAACAGCAAGTTCAACAGGCTATCCTGCAAAATAAACAGTGAAGCAACATAAAAATGGCTAAACTCACAGCTTTTAAGTTTAAAGTCAGTATCAATCCATTCTTGAGCTTCAGTTTTGAAGCAAATTCTGCTTTGAACTGGCCCTCGTTGAGAAAGCAGTCTGAAGTAAAATGGTCAACTTAGCGCACACATACAACAAGAGTTTTTCAGTTGTTGTGGGGACATTTCCATCAAAAATATATTTTATCCACTGAGTCTTCACTTCCTTGGATGGTGGGAGTAGATTAAGACTTTTGTGTTGGTTTTTGCAGCCAACAACATTGGCATGCTTTGTTTATAACATTAGCTTCCACGTCTTCATGTGCACAACACCGGAGTTGGCGTTAGCAAGGAAAATAGAAGTTACTGGATGTAACTTGACTTCTATGAGTACATGCGTAGCTCTCTACCTGCATGTTATCTCAGCCACAGAAAAGCACATTAGTTTTAATATGCTGAAACATTTATCACGGCAATGACGGTATAGCAAAATCCATGTTGTGGAAGAACGTGACACCAGTGATGGTGATGAAACCGGTATACCGGTTTTGGGTTCAGGAGTACACAGCAGGGGTTTTGCCACAGCTGACAGTTACCACCTGCTGCGACATCTGCTGGGTCCAGGCCAGATATCCAGAAAACTTGTATGTTTCAACCCACTGATACAAGCGTCAACTTCAGTACTGAATAACTTTTCAATTATGCTCTCATTCAGGATGCAATAGGGCTGGCAATATATGGATAGTTACTGTTTTTATATTTATATATATATATATATATATATATATATATATATATATATATATATATATATATATATATATATAAAATAAATATATTTTTAATCATGTTGTGAAATTTGTTAAAGCTGCACTAATCAATATTTTTATGTTATGTGGGCCAGATGACTATTTTTACACACAGGGAATTATCACCCAACTTATTACCTCACCTCAGCTTTACAGAGTGTTTTAGTGTCTTTCAGCTCATTGTTTTGGTTTTACAGCCTGTAACTTTACTGTTTCGGTTCCCTCTCACTGCTCTTATCAACCTTGTTTTCAGATGAAGCAGGCAGCTGTTTTCAGCAAGCTCTGATAAAGCCAAGCAACCTGCCCATCCCCAAACAGTGAACATAAAATGATGAAATGGTGAACATAGTGGAGCATTTAGCAGATGAATACACTGATAAGAAGGGGAAAGTTTCAGTGTTAAGGGTGTGAGGACACAAAAACAGGAAGAGAGACACCTTCAAATAATTTCCAGGTATCTCTTTGAAAGCATTAAAAGCAGCCCTAAAAGATTTTATGATCCCACAGAAAATAGACTTTGGATTTTCTGCTTGCATGGATATATCCTGTTACCTCTAAAAACCTTCCACAATCACACGTGGCCTATATCACAACCATACTATCCACAAGCATGTTGTCATGGTAACCTACAAGTGTCACAATCAATTGCTCGCTGGGCCTCGCTGGGCCTAGGTTTCAGTCTGCACAGCGTTTTGCCAATCACCTCTTCTGAAGCGTGACTCCTAAGCGCCTGTACCTCATTGCCTGGCTGGACACCTTGTGTTCACTCCTCTATTAAACTCTGAGCCTCTACTGTAGCTGGCAGCCTCTGCTCAGACTCCAGCTGTGGTGTTTTGTCGTGTGTTAGCTCATGTGGAGAAAACAGATTTTAACTTTTCAGCTCATCTGTAGTGGTATGGAGCATTCAGTCTTTTGTTGTTTTATGTGTACATGTATGTTTTTTTGTGTTTTCTTAATTGCATTTTTCGCTCTTAACTTACACATTGCTGTTTTGTGTAATCTTTCAAAGTTTTTTAATCTTGTACTTTGAGCAAAATTACAGAAGAAGATTGTGTATTCTTTGGTTTATGTCTGAATTTGTGTCTTTGTAATGACAAATACAGTTTTTGCTTGGTGGCAAGCAAGGCTCTATTGTATTGTAGTAAAGACTGTCTGCACCTGACGCATGATTATTGGTCTTCTCCCAGATAATTATTTTCCCAATATATCTCTCTAAACTTCTGAAATGAGTGTAAAACATAGATTGATGACTGAGATCACGGAAAATCCCCACTGACCGTTTCTCCATTTTCCATGTACTGATATTTCATGCATTCTCGGCTTATCATTTTTTTTGTTTTCAGCAGTCTCCCAAAGGCAGCATTTTGCTAATTTGTTGTAATTTTCAAACTGAGCTGCAACTTATGTACAATTAATTCAATTTAATGTATTTTATTTCACCAGGATAATCCCCTCAGTGTCAACACTACTTTCCTGGGAGTTGTGCGTACATATAATAAAGAAAATAAAAATTCCCAATAAAACAAAATATAGTTAAAACATACAGTATCAAACAGTAGTAACAGTCTGTTGATGAAGTGTACTGGTGTCCAGATTTCACAGCACCACCAACATCTGTCTGTCACTGTCAGTCCATTTTATGAAAAGTAAAATGTATCAAATGTACCAAAGTAAAGCTCATCAAATGATATATGATGGAATTACATGCCACATTGAACTTTGCCAAACACACATTGTATAATAACTATGATTAAAATGTTGTTTGTTTTGTCTCACATGCCTTTTCCCCAAATTACTGAAACCATGTTTAGATTGTCAAAATATTGTAGTTTAAAAGTGATTGCTGTGAAATTAATTAATTTTGTTGAATTAATTAGTACTTGGAGGAATGCATGGAGGAAGAAGCAGCTAAAGGCAGAAAGGGATAAAATCCGGGCACACAATTAGCACCAGCCACCAGCCAAATGCTGGTAAAATATGTAAGTGGCTGGTAGATTTGCTTCACTCACCAGCCAAAAAAAACCAATGGTAATCTATTGAGTGGACAGAAAAGTTAATTTTGCACCCTGATAGAAACATTCTTCAATTGACACAGTGGTGATGTTCCGATTCACATACAGACTTTATACACATGAAAGGATGTCTGCTTTCATGGTGAGACCATGGTGTACTTTTTGTCTGATGACATACATGTTGCATACATTTTTATTTTGTTGCTGAATCCTACATTTCCCATAATCCAACCAAGGGCATCTTTTAGACCTTCTCTGCCTGGTAAATTCCCACATCTTTCAAGTTCCACAACCTCTGCTTGTAACTCAGGCTTTCTGTTTATTGGCTTTCTGTTGTATAATGTCTTTTGTGAAAACTGAGCTGAGTAATAGTCCTCGTACTAAACTGACCTTTATGTGTAAAATTGGTGGAGTGCAGCTTATGTATACAGACTAACATTAGACAACAATTAAATCTATGTAAGTAATGTTTTTGGATGCTGTTACAGGTTTGTCTTCATCAGTATTGTCTACAGCAGTGAATAGAGGGTGGTGTAACAAACCATGAATCCTAAACTGGTTTCCAAACAAGAATTTGTTCTATCAAATCTAAGTAGGTTTATTCTGACTAAAGCTCATTGACTATGAACTTTAAAAACCATTGTCAGTTGAGCGCTAATAAAACGATTTACAATGTGAAAAGAAGAGCAGAGCTTCCTATTTCACTCCAGTGGAGCAACAAATAATAATGAATGTGTATGCAGTCTACAGACATACCTTTTGGAAAATAGTAGTATGTCAGCAGCAGTGAAAACAACAGTGAACTTTGTGTGGAAAAACAACTGTGTCATCATCTAAGTTTACAACAGTTATATAATATAAAACAAAGTCCACTGTGTCAACATTTAGCAGCCTTAAACATCGTGATGGTTAATTGGTTGGGATGGTATATACTAAGGTGCATTTTGTTAGTTATTCATCTGTAATCTGATGGACGTAAAGCATGCTTGGCAGCAAATAAAAAAGAAATCCAAAAATGTAGTTCAAACTCCACTCTGGCCAACAGCAAAAAGGTTTACAGGTTTAGGAGAGCTGAGCCTCAGTTTGAAACAGTTTGAAAGCATCCCTGGTGGCACTGGCAGCTCATCAGAGCCAACATAAAAAGTTTATTATATTTACAATTAACATTAATCTTGTATTGCCAGTATTTGCTGCCTGAGCTAACCCCTGTGTAACTTTGACAAAACTTGGAATATTGACTTTTTCATCTAACCATGTTCATCTTCCAACAGTTACAGATGGTTTAATTAACTGTACACAGAAGTGTTATAAGCCTAAATCAAACAATATTGCTTCTATTCATCACAGGAAGATGATGAAGAGGCTATATGCTCTGCCAGTGGGAGAGATTTAATAAGGCGTACAAACATACACAAACATCTTGAATATCCCACATTAAAACATGCCCATGTTTTCTAACAAAGCATTATCGTGAGGAGGAGGAGCCTCAATGCACCTCTACAGCACAATTTTGCACAATAAGATGTTCATTGTAAGACTTTTAATAATGTTTTATAAATGTAGAAATTATATGAAAATGATATAGAAAAGGACTGTAGAACTACCTCAAGCTTAACTGAAGGTCGTTCTTATCTGCTCCTGTGCTGCCTGTAAAGGTTCATTCATGAACACAAATGGAAAATGCAATCTCCACATGGAACACAAAAGACAAAACTAGAACTACAGTTACTGGGTCACGAATTGAAGGTGGGTGGGAGAGTGTAGATGATGTTAATTACATTAACAGAATATTGAAGCATTTTGTGGTCTTTATTTGAAGACAACTGGGCATTTGTGGTGGGCCAATTAGAAAATGGTTTTGGGAAATTGTGTCTCTGACAGCTCTTTTATCTCAGAGATCTCCAGGATGGGGTGTAAGGATATTTTCTTTCTTATGATCCTCAGGGTTGACGTCACTCTCAGGGTTGACAAAGGCCATAATATTGTCACATGACCTTTCTGGGATAAGCCTGAACATCCATTAAGCTTTGAGCATGCAGATGTTCATCTCAATCCTGGATTTAGTCCCACTGTGGGCCAAGCTGAGGGTCAGAGTGAGTGCCTCTGTGATGTCGTTAGGGGTGCTCTCTGTCACCAACTAGGAAACCATCAAACTCTTGTAATCATGTAAGGGCTACGGTTAATTTTTTAGTTTAACATGATACTTTTTTATAAAAGAAAGATAAATTTTACTCATCCTGTGCATACATTGTTTGTCTGCCTGTCAACAGAAGCAAATAGGGCACGTGCATTTATTGTTGTTTTTGGCATCGATGTCAGAAAAGGACTCCCTTGCATTTCTCAGTTCTAAATTAAAAATGCGAAGTCTCTCTTTGTAGATGTCATAATGCACCTGGAGATTTGTTCAGCTTTATCGATACCAGTGTGACATTTCAACATGATGTTTTGTTCTGCTGGGTCAGTCCATAGTTATCCAGAATACCACACAGTTCTTAAGTACTGCTGTCCTGGGGGTTGTCAACATGAATGTTAACATCACCAACAAGAGCTACACAGTCAAAGTCAATGCAGATGATGACAGCAGTTCAGCAACGTCATCAGAAAAGTTTGTACTGTATTGCATTTTAAAACTATTAAACAAAATGGCAGCTCCACCTCCTTTCTTATGCTCTCTAGCTTCTAAGTTGGGAGGGGTTGATTCAATAGATGAGTTGTGGTTAATGACATTAAAGACTGAAGGCAAACATTCCTCAAAACACACTTACCTTTCAGTTTTAACCTTGCTCTGAATGAAACTTGGAAATTAAAATGACCACCATGACACTAATTAACCTGTGGAGTTTCTAACTGTTTGTGGAAAACTTTTATTGTTAGAGCGAAGTTTTTTTCTTGAGTTTAATGGAGCCAGCATCTAGTGGCCAATAGGCACTTAGGCCTCAACAACCAGTGCGAAATGTATCACAAACATTGACCGCAGCAGTGAAAGCATGCACCTCTTCAAGCTTGTAGTGTTATACAATACTTAATACCCATTTGTGCTCTCAACAACTAAATCTGATCATGCCATGTTACAACAAAAACCAGGACAGTTGTTCAGAGTTCTGCAGTGTAAGCGTTCAGATGTGCCTTTTATCTTCTTCTGTTTCTTACAGTAGATGATGCTGTATATCAGCCAGGTCAAGTTCAAGGTACAACAAGTTGTTATTTCTGAGATACCCTTCTGCACACTGTAGCACTCAGTTGCTATTTCCATACTGTACTTGTTAATATAGTCTTGTCTTTCTGCACTCATGTCAGTCATCAGCGAGTTGTTTTTGCCCTCAGCACAGCTGCTAGATGTTTGTGTATATTTCACCATTCTCTGTGAACTATGCTGTGTGCAGTGTTTAGTGGGCAGCGATTCCAGCAGGGCACCAGTCTCTGAAGTGACAGCAACAATTACAGTACTTTCACAATCACTTAAATCACACTTCAAGGCAATTCTAGGGTTTAATGGAACAGTTAATGACCTTCCTGACTCTGTCTGTATTAAACATTTGCTTTTTTTCTGCACAAGATTCTCCATCCCTTCTGTTTAATCGCAATAAACAAAAATATAGACATATAATATAGACATCATAAGGGCATGATGTGGAGAGTCTCATTAAAATGAATTGTGCAGCATGTAGGATATATGTTTGTGTGATTATGCACACAACAGTCTAAACTAATAACCTGAAACACATATTAGGTCATGTGAAGGAAAATGTTTTCAGATGTCAGAAGCTATTTTAGTTACTATTTCTAGTATTCAACACAGTACAAGTGTGTGTAATAACAAAACAAAAGTTACAGATGAATTTTAAAGTCATTGGTAACCAGTGAGTGACCAAGAGTTTCACGTAAGTAAGTATGTACATAACTCATGTTTTCTGGCATCACTTGATTCTCTTTCATCTATTTTTCTTCCTCCAGTGGCAAATG
The DNA here is from genome assembly GCF_020085105.1 of Siniperca chuatsi. Lineage (NCBI taxonomy): Eukaryota > Metazoa > Chordata > Actinopteri > Centrarchiformes > Sinipercidae > Siniperca > Siniperca chuatsi. The sequence continues at coordinate 10,728,710 of NC_058054.1, forward strand.
AAGATGGGGAGAGCGCCACCAGACCACAAGCTAGTTTTGCACGTAAGTGTAAAGTTCACTCTAAATTAGTCATGCTACATTATCTGTCAGTTCACTAAATTCATTAATTTCATCTTTCAGATCAAAGTATTAAAGGGTCATTTTACCCTGAGTTAATAAGATATTTTGGCCACCTCAGTAAAAATAGAGTGAAACAGAGTTTCATTTCATTATGGAAGCAGAAATCCATTAAAAAAACTCAGCAACCAGATTTTCCAGAAATAATTTTACTGTTACTAACCATAATCCACCCACATACCTTGTTGACAATAGATTTCATTAGGAAATGCTTTCTACTGAAGGTAAAAAAATTGGGAGAAAATATGGTTAAATTATCAATGATTAGCTTTTCAGCATATTCCAGGTGGTGCTCTCTATTGTCTTACAATAGAATACAAAAGTATGACACACTTACTTTACACGACACCTTGAAATCTGTAATTGCTGAGTTCGTGAAAATATGGGGATCTAAAAATTGTTAATGAGCTGATAAATGTTGATAAACCCACCTCTAAAGAAAAGTCAACTACTTGTAGTAGTAGTAGTAGTTGTAGTACTTTCCTACTGTGTAGTAAGTGTGTTACTTTTAAAGTTAAACTAGCATTGACAGCATACATCCACATGGGGGCAGCATTACAAAGGCACCTTTGTATTCTCTTACTCCCTTTTACTGAGATCCCGAAAGCCAGGTACTTTCAATGGAGATTTAATAATTCTGTTTTTTGTTAAAAAATTGATAAAAAAAACACCTGGTAAACAAATGAAAGCTTGATTCATGGCACTATACAAAATGACTGTAACACCACTAAGGCTTTTTTTTTTTTTTTTTGCAGGTTCAAAGTCACAGAGTGCTTTGTGGAATGCCATCACGGCGGGGATGGGGATCAAAGGCAAAGAGCAGAAGCCCCCGCTGAATGACCCACGAAGTCCTGAAGAGATTTTGGCTGATGATCTTCCTGCAGCAGATGAACCAGATGCCACAGAGAAAACGGCCATCAGGTTTGCTGCTGTCAGGCTGCTTCAGCAATAAAGAAAAACAAAAAGTTAATATTTGTTAATTGTCTTGGAGTAAATCCTGTGTCAGGCTGCGGTGGGACATCAACAGCTATGTCCAGTTCATTATCTAACACAGGTGTAATTTACATAAAATCGATATTCCTTTTAGTATACTGGGAGGAAACAAGGCAAAGTGTACTGCATTGTGTATTCATTTTGTATTTTTGGACTTAATTTTGGATTAATGTGAACTTGATTATTGTTTAGATTTAAAGTAGAACCTCTGCTTGCTTTGTATGGAGAGGATAGTCTTCTGTCTGACATTTAACATTCTCGATACACACACGGTGCTAATTGCTATGTATGGCTGCTGACGTCAAGGGACGTGGGCATGATTGATTCTACCTTGATAACAAGGACTTCAAACCACCATTAACATAATTTGTTGTCACTTTTAGAATATTGAACGCCTTTTAATGCCTGATTCCAATTAACCTTGATGCCTCTGGAGACCGTTACAAATGCCGCAGGAGGTGAGAAGTGAGCATTTGTCACAAGAATCTAAAAATGCACCTAGTACGCGATAACAAGCTTTTGATTGTATGCAAAATAGACAGGGAGTTATGGCAAACCGATTTGGAGAGCCTGTTTTTTTTGTGTGTAGTAAGCATTCACAGAGGTTCACAATTTATGGGTGTTTGGCATGAGATTATGGAAATTGTCTGATTTTCTTTTTCTACTTTCCAAAGTCTCACTGTAGTAACACATGCTTCTTCTTTGGTGCTTCTCTATTCTGTCTCAAATTACAGTGCTGTTGTTCTCTGCCATAGTCTACCCCAGAACACAGGCCCTTTTTTTTCCAGAGTAGGGTGGTGACAAGGAGAAAGTGATTTTCCACTTGACTGGACACAGCCGGTTCCTTCATATAAAAGCTACAGTCTAGATTTTAAAGAAATACACAATCCGCGCAGAGCAGCTAAAAGCACTCTCACCTTCCATAGATCCAAAAAGTTAATTTGTCCAGAGAGACAGTGACAGTGTCATATATATTAAGACATAGCTTTAACTTTAATCAGGGTAGGGAACAAATGCTAAGCACATAGTGATTGCACCTGATGAATTTGGTGATTTACAAGCAAATGTGGCCTCTAGAGAACAGCTTAGTTCACCTCTTTTGTTTTGTTGCATCTGTTCTATATGATTCACACTTCTCACTTCAACAGACAGCCATCTTCTTCTCTATGCCTTTGTCTGGGAAGTCCCACTAATGTCAGGGGAAGGCTTCGGCCAGGCCAACAGTGGTTAATAGAGGGCAAATCCACAGGGAGTAGTGGGGATCTGCAACTGAATGACAAATGGTTAGATTATGGTACAAGGTGATTAAATGGATGCAGAACTAGCAGTAATCCATAAAATGATGTAACCACAGTGTCACCTCTGAGGCCAGAGCTGGCTGTTATCCTCCAGATGATGATAATTAGATTTTATTGGAGAACGGAGAGGGATCATGTGATCTGTGGCAGGCAGGACAGGAGTGAGTGAGTTAAAGGACAGCAGCTATTTACTGTCATAAACTGGGGTTGAATGAAGGTAAACGTCTGCTGAGGTCTAAGTGAATATGGTGAAATTTTGAAGAATTTGATTGTGTTTTTAAAGTGTTCCACTATTTTTATGAAACTCCACAGTCCATTTCCCTTCAAGAATCCTAATGGCTAATTGAATGTGCTCAGCTGGTTGCAGTTTTCCAGTCATCCCTCACTTTACAAAGCTCTGTGATTATCTTTTTACCTTTTTCCCATCTATTTTCAGATCAGCTTGAGTGTTTGCCTAATACTTCAGACACATAGCAGCTGCTGAAATTGGTTTAAGATTACATCTGCTGCTACAACACAATCAAGTGCACGCTTAGTCAAGGACAGAAAACAATATGCAGCCATTAATGTATAAACACACGCTGACTCATCTGTGTGGCTGGTGTCATGCTGGTGTTTCTGCTCATTAGGGGTGCCTTATGCATTTTAAAGCATTTGCTAGTTATTGAGTGGGCTATACAGTATGGGGTTTTCATGCAGAAGGCAAAACTGGTGATATTTGTGAATGGGATTATGTATAGCAGACTGTATTGTCATTGTTTACCCCAAAGTCCACAATCACTCACAATTTGCCACTTGTACCCTTGTAACAACTTATGTTGTTTATACAGTGTGACAATTCAACTCTGTTCTGCCAGCTGCTGTTGTAAATGTACTAGTTACTGCGTTGTATGAGTTTACCAGTATAAGTTGTAACTCTAATGTTTTACTTCTGTCTTAGTATAATTTGTGTACCCATCACCTTTACCATTTGCAGTTTATATGTGATACGACTAATAGCAACAGTGACTAACTTCATGTTCACATTTTCCATGAGGTGCTACAGCATGTAAATGTTTTTAAATTGTCTCCCTTCTCCCTGATGAACCAGACAAACATTTTAACTGTTCTCATTTAGATATCAGCATGTGATTTGAATGCAGCATCTTCACCATCATTTCCATCAGCGCTCGCCTCTCTAGTTTGATTAATTGATTGATTGATTTTCGTTTCTATTTAAAATTACAACTCTGCTGTGACAGCCAAACCTTTAAAGGGGTAAAAGCACAAAAAGCTATTAGGGTTATTTCCATTCTGGTCCCAATAGACAGGTAATGAAAAGGCTAAGTTATTTCTCATTAGTTAAAATTACCTTTTTATTAGAAACTAATTGCTCTTGTATTCAACACTTGTGAATGTTCCATTGTGACTTGAGGCTAGGAACCAGCAGCTTTTATATGATGGTAAGCTTGCAACAGTATGATTAACATGTCTTGTAATAACACGTGTTGATAATGTAATTAGGAACAGTGTAGCTGCAAAGGTCTTAGTGAAAAAACAAGTTAAAACTAGTAATTAATGCATAATAACTTAAGTAATGATTGATGAGGACTAGAACATATTTATGTGTCACCTAGTAAAATGTAAAAACTGCTTGATTTTTGCCAGCAAGAATATAAAAGTTTCTATCCACCTTTTTTATGCATATTTTTGCACATAACACCACCTGAGTGGAAATGCAGGAAATTTGAAAAAAATAAAATGTCGAAATATGGCAAAAACATTTTTTCCTCTTGGCCGAGGTGGAAGTTGGTGTATTAATAAAAGCAAAATATGACATAGTGCAATGAAAACAGACTTGTTTGTATGTGACTATTGACGTCCACTGAAGTGATGAAAAATTGTGTTGAAAACTTCAGATCTTTGTGGACCGATAAGCAGACTGCAACATTCCTCATTAATACATGAAACAAACATAAATGCCATATTTCCATCACATTTTCCACATCGTTTGTTTGTTTGAGGTTTGACTGACGCTCTGTTAATTAAGTTGTCGTGTAGTACGAACTAAGGGTAGAACCCACAATGCAGAACACACGAGCGATAATGATTAAAGTCACTATTTATTGCCAAGCAAAAGGCGGAGAGGGAAAGGGGGGGGGAGATCTTCAGGGCGGAGTTCCCTGTGTAGCCTCCGCAGGAAACGGGAAAGGTAATGGTAACCCAGGAGCGTCGACTGGTGGCGGAGGGCAGAGACTGGCCGTCAGTGGGAACCCCAACTCAGAGCAGGACGGTATCTACCTCTCCACGGAGCCGGGTCTGGCTCCGTGGAGAGGTAGATGGGAGGAAACACAGTGGAGCATAGGAGAGGCAGGCAGGCAAACAGAAATCCAGACAGGAGCAGAGATGACTGTGATCACCGACACAGAACAACCCTGTGGCAGAACAAAGACCAGAATAAGAACGAGATATCAAAAATACTCAATAGTCGGTACTTATCTTGAAACTACTTGGGAGCCGTGACGTAGTGGTCGTACTAGTGTACGTGGACGATCTGGCGTTGGTGTTGTGGGAAAGCCTGGTATTTAACTGTGGAGACTGATGAATGATTGCAGCCAGGTGAGCCGGTGATCAGCAGCAGGTGTGGAACCCACGGAGTCAGACCAGGTGACATACATACACACACACATATCCAAGGACACGTTGGGGGACACACAAGCCACATGAGGAAGGGGAAAACAACAGAGAACACAGGGCTGGAGGAGGTAAGGTGGCAAACTACCACATAAGTCATCTCATTGTGCCTTCTTCTTCTGCAATGGTTTAATGGCACCCGACTGGAGCATTTGTGAGGCCAACTGTTTATCTCGATGCGCCCAACTCCTAATACTAGCACAACAGTAGTGCATTTAAACGTGCATTAATTTTCTTTAGCAGATTTTCTGAAAATTCTGTTAAAATTTGCGCTACATTTGGATGGAAACTTGACCTAGTGACTGTCAGAAACAAAAATGTCTCTTGTAAATAAAATTCATCACTAATAAAGACTATTCAACCAGGACCAGTAACATTACAAAGGTGACTAGAAGCTTCAGTGACTGGTGCATTTTGAGGACAAAGCAGCCTTTTTAAAATTGAGTATTCACTCAACACATGTCCACAAAAAACTATTTTTTTTCCAGCAGTTTGTTCTTCTGTACAGAGTTATACACAGTAGCATCAAAGCTATAACACAAATAGACATACAATAACCAGAATAATCACAGATACACTTAAATTCACACAGTCATGCACACATGCAGCTGAAACTCAGACACTGTGTGATTTATCTGCTGGTTAATTGGATGCGGTGTGCCGCTGTGAACTTTGCAGTTGATTACGGCGGCTGTCTCCTCCGTGGCAGCCCACTGTTCTGGAGGCTGACCCCTCCGTTGGCTGCAGCCTCAGGTTCACAGACCCCCACTGACATCTGCTGTGCAGCAACAACCTCCATCACTAGCCTCACTAACCGGCTAATGAGCTTCCACTGGCCAGTGTGACTGGAAGCACATGGGCAAATGGCAGAGCTATTTATCAGAATGATTGAGGCATGACTTCACATTTATGATGTTAAAGAGCTGTATCACTGCTGTCTGCCACATATTTCTGGATTAGACTTTTATACACTTTATACACTGTATACTGTATAAGAATGGGCAGTGTTGTCAACAACAAAATAAGAATTGTAACGGTGCCAAACATCTAATGACATATTTATCCAGAGTTCAGAGTTGTGCAGAGTTGCCCATAGTATGAACTCACGTTTGTGTAGGTTAGCTATACATGCTGAATATTAATGTTGTTTGGGGTCATATAAAAGCTCCCAACGTTTGCTTTGATCAATATGTATTCCCTTGTGTGCAGCCTACAACCTTTCACTAAAAAAATTACTTTTTTAGTTATTGATTAAAGTATAGATAGAGGCTCATGAGGGTTTTTTCCAGCTTGGTTTAATGAAATATGAGTTGTAATTTATTAATATTTACAAGTGTAAAGGTGAATGGAATATAAACATATTTCATTTTAGAAATAAAATCAATGTGTAAAGCGCTAACAAAAAACAAATATTATAAAATATTTTGGTGTTTTCCAGATAAGGGTTAAAGTGTATGTTTGCATTGGCATCTGCTGTGAGACAATCAGTTCATGTTATTAGAATCTGCCCTCAACCTTACCTCATAACTCCTGACCTCACTCAATAATAGTGTATTCACTTTGCCCACATGACATCCTTTGAAAGCCGCTCTTTGTGGGCTTTGCACACATCTTATTGTCGGGTTAATACAGTAATAGGATCAGAGCAGTTACAGGCTGGGAGGCACCTGGGGGGCAGCAAGGTTTTTTTTTATCTGTGCAGCATAAATTTGCTATTCATCACTTTGAGCTGAGTGAGTTACATTAAGTGTGGCGTTTCCTGAGCCTTGACCCTGAAGTGAACTCTAGGACAGACACTCTATCATGGACTATTTTATGGTGGCCATAATTTGCTGGCGACAGACAAGTTAGCATGAGAATCAAACAGACATAAAGTAGACATAATAACCTATACTCATGAAAACTGGCTTTTGAATGAATTTTGAGGACATTACATGCAAATTGGCCATCTAAATTTGGGTGTGGCCAAATATTACCGAATTTTACCTTCAATGAAGGATAATATTGTCCCCTGTGAGTTTTTTCTCACTGCTCGGGGCTCATGAAACACATTTCAAAACTGTTGCTCTTATTTGAATAATAATTTGTGTCTGATATGTTTTTTCCACAAAAAAGTTAAATTAACTTGTTAAAGATTCTTAAAATTATATGTTACTTTTCCTTCATTGAAAAATCCAGAATCTATGAATACACAAACATTTTTAAATTCAAAAGTTTAACTACTGAACACAAGATGCCTCCTACTTCACTGTAAAGTCCATTCTCAGTGAATGTGCTCTGGAGGCTTCCAGTATCCACATCACACTTCACATCACACACCAGTATGCAACTGTAAGTTGCATACTGGACCATGATCAGCCTCCAAACTGGATGTGACGTCACAAAATCATGCTTGTACGTGCAGGTGTTAAACTCAGATTTAAGGTAAGCACAGTGAAACTTTCCCCCTTCAGCAGATATATTATAAAACCATCTAGAGACATCAGTAAATCATTCTGCACTGTGAAGGCCAAACATGCAAGTGAAGTAACAAGAACTAAAACACATTTTTGAGTGGAGGGGGGACTTGCTATTTTTGATATTGACAATGAGTCAGATAACTCCTTATTTTGTGAAGTGGCTGTTAGTACTGCCACTGCAAATGAATTGCAACTCCCAGCTCTGCAGCTATTTACACCTTTAATCTGCTTTTAGATCTTTGTTTGGGTTATCTAGTCTGTATTTAGACTATACGATTGCCTCTTAATGGCTCTCACTATTGCCCTCAGCCAACCCTTCCTGGAACCATAGGAAGCGTTTCCAACTAACAAGCTCAGACAGACTACTGTAATCTACCTGTCCAGTGTGAATGGTAGATAGTAGACGTAAAGCAGGGGCTAGTGAGGACAGTTGAGCATTTAGTAAGCCAAAGTGAAGAGCGAGTAAATATTGGATTATATTCACATGGCTAGAAACATGGGCTCAAATGAGATAATAATGTTCCTCTGTGCTTGCTAAAGTAGTAGTAATGTGGGCAATTGTTTGCTAACATGTTGACTATAAATAAGCACTGAGCCGTTAGTTTATCAGGCTTCTGTTTCTGTGAGGTTGGTGTCAGATTAACTAGACTAAGAGTCTACAGCCATGCTAGCAGCTGTGAATCTGTACTTAGGCACAGCAGTGCTTTGAGCTAAATGCTAACGTCAGTATGCTAACATGGTCGCAAATGGGAATTTTGACCTGATGTTGGCGCTAGATTAAATGTCATCCGATCCTTCTACAAAATGTTATGCCAATCCATCAAGTAGATGGACTGAATTTGTGAAAACTTTGACCTGCTGGTGGCGCTAGAGGAAAAGTCAGAGGCTCCTCAAAGTCATTAGTATTGATCTTCTAGGGACCTTGAATATGTGTAGCAAATTTCATGGCAATCAGTGAATAGATTTTTATGAAATTTGCTACATATAGACAAATTTGGGTTGTAGACAGAAGTAGACTAGCCGCCATTACTGCGGTGGCACCTCACTTTTAAACCCGCTAATAACACTGTAATGTATGGATTTTTATGTACTTCTGCTAAGATTCTTTAGAACTGGTTATATGTTGAAAATATAGTCATCGAATCCCTTTAAAATAAAGGTTATAATTTACAAAACTTAAATTATTCGATCAAATTTTGTCCAGTTTTAACAGGCTGCAAGACGTCTTTTCTGTTCTGTGCTGTAATCATCTGCTCTAACAACAAACTGAGACTTATGAAAAATGGAAACTAAAAGTCACAAGCCTCTTCACCATGAAATCAATTTTACATACCTAAATCTCCATTATTATTAAATCCTCATGTTTCGATCACATTATGAGCTAAAAGAACGGGCGATCTGGTTACACACCACCCCGAAGATCTCTTGTTGGTGTTCGATTTCCTGACCGAAATGTTTCAGATTTGTAAATGGTGCGTTCTTCTGATTACAAAGCAAGGAATCATGGGGTTTGATGATTTAAATCATAAAATAGCAAGTAATTCCTGCTGGGTTTAATTCACTACTCTGCATAACTTTCCTGTCTACACTGTGGAGGTCAGACAGAAGTGGTACGTTAATGTTATGTTTTCCCCAAAGCCTGTATCACAATCAGTTTCAGTTGGTGATTAACCCAAACATCTTTGCTTTCACTGTCAGTTATGATACCTCGTGGTGGCACTAGAGGAAAAGTCAGAGGACCACCAAAGTCATTAGATTTCATCCTCTGGGAACCATGAATGTCTGTACCAAATTTGATGACAATTCATCCAATAGTTATAGCAGCTAGTGTGGCTAAAAATCATATAACACTTTAATGTCACAGATAAGTGAATACAAATAGTCTGTAGGCTGAACTTTTTCTTCCTTGTGTTCACATGCCACATATTTCACGCCTTTTACTTCAAAAGTTAAGATTATTTTTTTGTAAACAGTGTCACAGCTCTTGTCAATCAGATTTATTTCTCTTCTTCTCATTATATTACAGTAACCAAATCTCAGTTCATGCTGTGGTAACAGTTTGGACCTAGACACACACACAGCACACCCATGCATTCACACACACACACACACACACACACACACACACACACACACACACACACACACACACACACACACACACACACACATTTACATTCATTTAAAAAAAATTGTTGCAGTGTTTATATAGTTCTCACTTATTTGTATTTGTAACGGCAAGTCTACTTTTTTCTATTTTGAGTTATTTTTTTTAAACTTATTTTATATATATTATATATATTTATAAACTATATATTATATATATATATATATATATATATATATATATATATATATATATATATATATAAACTCCATCACTCTGCAAATAAATATAGCTTTATGGCCGGGTGCCCTAAATTCCTCCCACCCATCCTTCCATCTCCACAGCATCCAATACAAAAAGAGAAATTAAGTATAGATGGGAAATCATATTTTGTGATAAATGATCTTCACCAAAATGTGGTCATTACCGCAAAGGCGATTGCTATTTTGATGCATAGATATCCTTATCGACTTCCCTGGAAATTTAAATGAGATTTGAATTTTTCATGTACCTCCAAATGGCCGGGGCTGTTAATGTCTTGATTTCAATGTGGGAGCTTTGAGGGAGCCCAAGCACAGTGACAAGAATACCTTAGCAGAGCGTCATTTTCCAGCCAGTCCCTCTGTCATAGTCATACGAATAATTCATTTTCCCGAGACTTGATTCATTAGGTCTTTTTTGTGAGCAGTTATTGTGATAGTAATTAATCAGGGACATATTTTGATGATCATTATGTGAAGGAACCCAATCAGTTTTGGATTCTGTGCTGGTTCAGCAGTCTTGAAATTAAATCAAATGTTGGCTGCATGTGTAAACTTCATTCTGTTCCTTAATCACTCATTCAGACATATATTATTGTTGTGTAGCCCCCCAAAGGCGAAGCTTTTATTCACATTCTACTATATTTGCTTCTCCTCCTTTGAACTCGGTTTTAACAGGTGACTTTGTGTGGACGTGTCCTTCAGAACGCTAATTACTCTCAATTTTGCAGTCAGATTCCTTGGCAACAAGCAAAAGACCTCTGTGTATTCCTAATATTTCATCACATATTCAACATTGTTGTATTGTTCTTCTCACCATCCAGTGGTCCAAATACGCCACATTAACACAGTTGTGATTTTTTCCGCAAGGTGTTTCATTCATCAGAAGGCAATGTAATTAAAGTATTCTCTGAGATTCCTTGGGTGCAAAGGCTCGGGGCCACATCTCTCTCAACAAGGCTACATTTTTGATCCTGCTATTTTATGTATCACAGAATTTTATTTTTTATTTTCCTAGTGAATGTGGGATGCTATAAATATTTTCTCTTTAACTCTTTAGTGATATTAGGCCACACTCGAATTTGTGGTGAAAAGCCGGCCGTCATGGAGAGGGGTGGAGAGGCAATAATCGTTCAATTATGGGGATAATGGTGCACACGTTCGGACAATCTTTCTTCAAAGGCAGTCATATTGCTGCACTTGTTTGTAAATATGAAAAAAGATAGCTCGCAAGAAACTTATCGAATGATGCCTACTTTCTCCCCTCCACACACCTGGCCAATCACTGTGTAAAGTGAGTGTGAATGTTGGTCTCAGAAAGTTACAAAAATCGTCAGTTGCACCCCACCCCCAATGCCTGTGTTGGAAAGGTTTTGGGGAGCAGGTTACAGACACTTCAGGTGAAGCGTACTGACACCTTAATCATACATTAACCATAATAACCACATAACCATAACCGCAATCTTTCCCAAACCTTAGCCATACTGTAGCTGCCATGCGCAGATATAGGAAAAAGCGAGAAAGTCCAAAGTCATTGGACGTAAATCATCTCGGGTTATGCTGAATCATCCAATACTGAGGTTCTTGTGTGGCGATATGGTGGAGGTAACTGGAAAATTATTATTTTCTTTTTGTATTACCTAATTATCACAGCCTTCCAATCAAAAATCAGCTGCTGTAAACTTCTAACTACATCTTCTTCAGTATGTGTATTTTTCTTTTTCAGCATAAACACACAATTCTGAGTGCAATGCAGCTTACATTGACCCTCCTAGTCCTTGCACTGTTTATGACCGAACCTTTCTCAACAGGCTTAACCTTGTTCAGTCCCACATTTACACATACAGATGACACGTTACATCAGGTCCCTAGGGTGGAAAGCTGTGAACAGCAAGCAGTGAAATGTGATGTTACTATTGTGGTTTCACCTCAAGTTGATCTGTCAACTGCCTGTGGCTTGAGATCTCGCCAGCATACCTCCACAAAAAGGGAGAAAACAGCGTTTTAGAGTAGATTGAAAAAAGGCAGCCAGAAAGAGAATGAAACTGAAAGCCAAAGACAGAGGGAGAAAGAGACATAGATAAGTGTGCCTTTGAAGACAACATCAGCAGGCTTCATGGCACTCAGGCAGACCTCTCTCCTCGCTCCTCACAGAGGACCCATCTCAGCAGATGAAAGCAGGAGCCTCTTTGAGGTGGCGCCCTGGCATTATCCCTGCATCCTGCATCAAGTAATTGAAAGACCTAAGAGTCTGGTAGGGGGCTTGTAGAAAGGGGGTTCTGGGCTGAGTCATCCTGGCAAGTTTTGAACTTGCAGAAAATGATAATACAGAGCTGTATGTTCTCCTGGGTTTTTACTAGACATTCAGTGAGCTAGGAGCTAGCTAAGGAGGAGAAGAAGAAACAAAAACAGCAGAAAGGGCTGAAGAAGTTATAGATGTTTGTACAGAATATATTTCTAACATTGCGATATAATGTCATTTCTCTTGTCAGGCAGTGAAAGAGAACCGAAAATTTTGATATCACTACCTCTTTACTGGTACCTCAGTAAAGAGGTTGAAAAACGTAATGGTTTATTATAACAATCAAATCAATCAAACTTTATTTGTATAGCACCTTTCAGCTTAGCTTAGTGCTTTACATGTTTACATGTTACTGACAATAATAAGTCAGTACACAGGACACTAGTGGAGATGAAAAACAGAGATAATAAAGGAGAAATTTGAACATTATAAGAAAATGTCCAGACTAGAAAAGAAAGCAGAAACTAGAGTACTCAGCACCTACTGTATTCAGTATGCAATTACTGATGCAGCTTTTCTAATACTTGGAATATAACACATGTGCAGGAACCGGTGCGTCGTGATGGCTTATATGGCTGTGGGTATCATAAGACCGTCTTAAATTTGAAACTGGCCTGGTAACTGCCACATTATCTGAGCAAATGAAGCAGAAAGGACATTTTCACCTATAAAAATGTAGAGGACAACACTGTTTTTTGAATGCTGTAGTGTGTATGTTAGAGAGAGAAAAAAGAAGAGAGAGAGAGAATAATATGTCTTACAATGCTTGTATTTGGGGGGATGGCCCCAAATGCGCTCAATGGATTAGAGTAATCTCAGTCAAATCAGTGTCAATGCACTGTCTGCTTGCTATTTAATCCTCTCTGACATTTAATATGTTGTACAGCATATGTATTATCTACATTTCCAGATGAATACATCACAGATCTAAAGCTGTCACGTTTGCAGCAAATGTTTTCATCACTTTGAATTTTGATCTACACTGCTGATGAAGTCTGTATTTGCTTGATGACATTTACCTTTACATTCCTGATGAAAAAAGCACATTTGTGTAAAAGTGACTATGAATGAGGGGGAAAAACTGTGTCATTGTTGCAGCATCTTGCGTAAAAAGGTCCTGTTTAAAATCTTTTATTTAACCTGATAGTTTCTTACAGTAATGCTGGGCACTCACACCTTTGTCATCTCTTCTCCTAAAGGCCCCCCCGTTCCTCTCCATCTCCACTCTTTTTCCTCCCTCATTCCCTCTGGTTTTCCAGTGGATGAAACAGAACATGGTTTCTCATTATCAGCCAGACTCCTCCCTCTCTTTGACTGGTGGTGTTTCTAGTCCCTCCCTCTTGTGTGGAGAGCTCGGCAGTGAGCGTTAATCCCGGATTGAGCTGCCCTGCCGTCTGCATCCCGTTGTTGCTGGGAGAGCATGGCACGGCTCCAGGACCCCTGTGCTCACACGGGAGAGAAGTGAACGCATGAGAGAGAGAGAGAGACAAGAGAGGGAGAAAGGAAAGAGGTAGTTGGGCTGTTTCACGACTGTCACAGCTGCTTGAGCACTGCACTGCTGAGTGTTACTGAGTTTCAGTCACACACACTCTCTCACATAAACAAGGAGAAAAGAGAGAAAAGGGAAGGATGACGGACGATTTGTCGCAGTTGTGGGTGCTAATGTGAATGAAGAAGGAGGAAGCCTCGGTCACGTCCTGGGTTCCACCACATCACCACATCTCTCTACTCTGTGTTGCGTTTTCCTCACCGTTTACACTTAAGAGGGATTAAACTTTTTTTTTTTTTTATCTCTTGTTGGCACATCCGGAACTCTTTGAGCCTCTGACATGGAGTCTCCCACCAAAGAGATCGAGGAGTTTGAAAGCACGGCCCTGAAGTACCTTCAGCCAGAACAGATTGAAAAGATTTGGCTGAGGCTCCGTGGACTGTGAGTACATCCACTTTTTCGGTTTTCAACAAGTGTGTGAGAAGCAATGCTATGTGTGTGTGCCTCTGATTTACATTTATGTTTGAATTAAGATTTTAATGTTTATGTGTGAAATTATCTGTAATAATAAAATCTGTAAAAATTAAGCTGTAATAGCTTAATTTGCAGATAAATTCTGATAAACACACAAGAAGGATACAGGATAGAGCTTGGGTGTCATACTAAAAGCCTGGATTTGTTGACCTCACACTGATTTTGTTTACAGCATGTGTAAGTTGCATTGTGTGTGTGTGTGTGTGTGTGTGTGTGTGTGTGTGTGTGAGACAGAGAAAGGACAAAGGATAGACCGATTGATAAAAGTTGAGCGAAAACCTAAAGAAGTAAGAAAAATACACACACAGAGGGAGAGAGATTAGAATTGCTCAAACCAAACAGCTCTGAGCTACTTCCTTTGAACTATTTTGAATGGTTTGTTTACTCTATTGGCCAGCAAGGAAGAAAGGGAAAAGTACATCAGAGCTGAAGTGTTAACCCAGGGAGGGTTGCTAACACTTGCACTCTTATTGCATGTTTATGTTAAGTCAATTGAAGTACTTTTTTTACTCCCATGCACCAGGAGTTTTTAAAGAGGCAAGGAAGCTATGATGTTTTGGTGGTCTCCTCATGCCAGATGCCCTTTTTTATTGCATCTCACATGTAATACATGACCTGTTGTCGATGTAGAAATATGATGCAACAGGACATTAAATTTGGACTTGAATGACTGAATGTACATATTTTCGGTTGAGATATTGAGGTAAAGTAAATTCCTCTTTGTCTGCTGACATATTTTGTCCTTTGCCTCTTATGCACCCATACTATTTGTCTTTAAATAATACAAAAGCCTCCTCGAGCTTCACATTTCTAATTTCTCCCAGTGTCTTCAGGGAGGTACTTTTTTAAAAACCCAAAATGCTACAATATTACTTTCTATCATCCACCAACCAATCAACACCTCTATGACCTTTCGCCCTGAGAAGAAAGCCCCACACACTGTCTTTGCAAGTTAAAGTGGAAATTATATCTGATCCATTTTCACTTCTCATCATTCTTACTCAGCAGGGGGATTGAGATGGCTAGGAAGGTTGTTTAGAAAAAAATCTTTAATACTACTGCTGGAGGTCTGAATGAAATGCAGTTTCCTCCTGCGCCACAGACGACGGCTGAGTGAATGAACCGTGCATGGGGCTGCAGTTCATCTATCAGCCTTCCTCTCCTCTCACATCACTCAGTTTTATTTTTAGTTATTTTCATGGTATTTCTATTGTTCCATGATTAGTTATTGCTTCTCTCTCTCCTGCGTCCGAAGCCCACCATCATCCTCTGCCACATTTATTTTCCTCGGATGGCTTCATTGTCTCTTCAATTTGGTCACTGTCATAAAATCCCTATCATAACCATCTGTCTTTTTGGAAATTTGATGGATAGTGAGTCAGATGAATGTAACGGGGGCCAGGGCCTTTTTTTAACATCACAGATACGCGACACTCTGCTGGGTGCTCTGAGGGCTCCTGTTGCGTGTCAGAGATCACATTAGCCTTTAATCTCACAAAGAGCCTCCGTCTGAAGAGAAGGAGCTCTAACTAACAGGCAGCCCCCACAGATGTTGACGCTTCATACAGCGTATGTTGTGTGTTTCATAGGAAGGGATCGACAGTATGCAGCATATGTATGTGTGTGTGTGCGATTGGGAAAGGTTGATTGTGCATGTGCTCGTGTGGATGATAGATTGGATGTGTGTTTGAGAGTGTACATGGCGGCTTGGTGACATTTATTGTATGGGCTGCCAGTTTATCCTAGGAGATTTGTTTGGCAGCTGTATGATTTGTGTGTGTGCGTGTGTGTGTGTGTGTGTGTGTGTGTGTGCTGAATGGCTATCACAGCACTCTCTGGCACAGCGTACTCCAGAGTACACCAATCATCCATGGATAGACAGAGACAGCATTTGCTTTGGACAGTTTTCCCTCTGCTCAACCTTCAATGACGTAGTCTAAAGCCTGGTGACATCCACTGATGAAGGCATGAACAGAGTGTTGTGTTTTATTACTTCCCTATGACAAATAGCCCCGTTGTTTTTTCATCGATTAATGGATTCCAATGGATTTCTATTGATGAATGAAATCACTGTGACAGACCCGACCTCTCTGTCAACCACTGATTAATGGAAATCAATGAATTATTTAATCACTTGAACAGTTCAGCACAGAAAGCTCCCTTAAGGGAAGGGCAACTTAGATTTGGTCAGGATCAAGGTGGCCAGATGAGTGCTTTATGACACAATCTGATTTGTGAAGCACTGACTAAAATAAAATAAAATAATCCAAGGAAAACAAGCTGCTTTTAGCCATCCAGACAGAAAATTTATCCCAGTTAGGATATTTGAAAATATCCTAAAAATTACTTGGAACACGGTTACATTTAACTTCTCTGTGGCCTTTATAATTACAATAATTCCTGGAATTTCCATGACCCCTTTCAACCCACATCCTCATTATGCCAAGGACATTACATTAAAGCCTTCTAATTAGAAGAAGCTCTGTGTTGTTGACACACACATTTGGATGTAAAGCAAGCTCAGTGAGGGGGGGAAGGGGCAAAAGGTGAGCTGAAGGATAGGAGAGCAGGTGAGGAGAATACTTCTGTTTCTCCCTGACCTTAAGATTCCCATTTTGTTATTTATGTCTCTTACGTGCTTTTGCTATATCCTTCTCTTAAAACTCTTCCTCCCTTCTCTTTTTTTGTATCCTTTACTCTGTAACTCCCAACACATCTGACTGTGACACTTCATGTCTTTCTAATTGCTCGACGGACCTCAAATGATTGATCTAATCTTTCGTTCTTTCTAGTCATGGAGTAGCTCTTAACATTTCTTAACGGAGACTAACTTCCTTAGCTTGCAGTTTTACACTGAGCTCTAAGAAAGATTGATACAGAAAACAAATCAAGCCAAGTGCTTTGAATTTCTGCCTGACTGGAATTTAAATCCACGTCTGTAGTCGAGTGGCAGAGGGTCCATCATTCCCTCCACTTCACTATTATGAGTGCCTTAAGTGCATGTGTGTCTATGAATTCAGCTTTTAGAGCCATGCTGTTATCTCTTCATGCAAGTGTGGGTGTGTTTAAGCCAAATGTTTGGGTAAGTGTTGGTAGGTGTATTTTAATGTGACTGTGTAGGTTCCTGGTGTGTGTATGTGTATAGTAGTAAAGTAGGGGGTGGGATGTCAGGGAGTGGAGTGGTATATGTGTATACGTGTGTATACGTGTGTGTGTGTGTGCGTGTGTGTGTGTACTTCATCTGCATTAGTGATTGTAAGTATTTGAATTCTTTTTAGATTTACATTGTGAACACAACTAAATAATATGACTGCTGAGACTGACTCACCAAAAAGGAAAAGCAAACAACCACTGCAATCAAGCAATTGCTTTAAATCCACACATTTGATCCAGTAGCATTCTCCTGGTTGCTTATTTTTATTTTTTGGGATAATATCTATTGTTGGAAGCACATTGGCCCTCACGCAAGAACATTTTCGTATTCTCACCTCTTACATTTATTCTGTGTGGTTTGTTCATACGATTGTTCCAGTTCGGATTCACCAAACTTATCGTTCATTTCAACTCAACAAAGGCCACCTGTGCATCAGTAGAGGTGCGTTCATGACATATGATCATTTGCGTAATCAACACCTAAAATAGCTGGATACGACTACCTATTGTACTCTGTTTGTGTGCAAGTTTTATTCAGAAAATTGTTACCAAAGAGTAAAAAGAAGAACACCTGGGAGCTTCAAGTTTTGCTGCTGGAAATCAGCACACGAAAAAAAACAAAAAACAAATTTAGTAGTTGCATTAGAGGGCCCAAAACAATTAGAAAATATCAAGCTATCAACGACACGTCATCCAAACAGAGCTGTACTGACAGAAATAAAGACTGAATGGTTTGACATGAAGTTAGATGCTAAAAAAAGGTCCATGACTTAGAGGAGAGGTGGTCATGGGGACGTGACGGAGATGGACAATAGAATACAGCAGGTGATGATGTTACAGTCAGGTGCAACAGAGCATGATATCAGACAGCGACCTGCACAAAGACCTTGAGGCAGCTGTTGACGCAGAGAATTTTTTAAACTACTGAATTGTGTAAGTTCATGAAATCATAAAAATTGAAAAAAACTTCCCAAACCTCTCAGTAAATTGGCACACCATGATGATAATGATATGGTGAACGGGATATTAATTTATAAATAAATAAATATATTTTAGCTGTCATGATGTCATATTTTAACTCCAAATTCATTCAGATTAAGGCATCATGATTCTTAAATCAAACCAGTGTTTTTTTCCCATGTGAAGAGAGAGACTATTTGTACATGACTCGTACGACAGGTCTGGACCAATAATGAATTTCATTTATACCTAAGAGAACATTTTAAAAACGAGAAAAATTTGGTGAATGCGGCAAATTCTCTTAAATCACTTGCACATGCTCAGAGGGAATCTGTTCGTGTGGTTCTTGCATGAGGCCCAATGTCTTCTATTTCTGTCTTTCCATGTTAAGTATGTTAAGTAGAAAAATAGTAAAAAGAGTAACATTTCAGTCGATGCCTCATTATCCTCATGTTTGTTTTCTCTGTCAGGCGCAAGTACAAGAAGACGTCCCAGAGGTAAGACTTGCTGCTGGGACTCTGGACCTCCACCTTCTCCTCCTCAACCCTTCCTTCTATTCTTCCCACCACCTTCTCCTCCTACTTCTCCCCCTCCTCTTCTATAATTTCTGGATTTCCTCCTTCTGCTCTCCCACACTCCTACATCCCTGGACCTCATCCTGGACCTACTCCTACCTGTTTTTTTCTTTCCTCATTGCAAAGCACTTTGTAACTCTTTGCTATGAAAGTGCAATTTAAATAAAAGTTCTTATTGTTATTGCTATGATTATTATTATTATACCCTCTATTCATTCACCATAATTCCTGAGGGTCACAGATCTTAGCTGAACAAGTCAAGCACACCTTGTTACACTTGTATGCATTCACAAATACTCTTTCTTTCTTTCACTTGTACTTCACTCGTACTCGTACTTTCACTCTTGTGTTGATTCAAGTGTCAACTCATCGTCATTACCAGATAACTGGCACCCTAATGGATAGAAATTATGGGGACGCAAACATCAACTCACAGAACATAACTCGACTGCCATGCATATTATCGTCTTTATTATGAAACTTTCATTTGTTTAGTTCTGTCTGAGATGCTGAGGGAAAATCAGGCCCTCTATTAACTGGGACTTGAATGCATTTATAGCACAAAAGCAGGGATTCATTAATGCCACTGGATGAGTGGGTAATATAGATTTAAATATAATTTGCTAAAGATGTTTCTGAATTGATCTGAAACATGCAATCAGTATCCTTCATTATTCATTTAATTTTCCCCTGTGAGGATTTTTTCTGATGCAAAGGACATATTTTATGGCTTTAGGACCCAAGAGACCTTGTGTGTTTTGTCCTTTTGTAGTAAGTTTTGTGCAGCTCTAGGATCATATTCATACCTACTGGATGTCCAAGTCCTGCCAAAACTTTGACTTTTTGTGTGTGTTAAAATTAAACATACAATGCTTTCATTCACTTTTAGTAAGCCTATAGCAAAAACGGAGTCCAATGTTTTGGTAGTAAATGCGTGTAGTCTACATTCAACATAGAACAGGCATGTTCAGGAAAAGCGTAACTCAAGATTTTTATCCTCATCCAAATCAATTGCTCTCCTCTGGGATTGAATGGAAACATCTAGTTTTCTCAACCAAAGGCAGGGGGCCACAAAAGACCAAATCCCATGAAAATGGGTTGGCCAAAACCAACAATGCATTTTGTGTCTTTAATACTTTTTGACTTTACTGCCCTGTCTGTGGCAATCAACCCCAAGCCCATTTGTCCTATTGAAGATGTAGAACTTTAAAAACAAGTCAAACAGGAGTAAATAGTGCATTTGTCAGGGACTATTTTTAAATGTGGACTGATACTTATTTGGTGCTCTAGCGAGTATTTCCAGCAGCAGTATGGTGTATGTGGGATTGACTCAAAATAAACTGCAATGCCCATGTTCATCTTAATGAAGGAACATGTCACATGTCACAAACAGTGTGGCTCATTGATGGTTTTTAATATGGCTATGGCACAGAGGAATAAGCTATACAAGTCTTCCCCATTATTTTGTCTTAATCATGGGATTTTTTGACAATATTCTTCAAGGATGACATGGATGGTAAATGTGCCTAACAACACAGTATGTTCTCAGCATTGGTTTACTTAATATATCTTCCAACCATTTTTCTTTATGATTTTACGGTCTCTTAGAATAACACTAAACTAACACTAGAGACAGTTTATTTCTACATACAATACACCACTTCTCTTTTCACCGGTTAAATCTTTCTCTGGCTGCCCACCCTGAGTTTGGTTTTGCTCCAGGTTTCTGACTCTTAAAGGAAGTTTTTCCTTGCCACTGTCGCCAACTGCTTGCTCATAGTGTGATTTTTTGGGTCTTTGTAAATAATATTATAAAGTGTACGGTCTAGACCTGCTCCATAGGAAAAGTGCAATGAGATAACTTCTGTTATGAATTGGCGCTATATAAATAAAATTGAGTTGAATTGAATCAACAACTGGCCTGGTTATAATCTGGAGAATGCATTGGTACAAATTGTGTTAACTCAGTAAATAGGAAATTGTAACTGCTCCACAAATGAAGCTCATACAAAAATAGGTTGCCGAAGCGCCACTCTAATGCAGTTTCATGGGGTTGCCGCACAGTTAGAGTAATTGAACGAAGCTCTCCTCATGCTACTTATTGGCACAGCATGTGGTCTTTTGGAGTGGTATAGAGCTAGCTGTTGGAAACTCTCATTCTCTCTCACTCTCTCCGCTGGGTGGGTGAGTTCCTGTGTGGAGGAGCCGGGTGATTGACAGCTCCATGTGTGTCTGTGTAATTACGGCCGGGCTAATTGGCAGAGAGGAACACTGGGACATTGTCATTACTGACACACCAGTACAACCCCTCACACACGCAGATGGGTGGAGAGATAGCCCTCTTCACAGATGGAGGGATGGAGGGATGGGAGAGAGGAGTGTTTGTGTGGAAAGGGAGCTGGAAGAGAGATGGAAGAAAGGCTGTAAAGAAAGGAACGATGGTCTGTGGAGGCCTTTGTTTGCGTGTTTTATGTGGGTGTGGTGGTGGTAGTCGGGAAACAGTTTGCCTGTTACTATTTTGATTATTGTTTTTTGATCACATGGTCACTATTGTGATCTGCTCTTCTCTTTCAACAATTGACAATTTCCTAAGCCACGCCCCCCTTAGTTACTGTTGCTATGCCTGTCAAACTTGAATGGTGGCAGATCATTTAAATTCTTAGTAATTTTTGAAACAATGGGTCCATGATTTCAGACAGAGGTAGACAAAAGTAGGCTGCTTGATTCTAGTCTACGACCGTTGATTTTGCTCGCTGAAATGATGACTAACACTGGCAAATTTTATCAGCTGTAGCTAGCTAGCTAGCTAGCTAAGTAGGCTAACATTAGCTCTATGAATTGTTGGAAAACGCTGTCTCTGACTGACTTCTTTTAAAATGAGAACCCTGTAAAAGGGTCTTAAATATGCACTTGGTAACTACATACATGATAACATGCTAAAAGATTGATTTCCAAGCAAATAGTCAGCATCCTTACCAGTTGATGATCCATGTAGAAAACATGGACATAAAGAAACAGCATTGTTCTTGTATTGTGCACAACAGTGTGGCGCTAGTAAACCTTCATATTATGAGTACTATAAGAAAAAATAGATCAGTATGATAAGGAAAAATGTATCAGACTATTTTTTTATTCTAACATAAACCCATTTGAATACTTATCTTAAATACTTGCAAAAGCAAGACAGATGTTAGATTTATGCTTTTTTGTTCTTAGTTTCAAAGTTTCAGTTACTGAAGAGAAAAAGCTTTGAGGGTGAGGACTAACCGATGTGTTTGGAAAGTGTAATGCTCGGTTACTATCTCCAGTATCGAGTTTGGCAGGAGTTGCTGGAGTTCAGATTTAAATCCATTAAAGAGCAAGACAAAGCCACTAACGTTGCCTGCACTCTTATCATCCCGGACAGCACTTTGGATAAAAGTGCTATATAAATGTAGCCATTTTCCATTTACCATTTAATGTAGTCTGCTAATGAAATGCTAACTCTTGGACTAGTTCGCCAGACATGCTAACGTTTGCAGCTTATGTTAGAACAGACAGACACATTGTTTAATCCATTTCTTACACTTTTACTTTTGTTTTTCGGAAAAAAAAGACACTGTCCTCCAAACGTGAATATCAACCTTACTACAGCCCCATGCACACCGCTTTGGCATGTGGAGAAACCCTAAGCTGTGATTGGACAATTGCTGATCAGGGGATGGGTTTAGCAAACAGTTGATTCAAAATGTGTTACGTCTCTGCTTAAGCTTGTGCTTCTGAATGTGCCAAAGAGCAATTTGATTCAATCTACTTGCCAAGAAAAACAAAACAGCACTTTCTCTTATGTTTACAGAAAAGGCATTGCCCAAGCACCACCACTTACAGTGATTATTTACCAACATAGCAACAAGTAGATGGTTTGTGTATCTCTTTGTATTCCCTGACAGGCACCTGAGTACTGCACTGAATGAAACAAGCTTTTACTTAAGCCTGTAAATATGCTACAGTGGTCACTTCTTGAAGCCCAGCTTTTAAAAGCTTTAAGTGTTTTGCTATCTGATCCAGGCAAGCCTCCAGCCTTAAATGGCCTTATGTAGTCTGCCCAGTTGCCAACTCTGTTGAGTGTGTGTGTGTGTGTTTATGTGAGAGTTTTTGTGTCTCCTTTCTCTCTACCAGGGCTGCTGCATTTGTTTGGATTGCAGCCTTGGAAGCTATGCAGGGCTACATGTTTTCAGCGGCAGTAATGACTCAGGCTGCTCAGGCATCTACAGCCTGGTCTCCTCTACCTTGCTCCAGTCTTCGGGCACTCAAACTGTGTTTGTAAACACGTGTTTGTGCAGGACAGACATATTGAGATTTAGGGGCAGTGGCAGTGTCTCTGTTTGTATGTGGATAATATATAGGTAGCTCTTGGTCCATGTAGTATAGCATGATAGTAATTTAATTCTAGAAAAATAACATTTGCATAAAAATACCAACAGAGGGAATAGTAAATGAAGAAAATCACCACATTGACAGAGGGGAAAAAAGAGCAAGAGCAACGGAGAGGAGGACAGATATCAGGCTGAGAGTCATGAGGGAAAATTGAACTCTTTGGTTAATGTCGGTCATCAGGGAGCAAATCTTCCAGGCATTGGCTGCTTTTCAAGAACAGCCGTTAGATGCCATTACCCAAGCCTCTCTGTCTCTCTTTTCTGTGGTTCTGGGCCATTTTTCAGTCACCGCAGCTATTGGGCTACTTATTGGAGATGATTCATTTGGGGCAACAGTGCACTACTGTTACTGGTTTCACGTTTGGATTAGCTGACTACGGAACAAATACAACCACATCTCGTAAAACAAACAAATAATTGTCTCTTGAGCAATAAAGACCAGATTACTGTGGCAATAAAGATGATGGTGTGCTCAGATAATGAATTAAAAAATAAAGATGATACACGCTGTTAATCAATTAAAAATAATAATTAGAAGCACAGATGTCACTTAACGCTCACTCTGGGGCTCAATTAAGTAACCTTTCTTTCAACTGGCTAACTTAAATGTTTTGTATATGAGTAGGCAACTCAGTGCATCAATAATTCTATTTATCTAATTTTTGGGATGTTTTTTATAAAACTATTACTTTTGACTTTGGGGGGGATTGTTGTGATTTTGCATTTAATTTTCTTGCTGTAGTTTACAGCACAAATACACTGATGTTTATGCCTCTCACTCGTTTCTTTTCTCCCTCCGATCTCTCTTCTCCTCCTTCTTCCTCCTTTCACCCCATCTCCTCCTCTCTCCTACTACCTAATGATTAGATTTTGCCCAGCTCAAATGAATATCCAAGCTTTGGCTAATTACATTCTTCTCAACTGATCTTTCTTTTCTATCTTTTTCCCTTTCCCTCCCCTCCACTCCACATCAGGTGCTCTTTTCTTTTCTGAGGTAACCATCTCAGCATGATTCACTCTGCGTCGCAGTTTTCTAAACCGCGCAGGTGCTGAGAGACACCATTCAGTTTGTGCATAAGTACACATGCACAAACAAAAAATATAGGAGATACACATTATCTGATATACAATACCGGCACACATGCAACTATTTCAAAGACAAATGCAACATGCGCACATATCGACAAACAGCTGCCTCTATCTACTGAAGTGTCATGGATTTTCCATTCAGGCCAAACAATACCCCTCAATAGCTGCACAAAATGAGGCAAATCGCTTTTGATTTAAATTGATTTTTTAAAACTTTCCTTATCTTAAAGTAACACCATAAGAGGACGTAGTGTATGCACAAGTGATGCATTTTCATTCTGCGGCAAAGGGCATCCACACTGATTATTTTCTCCCTCTTTGCCTACCTCAGAAGGACATTATTGAGCTAAGTGTATTGCTATTCTAAAGATTGATTACAAAGCCTAAATGATAAGCTTTTATACTAAGTTGAGGCTACGGCGGAGAGAACATAAACGTCACTGGCTTTCTTAGTGCCAGCCCAGCTCACAAGGCTTCCCCTTCCTGCCGCCTGCAGCAGATAATATTGCAGATTTATGGTACAGATTGTCTCCTTATTCTAGTTGTTTATATCCCTTCCTCCAACCTAACGACCCTGGTCCCTGCTGGGTGTTTGTCCAAAGGGTATTGTCCCAGGGCGGAGGCAGGTAGATGGAGAGATAGAGTAGGAATGTGTAACTATTTTTTAGTCTGTGTATTTCAGAGAGAGAAAAATATTTCTCATACATATAAATATGTGTGCATCCTCTAGTGTTTTGTATGCTGAATGTGTGTATTCATGTGTGATGCCCAGCACCCATCTGTGTGTATGTGTGTTTCTTTCCATTCAGCTATCTATCACCTCACCTCATTCATCTCCAGCTAACTCAGTCATTGCGGTCCTAGTGGGAGTCGCAGACATCACATATAGTGTATTCAAATACCTTCTGTGGCCCACAGCCTCTGTTATAACCAATGTGAAAGACCATGTCTGCAAAATGTGCTTTTCTTGCTAAAGCAGGAGCTGGATAAAGTCAGAAAGAATGCATGAGATTGATCTAGTGCTATGGAAGTAGGCTGTAGAAGAGCTACATTTATGTACCGCACCGGAGTCGTACGGAGGTGGTCGGGGTGGGCTTACAAAGCGCTGGACTTTGATACCAGAGTGCGGGAGAATTTGCATCCTGAGTCACATAATCATAAAAAAGTTTAATAATGCTGTAGTCACTACCAGCCGATATTGTATTGCAAGACCGGATATTTTGGCGGAAAACAAATGAACATTTAGTATCAACATTTTTGCGATTTGTCAGATATATTTAGTAACATTTCATCATTATGTTGAGAAAAAATGCAATTTCCGCCAGCATTATGTTCATAACATGTTTGCTGTTGCTAATTAGGTGTATACAAACGTAACTTCTAGGAGACGGGGTTGCATGTAAACAGAAGTGTCCTTATGCAGTACATCACACGGAAAACTTGATGTGAAGCCTTGGTTTATGTGTATGGACATTGTTTCTGGACTGGACATGATTTGGGGGAAGTTTTGGTCTGGTGGGGAGGGGGTGCAAAAATTCATCCAATCTAGTATTGCCAGATGCTGTTTTGTCACCAAACTGCTGGGGAATAGGAAGTGTGGGGAGCAGTGTAATAAAATTGAATCAACAATTCTCTGAAGAATTTCCAACAAAACTAAACATTATAAGATTCAAAAATTATAGTATTTATTGCAGGGTTTGTCTTATCTTCTAATTTAAGAACACTGTATCAAGTGACAATGTGAAAACAATGTGCAAGAGGTCGATAAACCTACAGAGAATAACAAAGAAAGCAGGAGAGTTACATTATGCTGCATCACAACATGATATTGAAATGATTAGATCTCGCCATGCTGGAGGCTTTTACTTTTTTATGAACAATAATAATAATGAAATACAATGTATTGAATAATGCATATTCAGATAAAGATGCTTTTTAAATAAAATAGAAAATGGTCGCTTTTTATCTTTTGGATGATTCTATTTCTAAATCAGCAGATTTTTCAAAAATCTAAACCAACTACAGGCACAGTATATACAGTTTTAGAATAGTAATGAAGCGCAGCTTTAGCTCATGTTGATCTGCATGGATCAAATTGTTGCATCAAGAGCTTATCTTAACTCAGGGTCCACTTTGTAGATTTAACTTTCAGAACTTTCAGCCACATCAAGTATTATTTTTAAAGTATTTTATAGTATTTTAAAATGTTTATATAAATGAATAAACAACACACTTAAAATGTCACTATAGAAGCTTACCACTGTTATAACCTGACCTATCCTGGATTTTTGGATTTTTCATTTCTGTACTGCGATTGCGATTGATACCAATGTATAAGCTGCAATAAGCTAATATCTAGCTATACATTATGGTGTGTTATAGTGTGTTATGAACTAAAACAATGTAATTGTTTATATACTGCCTATAAATGCTAAATAGTGGGGGTTAAAATATAGTGTCACCAACAAGACAAGTAGTGGGATGGTTCTGGTACCATAGGGGGTTCTTCAGTCAGACTGGGCCTATAGTTAGCCTATAAAAATACTGTGACAAATACTACTTTGGTGCAGATTGAGTCATTATGTATTTTCTCCATTTCTATCCCCCTTAATGAATGGACACACACACACACCATGGGACCATTAGACAATATGAAGTAGTATTATTTCTTTTTTGTGCTCCACATGTGCAACACCATTTGCACTCCCACGGATGAGGAAAAATAGGAGACAAATTGGGAGAAGCTACTGATGGAGGTGCACACAAAACATTTTGTAATACTGACAGGCCTAAAACAGCTGTTTTAAAGCATTTAATGTTAATTTAATGTTGCACTTTCTAGCTTCCTCAAGAGAGACATACATACAACTAAAAGGGATCTTTCATGAGATGTAAAGTGTATGTTTTCATGTGTGTGTAGAAGGCGAGGGGTGGTTCTAACATAGTACACACTTCATTAGCAGTGCCTCTCATCAAACTGGAGTGTCTAACTGAGACCTCCTTTCCCAGTCTGACAATCTGAAGTAAATAAGTGGCTTTCAGGGTAGCAGCAAAGACATGAAGATGGAGAGGAGTCTCCAGTGAGTTCAACAATCCTCTCATCTCCACACTACTGTTTGTTCCTGCTGAACATAATGAAGCTTAATTGAGTCATAAAAGGAATGCTAATTTTGCCAACCTTGGTGATTGATGGAGACATGGTGTTTCTAGATGGCTTAAAGGGATAGTTTGGTTTTGGTGGAATTGCTTTTCCCCCTACTTTCCTATTTCGTTATTCTTTGTGGCATGTAAACCTTCGGAAAGGTAATGTGGCTTTATGTAACCAAGATACAATGAGAGAACTGGCATCAAAACCATCTATATCTGTCTAGCAAACTGTTTTGCATGGCGCCACTTCAGTATTGATTATGTTATAATAGGTAGAATAATATAATAATAGGAGAATTTTCTGTTTTTCAAGGTGAAAGCATTTAGACAATGTAAAATGGTCTTGGCTTTTATTCCATGGCTTGCCAATCTATTAGTTGTAAAAACAAAATGTTAATGTTTAGTATTAGTAAAATCTATACGACCCAACACAACAAAATACTAGTATAAAGTATACTAGACAAAATAGTTTAAAGTCTCAGTGATTATACTGATCAACAGCCACTGAAGGAGGACCATATTTATGTATTCTTATGTCTTTTTCCCGAAACAAGACGTTTAGGTTGCATGTTTATTATTTACATGAACTAATACACTAGCTATAGAGCTGCAAGTCTTCATTTTCTGACATTTAGAATAATGCAGCATGTCTTTGAATTTTTAGCCTTAATGATAAAGGCAAAAAAAGGTGTAATTCTGGGTGCCATTTAATCCTCTCATTACATTTTGTGAAAAGTTAGTAGTGGGTGGAATATATTCCAAAGTGTTGCTGCAGTCTTTTAAAAGCAGCAATTAACATACTTTACTTTTTGGCCCAAAGTAAATATCAGGAATTACTTTACTTGTTTTTCCCACTTTGTGTACCTTCCCCTTTTATTGTTGTTTATTTATCTCAGTTAGTGATCTCCTACATCACCCAGCGTGACATTAGACTCCCCCAGAGAATGGGCCTGAAGTTATAGCTCTCTTTACCTACATATTTATAACCCACAGCTGTACAAGGGCAATACTTTTCCAAGGCCAGAAAAAATACTTTACTCAACATGTATTGTGGCTGCATTGCACTGTGTTTTCTTGAGGAACATTGAGTGATGATATCTCCGTGTGTGATTATTGACTGACAGTGGAATCTAAAGATAATATACAGTGCATACTCTAATAGACACCTGATTGACAGGTGTGGATGAGAACAAAGTTAGAGTAAAGTCCCACTCCCACCCACTATCCACACTAATACATTTATTTAAAGTAGTGACGCTTTGGTTAAAGATGTTACTTATGAGTGTTGACAGTGTGTTTTATTTCCGGTTGCTGTTTTGCACTTTTTGGTTGTTGCCATTATAATATCTTGTTGTCTTGTTGTTGGGCCAGATATAAATGAACAATACATCGCTAATATGTACTAAGAAGTGCAAGATACATCATTCGTAAGTGTTAAAGTAGGTATTTTAGGGTGAATTTGCATCACCTTTTTTGCTCCAACAAAGCAAGGCAACAAAGAAAACTAAACTAGATTTCATTACTGCTCAGGCATTTCAGTCTCATTTAGTGAAGAGAAATATGATGTTTTAGGGAAAATGGGAAATAGATGAATGATGTGTTACGATCAAGAAAGTAGGAAAAGTTGAAATGATAAATAGGAGAGGAAAATAAATTAATGCTTTACTTTGTACAAACTATTTAAATTATTTAACTACTCTATTAATTATTGATGTACTCATTTGTACTCTCCTTCTAGTTTATTGGCTTGGAACGAGAAGATTTTATTGACAAAAAAAAAGATAAAAAAAAACTATGTTCTACTTCAGTTACATTTCCCTATTTTTATGGAGCTGGAGAGCGCATAATAAGATTCAGTATGATCTCCTGTGCTTTCCTGCATATAGGTTTACAGTGGTAAATGTTTAGTTGCATACACAATACCCAAGGACATATGAATAACACATTCTTAACTCAAGAGGTGTCTTTTTATGAGTTTTTCAATGAATTCTGTAGGAAAGCTAAGCATAAACTTGGTATAATTCATATTTTACCAGGGACACTTATCTGTGTTGTGGGTGCTGAAAAGCCCATATTTGAGGCACTCCAACTGGACTGAAAAATGGCTCATTGGGAGTAAAGGCTGCGATTGCCGGGTCTTTCTGTGTGTGTGTGTGTGTGTGTGTGTGTGTGTGCAATGTGCATGCGTGTCTATGTTGTGTGATGTGGCCCCTTGCCAAATAAAGTGCACTCTGGTGTCCTTGTTTGTCCAGGGGTTGAAGGACAGACCAGTGATGACCTCACTCACCACAATGCACCACTTTTCAGCTTTTATTGATCAATCTGTGTGTCCATGTGTGTGTGTGTGATAAGGACAAGGACAGAGGCAGCTGTGTTATCATGTCCCCTCCCTCTCTTTTTATTTCCCATGGTCTCTTACTCTTTGTGTGTTAGAGTTAATTATCTCTACAAGTGATTTCAATAAACATATCTGTTCCCTTATAACCTTCCCCTTTTCAGCTTAAGAGGGTAGGACAGTAGTAGTAGTAGTAGTATTTGGGATACAGCCTTTGTTTCTGTATTGGTACACCTGCTCTCATTGTCAAAGTAACACTGAGGCAGCCATAATTGGCTATCACTATGTCTGGATTACTGCTGTAATAATCTCTGATAGACTGAGAGCATTATGCTCTATCTGTTATTATTTTGTGCTGGCTTTGAGTCAAACAAATAATCTAATTGAAAGCGCTATTTTCTCAACCTCTCCTATGTCATTGAGTTAGCTCACTGCCCTGTGTGTGTGTGTGTGTGTGTGTACTTGATACATAGTAAGGACTGAAACGCCTTTTTTACCTACAGAGTGAGGACATTTTTGGAAAGTGAGGACATGTTGGCCGGTGCTCACAACTTCAAAGGACTGTTTGAAGGTTGAGACTTGGTTTTAAGGGTTAGGTTGGAATTAGGTTAAGGTTAGGGTTAGGGGTAGGGTAAGGGGCTAGGGAATGCATTATGTCAATGACGGTCCTCACAAGGATCTGTGTGTGTGTGTGTGTGTGTGTGTGTGTTTAACCATCGACAAGTCACCTATGCCATATTTTGCTTCAGGGATGTGACTACCTTTACAGTAAGTACAGTTTAAGGTTATGTCAGCCCAGTCCCCCTGTTCAGTAACCAACATATCTGCAGTTCTCAGGGCTTCTGGGTCTTTATTTGTCTCCTACATGAGATAACACACATAATCAAGTTGCCAATGAAAGGACAGTCAAAGTCGATTTTCCCAGCTGGAGTCCCACTAAACATTGAGCATTCTTACGTTCTCCTATGTCTCATATGTTCTCTTGCCGTGATTGTTATTTTTTAATATTTTGTATATCTCGTTAAAGCTGGAATGCATGCAGTGTCTACATTTCCAATCATACATGTCCAAATAAAGGTGGACTTGAAAAGCTTTCTAATAATTATACACATACTGTTTCACATCAGCATATTTCAAAAAGTGTCATCAACCCTGTTTTTAGACATCTTAGATTCACCGTTTTCTAGATTCTTTGCCTCATTGTGCCCTTTGAGAGTATCACCAAATTACTAAACATAATTACAGTGTGTGCAGTTTATTGAAAACACAAGTTGGAAGGCCAGATGTGTCAACAAGCTACCATTTGGAGCCACATCAGGGTTTATAAGGTTGTTTTATCCTGTTGTTGGTATGCAGGGGAAATGTCATCAGCTGACCATGTACTGTATTGTAACAGAACATTTGATCTTATTTCCTGCAGTGATGAAGTTAGACTGCGATGGCATTTTCAACCAGCAGGACTTTATAACGATTATTTAGTATATTTTTTCTTTTAATGTTAGTATTCAATTAAAGGCAGTAGTATGTCTGACTGGATTTACACTTAAGTAATTTAAGTTTTGGGCTTTCCAAGTGCTATACCTTCTCAAAAAAGTCTAAATGCATCCAATAAGTATTCAAGACGGATTGCAATCCAATGGACAGGTGCATTATAGCCAGTTGCTGAGAGGTGTAAATGCATCCATCTCTCTAAAACACATACATAAGCTTTACTCCTCCCACGTGTAACAACATCAGCAAGCTAAAGTGAAATTACACTGAAATTAGCTGTCATTCTTCCTGTCTCATTAAAGCAACAGGAAAAAAACAATTCCAGCGAGTCAACATTAAGTCAAATGTGTCTAGTTATCTAGTTTATCATGTCTGTTTTATTGTGTATTATAAGTGTAATACAATTTTAGGATGCTTGTAAAATATAATATTAAAAGGATTAGTTCGATCCTGCATTATTCATGTTTGTAGGGGCATCTTAGCAGAGAGTGAGTAGGAAGATGTGATGGAGACAGAGTAGAACCAGTAAAGATGATGAAGGTGTAGAAAGTAAGCAAGGGAAGTGAAGGCTGCTATCAGGGTGGTGTGAAGGATGAGGAGAGGACTGAGGAAGAAGAGAGAAAAAGCAGAAATCCTTTTTTAATCTCTAGTTTGAAGCTTGAAGAGGTCAACATGCTCAAAGGCTGCTTAAAGAGCAAAATGAGATTATCAATGTCAAATCTCAAATTATGGAAGTCAGAGGACAAGAACATGTCGAAAAACCTACAACAAGAAATTCATGGTTAAAGCAGAAAAGAGCTGAGAGAGCTTCTGAAGCAGATAAAGAAGCAGGAAAGAGTTAAAAGTTGTATGTTGAGGCCTCTGAGATGAAGGAGAAACTTTGCCAGGAGCTGGAAGAAGTCAAAATGCTCAAAGGCTTTGACGATCTGTTCAAAGAAGAGCTCAGCAAGGAGGTAGCATCACAGAACAAGGTGAACAACATTATTCAAGCTAAAATGAAGGACTTCAAAGAGCAGTGCAGCAAAACAGAGATTCCTAAGGGATGAGGCCATAAATCCCAAATTAGGGAAGTCAAAGGAGGAGGAAGAAGAGGGACTCCATCAGTAGATTGTGGAGAACACCTGTCAGCAGATCGAAGACATCAGCAACAGCAAGATAGGTGTTTCTGGAGAAAAACTCCAAGAAGTCCTCAGGCTAGAAGAAATTTGTTGGTTTCTTCACAGGAGGATCAAGGAAAAAGAAGAAAAAGAACAACAGTTGTACAATACTATCTGGGAGGTGAGTCCCACAAGCAAAAAAGAAGACCAACAGGGATATCTGTACATGTGGGACTGGGTTGAAAAAGAAGGCCTCCATTACAAAATGTGATGGTGAAGAACAAAGTCAAATTGGGATTACAGGTATTGAGATTGCACATGTTTATAAATGTTAGCCCCAGTTTGTGTCTCTTGAGGCCGCTGCGAGGCCATCAGGCACCTGTTAGCCCAGGAGGGGGGTCCACTCTTTGGCAGTTTTTCCAACAGTATCATTCATTTTCTTTCATTTTGGGGGAAGTATCTTCCCTGCTTTAGGGACTTATCCTTGTCACACTATGCTGGGTGCAATCATCATCATCATCTTTGGCCAAAAACAGCTATATATATGCTGCCATCCATACAACACTCATGTGTCATGTGTGTTTTGTCTTTTTATTCAGTTTATTAAGTTTAAGAACCATGTTTTCCCATATACTAATTATAATTTAGCTTATATTATATTACAATCACTGGATAATAATTCTAGAAATTTTGAAACAAAGGAAAACATCAAGGAAATCAATGTCTGCCTTTTTAAAAATGTCCATTTTCTTTATCAAGAACTGTATATTTATGAATTGATGAAACATAATTTATTTACTCGCTTGTTTTTCTATAGGTGGGTCAAACCGGATCAGTGCTGCATGTAGGGACATATGCACAGGGGTTGTTCGGAGATGTTCGCATGGCTATTTCTTTTATACTGGATTTAGTACACATTTACATGTATTTTCTTTTCTGTTTCAAACATGCCTCCCGGTGGGAGTTTGATCAACCATTAAGTCTTTGGACATGTAGGTCCGCACAATGGATTGCTGACATCTTGGAGGTCCATAGGGGTGTTCCCCTCTCTGCGTAGGTCCGCAGAGACACTTTCGCAGGTGCATTTTCACAGCCTCAGAGTAGGGAGAGCATTTCCAACCACAATTATTTTGTTGTGACCAACATGCAGTAAATGGTAACAATATATTAATGAATCTAAAAAAGTGTTATAGATTTCAGCTTTCATTAATCATTTATGTACTCCATGCTCACTTGTACCCCATTATTGTATCCCACTACTTGCTGCTGAAATAGCCCTTTGGCAAATTACTGTCCGATTTAATTTAATCTAAAATATGATCAACTGAGGAAATGACTTCACATCTGATTGTGACCTGCTCAAATACAGATCAGTGAATGTCCTCTCTTCCGTGTTGTCTGCCACTGCTGTGACCTGCCTTCCTCCATCTGCCTGTGATGGTTTTGTTCATATTGTGCTTTGTGTTACTTCACCTTATTTACTCCCAAGTCTTCAACTGTAATTGTGTTTTTTAACTGCTCTTCAAGTCGTCTTCACTTTCCACAGCACAAGAAAAGTTTTTCACACATCTCAATTGCCCTAGATTGGTTGTTATTGTTCAGAGATTTGAGTTGTGCCCACATGGGCCCGTCAGGTTGGAAGAAATCCAGTTTAAAATCATTAGCTAGCAGTAGCATTTGGCAATGATAACACCTGATGCTGGCATCCAGTGTGGTGCTAGCTAATCAGTGCTGGAAAGATTCCTAAAAATATTCTGATTGTGAAACCAGAGTGTTCCTGGGTTGATTGCTATTCTTAGATCATTAAGAAGTTTCACATGTTGCACAGCAACTTAGATCTAATTGTAGAATGTGAGTATGTTGTTATTTGTGACTGGGGAGCTGCTTCTTTAACCCACTTAGTTCTGGGGTTTACCAAGTATGAATATTGTGTTTTCAGCAACACCTTACTTAACATTCATGTCGTTACACACATTTGACTTTGGGTAGCTTCCTGATTCCGAGTTTCACAGTTTTGTTTTACTGTTGGCCACTGAACAGCATTAATGAAGCAGCTTGGGGTTAAGTTGTTTCCTCAAGGGCACCCTGGTGGCAGTTTGAGGAGGAGGAACCCCTTTTCCACACTGTCCATACGTGTACATGAAGCCAATTGCAGGGATTTGAAGCAGTGAAACGAATGCTTTCAAAATTGCTTTTGCAAACTCTACCACTGCCTGCAGCTTCACAACTTTATGTGAGTGTATGGGTATATTTACTGTATGTGTGTGAGTGTGTGTCTTGCTGACAGAGACAGACAGAAATCCTTTTTTAATCTCTAGCTTGCATAACTCATCTGACATGGGAATTCAACGACCTCTGAAAATTTGGTTTTACCTTATTAGATTGTTGTAAGTGAATTACTGGCATTTAATGACCTTGTTATGAACTGGAGACACTGAATAAACTGCAAAACATGACCAAACAAAATTGACCAGGGACATAGGAGACTGATTTTACAACCCAAAATATTAAAAAGCACTATTTTCAATAATTAAAGGTACTCTTTGGAGTAATGAGTAAGAAATGTTTTTCACACCATTTTACTGTATCTTTAAAGTCAAATATAGGCTTGTTCACAACTCTGAATTATCAGCCACAATTCAGATATTTGTCAGTGATTCAATAGCAATTTAATGCTTGAATTTCATAGCCCTCCAAAACACTCAGTACAATCAATTTGCAAGAATTTGTTTTAGTAATGTGACATATTGTCAGTGCATTCAGAGTGCACACTGCACTGACACATATGGTACAAGGTGTCATACTGCAGAGACAGTGGGAGATATACTATATAGAGAGGGATATGTTCCATGAGTGTATGTTTATTATTCCCCCACATGAATTGTTGGAGTGACAGGAGCTGTAGCTCGGTGAGGTCAATTAGTGCAGTTGGGTTGTTTCGTGTCAAGCCACTGAACTTTGATTACACACCAAGGTTTCTGTAATTTCAGATATCTAACTGTCTGCATTTGAACAGACTCGAGTTTCTGTGGGGTAGCGTGTTGAATGTTTGATAGAGCTGCTTTACTCTGCTGGCTTTGCTAATCAAGTATAACAGAGAATAACAGGCACATTATTAGAGTTCTGCAGTGACATTCCCAGCTGTTTATGCAAATATGAACTACATGAAGCTTCGCTGTGGTGATTTTAGATAATGTACTCCCTACAGTTCCTGCAAACAAAAGTTTTAGGGTTTGGTGAAAAAATGTTAATACAGATAAAGTCTGTTAAGTGTCATGTTTAGCATATTAAAGAAGCAGTGTTTTACCTAGATTTCACACAAGGATATTACAAATTTGGTATACTTTACTGACTAATTTCTAAAGCATACCACACATTTTAATTACTCAGATAAGATATATACCATAAACTTGCATTAATAAGAGTTTGAATACTGTTTATGAATGAACCATACTGCTCCTTTCTATTGAATAAAGGGCCTACTACATTTGTGTCTCTGGCAGCAAAGGATAGGTTTGTTGCAGCAGACTTCAAAAACATTTTCCCTTTTCCATAATATGTTACTCAAACTCATCATCATTTGAGGTGTAAAACGAAAGGCGGGTAATAGTACAGTTATTAGCGAGTCCATTAAATCCTTAATTATGTGATACTGCAGTGGTGTCTACGTTCCAGTGAGCCCGCATTTTTACCATAAGTTTGTTTGCTTCTATTTGACCTCCACTCCCTCGCTACCCATTTTTCCCCTTCTGCTAATTAATGGCATGCGTCGTTGAAAGACAGTATTAATTGGCCATGTCTGCTTTTTCAGGCTTCATGCATGTTTGGTGACTTGTGTTATTCTCAGTAAGTATATTCATGCAGATTTCACCTTGGGAAAGAGAGGAGATGCATACTTTATTTTGTAAAGTGTTGTAACAACAATATCTGCTCGGAGCAATTAATGTGCGATTAATGATTTTTCTGGACTTGGTTAAGGTTAGAGAAAGATCATGCCCTTGGTTAAATATTGAAAAAGTCAAAAGTGGTGTGAAGCACTAGAGAGGATGTGTTGACCTTTAAAAATTTAAAAATTACATTTAAACTGAAACCACAATCTCTTCCTAACCTTAACCGAAGTGCTTTTGTTGCCCTAAACCTTAACCACCTTTCTACGATTTGCTTCCTTCACTCAAAATTTTTTGCCAATGACACTTATCTATTAATATTAATTAGTAATATATTAACACAATTTCTTGGATCACTGGAGTCAGGGTCTACAGAGTATATGTACCTTTTCTAACTGAAACTTTAATCTCATAATGATTCTAATTTTAATCCTGAGAGTAACCCAAATCCACTTGCACTGGGTGAATTATCTGAAACATGTGTTCGAATTACAAGGTTTGAACACTTATTTTTTCCATGAACAAAATGGTTAATTGCAATTTTCCTAATCATACAGTGGGGGAGATGAAAATTAAATCAAACTCTGCTGCTGATGATATCACTGTTCTAAATTAACTGAATTATATGTGTATTTATTTAACACCAGGTTATTTTTGAATATCCCTCCTTTAAGTATTTTCAAAGCAGGTGTAAAGTTTCCCTTCAGTAATGCCAGCAGTGTTACTCTATATGATTAGTCAGCTCTCAGAGTTTCCTCTGGCTGCTGGCCATGCTCTTATGTGCTCCAGTGGGTGTTGCCTACTGTAGCTACATAACTCTGTCACATGAGGCCTAAATCATTCTATTAAAATACAGACCAAAACACCCACACATAGAACACACATACAGGTACACACTCACACACATACAGGTACACAAAGTTTGATGTTTCTGTGACGCATTGCTGACTGTCGTCGTCCTGTTATACTGCTTGTGTGCAGACTGACTTCGCTCAGTTAAGCTATTGGCTTTGTTTTATTTCCCTGCAGAACAAATGACTTCCCAGAACTCACAAATTGCTTACTGGGATTAAAGGAAATGTAGTTTGGATTTAGAAAGGCTTTTGATTCTTGCAGACACAACAGAAATACATACGCACTTGCTCATTAACACACATACAACAGTACAACCACTCACACATACTTAAACAGGCCCACCACATTTATATTATATATATTAGTCTCTATAATCTTTGGTCAAAACTCAATGTTCTCTCTTTATGTCATCAGTCTGCATGGAAGATAAGGCGCCATACTATCCATTAAAAAGCCATCTTTTTTTAAGATGGTAATGAAAATAAAAATTTTGATCATTAGGAAATTTTTGTCAGTCAACAGTTTTTGGTCTAAAGGACATCCTTCCAACAAATTCTAGTACCTAAACCACAAAGTAGGCCATTTGTCAGTACCTTATGCCTAGTGCCTATGGATGATGGTTCCATAAAATAGTATCATTACTTGCTTAATGTGATGTATATCCTGTTGAATAAGAATGATAGGTCGGAACATAGCACAGCGAATGATCAATTTTAAGTGTGAACCAATGAGAGAAAAGCGGCTTGATTTTAAGGGAAGGCAGAAGGGTGAAAATGTGTGTAGTGTTGTCAGAATCAGAAATATCAGAATCAGAAATACTTTATTGATCCCCAAGGGGAAACTCTTTGTGCATTGCTGTCTGCCGCAGTACCTAGTTGGGGGGCGCCAAAGTTAGAAATGTCTGGAAAACTCCAGTTTTAAAAGTTTATTACAAATACAATCAAGTTAAGAGCTGAGATCTCGGCACACACCATCATTGCCTAAACAAAATCCAATGGCACAAGAAGAAAAAACGAAGGCAAATGAGAAAAGTATTACCCAGACTGTCCCTTGTAAACATCCACCACAGTTTACAGACTTCCTGGTTCAACTTTGACCTACCATCCATCCTGTAGTTGTACTCATTTATAGTTTTCCTCTGCAGGGGGGCATACCGACATTTTGGGTGTGCTCACTTCTGGTTTTACTTACAAATAAAGTAGTTTAGATTATTTGGCTAAACTTTGGCTTGTTCACAAGTGTCTGATTGGTTGTGGTTTTTGCTCCATCAGACATCATTGTAGCAATGTTGCTATGTTCCCAGACATAACAATTACTCTGGAGAATACAATGTTATCAGAACTGATAGAAACAATTGCCAAAACTACAGAGATAAAACCCAAGAAACTGAATTTTGTTTTCAGCGTTTGAACAACCAACCATTTGTGTCATCTCTTGGGTGAGGACAGTCTCTGTTTTTATCATCTACTGCGAAGTAAACCTTATCTGCATATCATTGATTGCACTTGAGTTAAGATTCTTGGGTTGCAGTATGAATTTATGGTGCTTTATTTCACATGGAGCTTTGAAATACATACAGAGTTAAATGGGACAATAAAAGCCCATATGGCAGATGAATGCTCAACCTTTTAAAATGATGACTTGGCTGCTGGTAAATCAAACACCCACCCTCTGCTGTTGCCAAATGGTCCATCGCCTCTCATTGAGTCATTGTGTGCAGGCTGGAATTTGCGGGAGCCAGTTTTCTTACAGCTTTATATCTGTATGTTCACCGTGGATACATAAAAAGAGGAGCACATGTGTATCTATCTCTCTATAATATTATTCTTTGTATTTTGTTAAAATTTGTCATATTGCTGATATAGTGAATGAGCAAAACACAGAGAAAATTCTCAGACTGTTTTACATAACAGTCATACATGTATGTATAAGTACACAACTCCATCTCATAAGCTCACTTCTCAGAAAACAACCACCTCATAAAACTGCCCAAAGCAATCTTTAACATTATGGGCTCCAAATGGCATCAAAAAAATAAATGGTTGGAATGAGTTTGAACTTCATAACCAGATATATTGCAGTATGATGTAAGAAAACTCCACACAGTCTCCTTATGTTTACTAACCAGCTGAGTCAAAAGACTTCTATCCAGTGGTCAAACCAGACACCTGAATTTGATCAGGGCGAAGACGGAGAATTTACAGTAGCTGAATTAGGGGGCTGAGCCGACCTTCTTTGCCCTTCACAATCCACTTTAAATAAGACATTTCTTATGCAAGGGTTCTGCCTGGAGCAGCTTTGAACCAAAGTTCAAATGCTCCACAACTGCATGAAAGGCTGTAAAAAATCTTTATAGCCTTACATGGAGCTGAATACTGAGGGTGGTGACATGCAAGGTTGAGGTCAAGTGGTAATACTGTTGTGTAATACTGGCATGTTGTCTGTTTTATGCTACACAATTTGGTGTTTTAGCAATCTCGGCACATTATTAGTATATATTGGTACATTGGTTATTTGTATCTCCAAAATTGACCCAGTTTTTGTCAAAACAGAACCAATGTAATACTGGGTCAGTTTTACCCAGTACCCAAGAGTAGTAAACCACCCAAGACAATGGGCTGTTGTGAATCAGTGTTATCTTTTGTATTACTTTTGGATTATAATCTACTGGTCTAATCTACTCTTTAAACATACATGTAATTATTTGTTACTTACAGTATTGTTTATAGTGTAGCCTTTGCACTTGTGAATGTCAAATTGTCATCATTTTGTACAATTAACAATTCATTTGTGACAGCTTTAAAGGAGCTGTAAGCAACATTCACTGCCATTAAGTGTCGCTGACTTAGACCAAAACAAATGGGTGCTATGGTGCACAAGACTCCATCGAGAATATAGTTTTTAAAAAATAGCACCAACAACAGATCAAAACAACCCTTTTATAAGACTTTATTTAGATTTCTCAATAGAGAAATAGAATTCTACATCATATACACTTCCCGCATCAACAAAACAAAGACCCACAATCCTAACGACAAAGCAAAACAAGACCATAAAACAAAACTAAACATACAAAATGGGTCCAAGTTTGACCATGTAATTTTAGTGTGTGCACATTTTGAGTGATTCATGCAATACAGCGTTGCTAATTTTGTTCATTTTTCAGTGAAAAAAAAATTCTAAAAAAATGACTGCGTGGTATCTCAAAATAGCTCCAGGGTTTCTGTTTGGTGCTTAAAAGGTGGATACTTAAAGAATATGCAGTAAATATGTTACAGGGTCTAATAACTGAATGTCTGTAATCTTGTTTTTCATCCACAATATTTTGGACACATGTAGTCTTTCTGTTTGTATCTTTGTTGCATTAAAACCACTGAATTCATTTCACCTTCTACTATATGAACAAAGGATTTTGATCCAAAGGATTGACTCTCTCTTTTTTTATTTTGTGCTCATAGCGATATTGAAGTTTTTTTTTTACTTCATCTTGTAGATTTGATTGGCAGACTATGACATGAGTGGGCTGCATTCAGCCAACCACTGATCTTTTTTAAGGTTTCTTCTGTCCCCCACCATTCTTGTCACATCTGTCATTTGCAACCTCCCACGGGAAAGGCTTTGTTTAGAACAGATATCGGAACTTTTTGAAGGAGTTACCAATATTTTTCAGAGAGTGCAGCTCGCTTGCACTGCAACAGTATTTGTAATTTTAATTAGAGCTAGCAGCAGCAGCAGGAACTATCAGCCTGAGCCTGCTGTGGCTGTTCCCACCCAAAACTGAATGGCCACCAACGCTCAGTGTGGGTGTCACATTAACATTTGTATTTACATACAATTTAGGTACTTAGCTCACGTTCCACAGCAACACAGAATGAGGGAGGAGGGAGGAGTTTAACAGGACACACTGGCTTGTACTGTCTGTACCAGAGATGTTTCTGAATCCAAAGAGAATATCTGGAATTGCAAAGAAAATCACTTTATTCCATATAAATCATATATTCTTCATATAACTGCTGAAAATGTTTATTCATTTCAGTACAACATGAAAATCACCTGGTTTTATTCTTGTTCAAGTTAATTTAATGTGGTGTGGTAATGCAATTCAAACTGTGGAATTAAATATCTCATGCTGACCTATGGCACATCATGTGCGCATGATAGGGTCTCAATTTTAAGATATCAGTGTTGACTGTTAGCAAGCTATCTTGACAGAAAATCTAACCGAGAAAACACATAAGAATAAAGCATTGATTGTATAAAATTGAAAACTTTTCTCATTACAAATAGTGCAACTAAATATTATTTTCGTTATCATTATTATTATCAGTCATTTGGTCTATAAAATGTCAGAAAATAGTAAAAATTGACCAATTTACTAGAGGCCAAGCAGATGTCTTAAAATGTCTTGTTTTGTTTGAACAACAGTTGAAACCTCCAAAGTTATTCAGTTTACTATGACATAAGACAAGATTAAGCAACAAATCATCACAACTGAGAAGCTGGAACCAGAGAATGTTTTTCGCTTGAAAAATTACTTAAACGATTAATCAGTTATCAATTAACTGCAAATTGAATTTCTGTCAGCTTTAAATCTAATTTCTCTTTGGATCCCAATTGTTTTAAATCCTGTCTACTGTTGGGCAGACTAAAAAACTGCTATAGAAGTAATAAAGAATAAAGTAAAGAATCATTTAAAGATGATACGATTACTTAAACATTTTGCTCTCTATCATTCAAATACATCACAGTGCTCTTCCATAAACAAGCCATTTCTTGAGGAAAACCAATTAGTTAAATAGAGTACAATTGAAAGTTCACCACAATCAGTAGAAAACAGGTCTATCACTGAGCTATTTTATGTTAATCAGAGGCCAACTCCAGATTAAACCATGCCTCAGATTCCTGCTTCGCCCCATCTGGCTTGCAAAAATGTGGATGTCCCAGGACTCTAGTATTTTATTGAGGAGCCTCTTCTCCATTGCAGTCGCAAATCATGGCAGAGGCTGCAGAATATGTGGTACCACGGGCTTAACTGAGTCATTATGTTTTTACAGGCCTTGTTCCGCTTATCAGTCCCAAAACCTGTGTGTGTTCCCTGAAAGCAAGCTAATCTCCCCGAGTGATTACATTGACCCCAGGCCATTGATTACATACCGTCAAGGCTACAATGTCATTGGAACACAGATAGTGACCGAATTTTGCGTCCTGGCAGTCCTCTCATTCCCCTCTGCTCAACCAGCCCCATTTATCCCCTCCCCTGCTTTCTGCTGTGTGGAAAATAGGCTCTGACTGTTGCTGCGGCTTCTCAAAGCAGAAATGGACCTGTTTTTATTACGAGTTAGGTCAGAATGGGATACATTTGATTTTTACATTTTTTTCCCAGTGGGTAATGTTGTTTTTTTGCTTGAGTAACAAAGCAATTGTTAGAGGATGGAGAAAGCTGTTTAATTTCCCTATTTTTTCATGTTCATTTTATGA
Organism: Siniperca chuatsi; assembly: GCF_020085105.1. NCBI lineage: Eukaryota > Metazoa > Chordata > Actinopteri > Centrarchiformes > Sinipercidae > Siniperca > Siniperca chuatsi. The sequence goes on from NC_058054.1 coordinate 10,771,424, forward strand.
CTGTCACAACAGCTGTCGAGAGGTTGAGCATTGTGGAGCTCCACTGTACACTGCAGGGTGTCTCTAGTTTGACACTCCAGTCTTCTCATTTTCTTTCCCATTCTTCTCTCTGAGCAGGTCAGTTGAGGCCAAAGAACTGGAGGCAATAAAAATAGAGGAGGAAAATGCTCCCAACCTGAATTCCAACTCTAATCTCCTCTCTGTGCTCTCTGCTCACCCCTATAAGGGAAAACAAATAAATCTGTCATCTTCAGATATAGAGGCAGACAGCTGGAGGCTCATGTCTTTGCCACACTCTGTCACTGGCCTGCTTAACCTGGCGGCCACTGGAATTTGTCAATTTAGTGGGGGGAAAAGGGGGTGTTGACATGATTGTAGCTGATGATTAATGTCTATTTGCAATTCTGTTTAAAAGTACAGAGCTGAAACAGTCCTGAACACTGATATTTGACTTGGAAAAATAAAAAATAAAATGCAAACAAATATGTATATTCTGCTAAAAGCAAAATATCACTTTTCCAATCACAAGCCTTTTGCTTTTAGGTTCTCATCCTCTTGTAAATGCATTTTCCCTTACTCTGCAGTGAAAACACCTTTGAGAATATTGTCCTAATCCACTTCCTAGTCAGTACAGACTCAGTGTTAGACCACTTACAGTTCACATACAAAGCCAAAAGGTCTGTGATGACATATTCAACATGGCACTGCACCTATATTTCTCACAACATGACAGCTTAAGTACACATGCCAGGATTTTTTTTGTGTGATTTCAACTCACAATTCAACACCATGATATCAGAGCGCCTACAGGTCAAGCTTTACTGACCCTGCCTGGCTGCAGCTGTCAGTGAAATATTGAGCTGTCAGACAAGAGACATCCCATAGTAAGTCTGAGAAACACACATCAAAGACCCTGAACTCCAGCTATGGAGCTGGCCTATGAGCTGTCTCCTCTGCAACGCCAATAAGCTCTCTGTCAAACTACACAAGTTTGCAGATGACACAGTGTTGTTCAGATGGAAACAAGACAGGAGTCTGAGCTGCTTGTATTCTGGTGCAGCCACAACAAGTTTATTTATACAGCCCCAACTCACAAGTTTGTCAGAGAGGGATCCGTACAGAATATATGACTATCTTTAGACTCTTTATTATTTCAAAGTAATGCACTAAAAATTGTGGAGATGATTGTAGATTTAAGGAGAGGACCCACTCCCCTCCCTGCTTACCCTTTAAGTGGTACTCCACCCAAAATCTATCTTTGCCATATCAAACAATAATAATCTTATACAGAAAACAGCAGTTTTTGTATTTTAATCTTTCAGGGAGAACAGCAACTGTGATCAGCTTGAATTCATGTTGGTTAGAGTGGATTCCAACAGTGACAAAAAAAAATTCTGTAGAAAAAGTCAAAATGTCTATAAACCACTTTTCTGCTCTGCTTCTATATGCTCAGTATGTTTCAAACATTGATGTTTTTGCCATATTTGCCAGTCTCGGCTTGTAACGTCTGTGCTGTATTTATGTTGGAATTTACATACAGTAGCAACTCAGTCCAGTGCCTTCACCGTATTTATCACTACTGCCAACTGTATCTCATGTATATGTATTAGGAATATTCTCAGGATAGTAGTTTGAGCTAATTTATTTCAAGGTAATACTCTCTATATACACATATTAATATCTTCACCAGTGCCAGTATTTACATTTATATCTCTATCTGCACTGTGCTACTCTACAGTATTACTGCTGGATAACTTTATCTGCTTCATTAGTACTTACTAAATGGTTTCTTGAAATGTAAAGCATCTAGATCTGAAGCAATTATGCGATTATTATTGACGGAAGATTAATTGTCAACAATTTTGTTAATTTATAAATCGTAAGTAATTTACTACGCTAAAATGCCAAAAAAAAAATTGCTGGTTCCATCTTGTCAAATGTAAGGATTTGCTTTTTTATATCATTGTACATTGAATATCTTTAATATTTCTGAGTATTTGTTGGACAAAGGAAGAAATTTGAAGAATTTGTGATTGCCATTTTCACAATTTTCTGACATTTTATAGACTAAACGATTAATTGTTAAAATAATCAACAGATTAATCAATAATGAATCACAAGTGAAAGTATTATTTGCATCCTATACGCTGTAATGTTTATATACAGTATGTCCCAATCCCCTCAGTCTGTGCTTTTTATTGTTTACTTCTCTTTTAAATTTTTGTTTTTGTTATTAACAATTTTAATCGATATGATTCAACTTGTTTGGCTCACAAAACTAGATTCCCTTTAAGTTTGTATGGAGCACTTTGAAAACTACTTTTTGATAAGAGATTAAGCTGTTTTGCCATGAATCGAGAGTGAGACATCGATAATGAATGGAATTGATAAAATTAGTTCACTACCTCGCCATTAAGTGTGCTGCCTTTTCTCTGGCTTAAACTGAATTTCCCAGTTGGCTCTGTGCCCAGGAGTTACTTTGGGCCTGACCCGTGCTATTAACCCAGCGTGTTGCCTCACTAGGTAATAATGACAGCAGGTTAAATGATCCTATTTTGTTTTGGTTTTGTTTTGTTTTTGTTCTGGCACTTGGCTCATCATTGATTTTTGAATGGTTGTATCTTCACATATGTCGTATTTTCATGTTTGTCCTGCAACCTGCAACACAAAGGGATATAAGGAAAAAAGTCTTCTTTCATCTCAACACTATAAATCCCTCCTGGTTTCTCTACAACCTCTCTGGTAAATTATCTTTCAATTGAACAAAAATTGAATGGGCATTCAGTTTAGTCTATTGTTAGCCAAACAAAAGCATTGAGCCTGTGACAAAGCTTTTTTACAGAAGCACTGACTAGAGACAAACTTGTCACACTTAACACAGTGTGCCAGCACCATTGCTATTCAAGATGTAAAGTCAAAGCAAATGACCAACAGAACACATTTCAACATTGTATGGTGAATTATAGTCTGACGCGTTGGGGAGGTAGGGTATTTTTTTCTATTCTTGTGTATTAGTAGTGAAGCTCACTGGCACACAGATGTTCTTAATAACCATCATTAGTGTCAACCAAATCACATGTGCAGTGATTCTAGAGTTGCAGCTTATCCTTCATCCATTCACTTCCTTATGATTCTTAAAATAACTGTCAGTAGCTTAAGAGAGAGATATCAGCACATGAAGCAGCTGTTGTCATAGTTAAAGGTTCCGTGTGGAGTTTTAGACCTCTAGTAACGCTATGGAGCTGTTTTTCTATGAGTGGGTCCTCATTTTGTTTATCACAAGGATGCCCAGTCCTACCAATGGTGTCACGCTATTCCAGTGATTAACAGGTGGTGGTAACACAGCAAGATATGTTGCAATGTGCCAGCAAAGGCAGTGAAGGAGAAGACAGCAAGCTAGTAAACAATGCTGGATTTAAAAATACCTGTTTTTTGATGAAGGAAATGCACTCGACACATTTGTTAGACCGCAAGAATACACATTGTGCGTTTTAGTGAGTAACACTGATTTTAAAAAAAATAACTTGTTTGTTACAAGAAAACTCCACAGGGTCCCTTTAAAGGAACAGATTCATCTTGTTCATGCAAGGATATCAAATGTTTGTCTGTCTCTTATTGGCAACGCTAGTGGCATGGCTCTAGGGATGGCAGGTTCAATCTGTTGGCTGGTTGGTCGGTCCACCACTTTGGTCCAGACAGCAATATCTCTGCAATAAATGAACTATCAGATGAATTGCCATGAAAGTTTCTACAGTCATTCATGCTTCCCAGACAATGTATCCTTATGACTTTGGTGATCCCCTACTTTTCCTGCTACCAGCAGGTTGATATGTTGATATGATATATGAACAGGATGAATCCTACTGACTACTGAATTTTCCTCCAATGCCACCAGCAGGTTGACTCGTTTGGTTTTAAATGTCTCAACAACTATTGAATGGGTCAGTATGAAATTTGGTTCCGATATTTATCCCTCAGGATGAATTGTAATAACTGAGGTGATCCCCTGTCAACTAGCACCATCATTAGGTTTATGACCAAAACCTGCAAAACAAATGACTTTCCCATCAGCCTCAACTGTACTTTGTGGTGGTAAACATTATACCATGACTTTCTTGACTTAAACCCTTTCTCTCCTAATGGAGCACAGGTCATCCATAACTCCTCCATCGCCCCTAGTCCTGGGCTGTCCTCTCCAGCTCCATTCAAAACATCAACAGCACTGTGCTTAAGTACAACCTCACAGAGCTGCTAGCATGGCTGTAGACTCTTACTTGGGAATCCACATTTGAAGCGAAATGTGAGTGGCGCATAAGCACTACTGACGCATTCGGTCCGTTCAATCTGCACCGACTCCGATCTCTGTCTGCCATGTTGATTTTCATACAGGCTCAGCAGGAACAAATCAGCATTTCTTTTATTTGTTGATTCATTTTCATTGCCTTTCACTAGTGCCTATAGTGAAACCAGAGCGCTCATAGTGACACTGGGAGCTTAGATCAATCATTACAGATACCATTAATACGTTCAAAACATAGCAGGAGATTTGTGGGGTTTAAACAGCTGTCTGTGGAGATTACTAAGTGTGCCAGAGTAAAAATACTCAAAGTGCAACAAAACGCAGGGGGTCCCGGGGACGCGTATGTGTCTCAGAGTCAGTGTGAGGTGATATATTTGATAAAATGAAAGCGTATCTGTTCTGTGAGACAGGACGAGAGATGGAGGTCAAAAACTCTTCTAAAAACACTTTCCATGTGGATTGGCCTTTAGTCTTGTTAAACATCTTGCCAGACATGTCTGCATGAATATAGAAATTATGACTGTGTGGCTCTTTTGCAGAGGTGGACATGTACTCAGATTATTTTCAGCATTTCCCATCTGATGTTAATGCACAGAAGACAGAATGTCAGTGGTTCACATTGAAGCCTTGCAGCCAGATAGACATAAGTTAGATTGCATGCTGACCCTCTATTTTTGAGGGCTTCTTTCAGCATTCAAAAGATATGTAAATCTGTTTGGTGTGTAGAAAATGTTGTGATCTAGTAATGTGTAGAGTTTCACTGCTGTACATACAATATATTCAGGCCCCAACCTCAACTTTGGCCATAAAAAAATAATGGCCCAAACTACATCCAGGAATATTTATATTGAGACATTTTTCCTTAATCATCTTCACAGAAACATTTTGGAGCCTTTACTTGGTAAAAATTGCAACCACTTCAGGGAATGTAATCAGTGAGAGCATCTAAAACCTCTTACTCTCCCACCTTTCTGCTTAATAATTCAACAACAAGCATAGCCTCTGTGGGCATTCACTGTGAAAGGGAGTGTGTGACCTCCAGCACAGTAGCAGGTGGTATACTGCAAGAGGTTGCAGTGTGCAGAAATTGATGTTAAGTTGCTTTTCTCTTCGTGCTATATTTGGTGGGCTTTTGCAAGGGCTTGGGAATATTTGGAATAACACTACACACATTGGTCTATAGCCACAAGTGAATCAGTATTGATAAATCTAACACAGAGAAGATGTTGTTGGGTGCTCGTTTTAGTTTCTCACAACATGACAGCTCAGCTACACATGCCGAGATTTTTTTTTGTGTGATTTTAACTCACAATTCAGCACCATGATATCAGAGCGCCTACAGGTCAAGCTTTCAGTGAAATATTGAGCTGTCAGACAGGAGACATCACTTATTAAGTCTGAGAAACACACATCAAAGACCCTGAACTCCAGCTATGGAGCTGGCCTATTTGCCTATATATTGTATTATTATACCGTACATACTTATCATCAACCAGTAAATCCACTTTGTACTTTACACTTATTTTAATTTTATAGACACAATGTAAAATCAGTTAACTGTACGTATACCACTTTATAAACCCAACTGGTATATGTGGCAGTTATCAGTAAAAGGATTTTTTTTTTTAGTGAATGTTTAAACTCTCGTGCACAAAACCAGCAAATGCTTACAAATTTCTGCCGCCATGAAAGCTATAATAACTTTATTATGCTTTTTATTGTCTTTACGAATTATTGTTGGACTGCTCAAGATTACAAAAACAGAAAATGAGCCAGTCAAGGGCAAAACAAGTGACACTGGCCCACTTATGCAGGAAATCTAGGAAAATCTGGAAATCTAGGAAATCTGTTAGTGTTATCTGTATGCACCGGGGGTCTGAGAGTAACGCAATTTCGATTCTCTGTATGTATGTAATGTACGTGTGGAAGAATTGACAATAAAGCAGACTTGACTTGACTTGAAAATCTAATAAAATGAGGTTGTGTCAAAAGCCACATAGTAGGAGCACCTACAACTGCAATATTAAAGCTGTTTTAATTTTAAATAGCCAACTCATGCAAATGAGTCCAAGCGGAGTCTGCAGACATCAAAGATCTGCAATTTTTAGACTGAAAAAGACCTTTCAGTGGTCATTTTGACTTGTCATAGCAGGAAAAGCACAGGTGGAACTAACATCATTTACGATGGCTTCATTCCAATTAAGTGTCCTAGTACTAAGCCGGCGTGCACAATACCAGAGCCCTGGAGCTGACACATGTAGATGGAATTCAGCCATTATTAGTGTTATTAATTACACCTGTGTTTGACAAGTAAGAATGTCTCTTATGAGAAAGGCCTGCTGGATAATATTATACATATGCCAATCAAGACACTTGATTAGTTATACGTTATAGGTTTTTTTTTAAAGAATGAGACCAAGACTCCCATGAGAGCTTAAATGAACTAGAAGTTTTTTAGTTAAGGGACATGGGAGTATGAAGTGTAAATATGTCCCACCCAGACCCTGCTTTTTGGTCCATAGTGACTTATTCTTTTAAAGGGAAAGTATATTGAATATATTGAAAGTTGAAAAGGTGAGTTTTCTCTAGTTTTCTGTTGGCTCACTGCTGGCCAGTTTGTACCTTTATGTGGATGGAGTGTATCCAAGACCACAATTAAATTCAGCTTATTGGTCAATTGTATTTTGTTTGCTGTCTATTGCTGTCCCACTTTGTGACTTTGTGAAGTTTATTTTCACAGAAAAAAAAAATCATTGCCTATAGTGTGCAGGAACCCAGTCAAGATTAATCCAATATCAGTAGCAATTAATTCATCATGTCAAGATGGCAGGGGAGTAATCCCATTTGTTAAATGACTGTTGAATCTCTGTTTTAGATTAAGATGTCTGGTGAAGCAACTGGAGAGAGGAGAGGCTTCCCTCACTGACCTCAAGAAAAACCTTGAGTATGCGGCGTCGGTGCTGGAATCAGTTTACATTGAGGAGACAAGGTAAGAAAACAACAGCTTTCTTATTTGGAACAAGTATTGATATGGTTCATTTATTGAGAACAACAGTGCAGCACTGACAAAAGCCAGACTTTGGAAAATGGATGACTGTCATTAGTATCGCAATTGACCTGTGCTGTAACTTTCATTTTAACCATTAACTTGTATATATGGTGCTAATCTTACCCTAACTCTAAAGTACGAAGGTACGTGTTGTACATGGAAATATTGTACTTCACTACATTTATTTTACAGCTAGTTACTAGTTACTTTTCAGACAAAAAAAACATATCATCAGTGTATAAATATGATGCATTGTTATATATCAAACTACCCAAAAGTATATGAAGCAGTTAAAATGAACTCCACCTTGACCATGACATTTAAGTACTGCTTACATGTTAATACAATACACCACTGACTTACTTCTGTGCTTTTACTGAAGTAACATTTGAATGCAAGACTTCGAAATGAGTATTTCATACAGTGTGTTATTGCTATTTTTACTTAAGTAAATGACCTTAATAATTCTTACACCACTAAATATGATGTTTATGTGGGCAAATGGTATGTATAGTCAACAACTTCTCATCCCTAAACAACATAATAACAAAACATATGTTTGTCAGTGAAAAGTCCAAAGTGAAAACCGCGTTTTCTGATCTGCCGCTCCGATGGTTATGTTTAGACGACGAAAACTACTTGGCTATGGTCTTGGAAAGATTGTTGTTATGGCAAATAATTGTTAAGGTATGGTTACGGTTAGGGAATATACTAGGTCAATGTATGTCAATAGATGAATGCAGGTCCAGAATCTGAGATATGACCAGGCTTATGGAATTATGTAAGCCTCACGTCACCAGATTAGGGACAGCGATGGCATGACCACTCCAGGATGGAGGATGATGAAATGCAGTCCGGTGTAGAATCCATGTAGCACCATGATTGACCATGATTATTTTTAATGTTTTCTCTTTGCCATAAGAACATGTATTGAGTTCAGAGGGTGGAGACCCACAGGCTTTACTCTTGATCCCCCCTACATGTCAACACAACATGGTAGCTGTGGAGAATTATATCACACAATTGGATTCAAATACGTCCATCATGGTGTTTCAAGAGGCTTGGGATGTTTTGATGTTACATAAGAGGTGATATTATTTGATGGACAGTGCTGGGATTTGAGTTTGATCCCCCTGTGAAAGTAGAGCTATGATAAATAATTAATATTTTAGTAAGCCTTTAGTCTCTGCATCTGTCTGTTTTCCCTTCCTTTGTTTCTTTTCTATGTGTCTGTCTTTTACCTTACATCCCTCCCTTCTCCTTTCTTTCAGGCGTTTGGTGGACACAGAGGATGAGCTCAGTGACATCCAGTCAGAGTCTGTGCCCTCAGAGGTGCGGGACTGGCTGGCTTCCACCTTCACCCGTCAGATGGGCCTTATGCTGCGCCGCAATGAAGAGAAACCTCGCTTCCGCAGCATCGTCCACGCCGTCCAGGCTGGCATATTTGTTGAGAGGTAAATGTGTGTGTAATGAACAAGCACACAGCCATATTCATATACCAGCAGGTAGTCACTGATGTTAAATAATTCATATGGATTATCACCTTTATCTTTCCTCTAGTGAAGTTCTAGCTATTATCGGTCAACCCAAACAAATGTAGCCTGGAGGCCAGAGCAACTTAAAGCAATGCTATCAACACCTTTAGTTTGGTCTTGCGTAATGAATGGGCAACCACATTGTTCTTGCACGTTTCAGTGCATTTACTGCAATTGTGTGGAGTTCATTTTAGTTTGAAATCAAAATGTGTATGTAGAGACTTGAAACTTGCTTCTATCCAGCACAGTGAGCACAATGACTGTGTCCAAAATCACTTTCTATTTACTATATAGTGTAGAGCTGCAACAATTAGTTCATTCATTCATTGATTAGTCTAGGTTCTCTAATGAGAGGATTTGTTGCTTTTCTTGGTCTCATACTAAAGTGAATATTTTTGAGTTTTGGACTGTTGGTTGAACAAAACAAGACAATAATCACTATAATCATTGTGTTCTAGGATATTGTGATGAATATTTTTCAAATGTATGCATTGTATAGTGCCTGCAATGGAACAAAAAAAAATTGTGTCCATGGCACGTACAGTACCTACTGCAAACAATTACACAGTGCAAAGTGTTGCATTTTATAGATGTGAAAATTACAGTTCCACGACAAAACACCTGTCAGTGATGGCGCAAAATAACAATGATTCATACTGCAAGTGTCAATTTACTGCTCGCTCTAGAGTAAATTATTATATAGGAGTGATACAGCAAATGTCTGCTTTCATTATTGGAGAAGACGATTCAAAACTCTAAAAAACTACAACTGGGTTTCATAACTGGTATGGCCCTTTAAAATTTCAATCTGTTGGAAATATGTGTGCATCCTCTGCACAGTGACTCACTCACCTGAGTCGACCATACATCATCACAGTCTTGGCAAGCCTGGCTAAGCACAATCATTCAGAGTTACAAACAGCTCCCTCTCCAAGGCAGTGCTTTATCACACACTAACATGCAACATGCATTTGTTCAAATCAGTAAGCCTCAAACATGTAAGATATTATCTTTCTTAATCTGTTTTTACAGAGGGCAGTCTGTTTTCAGATATTTACAGTGAAGAAAGATTAGGAAAGGGAGGATGAAAATGAAAATGGAAGCTATTGTAAGAGATCTACTCTTGAAATAATGGCATATTGTGTTGTATTCCTCTATGTTTTTGAGATGTTGGGCAGTGTACACCAACTTTGCTGCCTTCCAGTTGACTCTAATGATTCCACTAATCTCATGGAGAATTACACAGCTTGTTTTGCATTTTGTGATTAAATGAATCTATTTTCTATCCCTCATATTCGACAAAGCCTAAAACCTTTTGAATGTGAAAAAAGCAGACTTGCGGGTGCTGTTGCCTTTTCTCAACTTAACCTTTTCAGCAGTTTCACACTGGGTTGTGCTGATTTGAAGGTTTATAGTGACTCTTGGTGGGGAACCTCACAGGCTATGGTTTGGGGCCAGTGTGGTAACGTCTGTTTACACTGCAGTAAACAGACGTGCATTTGATGTCTTTATCTCATCCAAACAGGATGTACCGACGTACCTCCAATATGGTGGGACTCAGCTACCCCCCTTCTGTCATATCTGTGCTTAAGGTATTAACATGTGCACACATATCCATGCAGATGCACACAGATATGAAATAACTTTGTACACACATAGACACAAGAAACTGACTTGCACCACCATCCATCTTAACAGTTTTTTGTTTTGCAAGCGTTTCTGGAGAAGACATTGTTTGAGAAGAAGCACGTCATTATTTGAATTTTTTCTCCCCCACACAGAATGTTGACAAGTGGTCGTTTGACGTGTTCGCCCTAAATGAGGCCAGCGGGGAGCATGCACTTAAATTCATATTCTACGAGTTGCTCACAAGATACGACCTCATTAGTCGTTTCAAGGTAAAGCCAAAAGGAAATAACGTACCATTGGTCACTGCTATGCCTTCTGTTTGTGTCATTAAAGCAAGGAGAAAGTAAAAATATTCAGTAGAGATCACAAGAACCTTCACAATTCTCCTTCTTCATGCATGATTTAATAGACCACTCACTTCTGTAGTCTCTTAAGTGTTAGATGTTTTGTTGTAATTCAACAATGACCATATAATGAGGGGGGTTGGACATACTTCATCTCACATGATGCTGGTGGAGCTCATTTTCCGCAGCATCTTCTCGCTGAGGACACTCCACTTGAAGTGACAGCATCTGAGAGTAAATGACACGGGCAATGAAGCTGACATGAACAAGTAATCGTAGTCTGCAGTAGCCTAAATGATTCACAATCCATGATGACATCAATTTCAGATGCTGAGGGGACTGTGCATTCATTCAAATTGTGCTCATCATTTAAATCACCAGATAGCTTTAATACGTTTTTTACTGTCTGCAGTGTTTTTTAGCTCGCAGTCATTTGCTGCTGCTTTGTCTGCTGTCAGATCCCGATCTCTGCGGTGGTGTCATTTGTGGAGGCCCTAGAAGTGGGATACAGCAAACATAAAAACCCCTACCACAACCTGATGCATGCTGCTGATGTCACACAGACTGTACACTACTTGCTACTCAAGACTGGCATGGTGGTGAGTAGGATCGACTGTTCACCCTCCTGTTAAAAACCTACAGAACCCACTGAACATACTGTATAGGCGTTGGTTTGATTCTAAGTGGGAAAGCTTAGTCTTGAAAACAAGATGATTTTATCCACATGGTATTCAGAACAGCTCTGTCAGCTGCTGTATGCCAGCCTAATTGCAGCTTTGGCTGACATGCAGCTGCTAAATATGGGTTAGTTTTTTACTTGGAGAATCCATGAGCCATTCTTTCAGGAAAAAACAAACAAACAAGACACCCAAAGAAAATCAGCATTTCATCCAAATCTTACTCAGGCCAGGTTTGAGAACATCAACCATCATATCTGTCAAAATGTGAAACTTATTAATGTTTATTGTCTCAACATTTGAAGTCAATTGTTTTCTGTCTACTTGCCATAGTGTTGCTTCATTTCTGCTTTTCATATTTCATGTTGCTTTTGTTCTTTTTCCATCTGGTGACCTATATTTCACTCCTTCCCACTGGAGTGACTTTAGGGCATTTCTGATGCTACATTCATTCCAAATAAAACCACTAGCCTCGCTAAAGCCGAGTTCAAAGTCCCCAACCAGCAAACCAGCCGGCTGCCCCCGCTTCCAGTGTTTTTATTTAATCACCTTAATAAGGTGGCTGCGACAGCTGTCGACATGGTGTGTTTCTTTGGGCAGTGCCTTGTGGAGTAAACCACATTACTGCTAGAGCCATGGGCTCCTGGGAGAGCAGGAGAATCTATCATTTCGCAGGCCCTCCAGACTCCATTAAATCAACAATCAACAGGTCATTCATAAAGCTGGCCCCATGAGGAAATATACTGAGGGATGGATCAGCCATCTTGCCCCCACCCAAACCCCCGCCCCCCTGTTCTTAATGACTCCCCCATCCTCCACCGTTGATTAGTCACCAATATCGACTGTGCTTCCTGGAGCTAGCCGCACCCTATGGCTGTAGGAGCTTGGCCAGCGTCAAACGGTGATGAGAAAAGTACATGATGGCAACAGCGGGGAAAGAAATGGTCGACATTTGGACCCACTGCAAATATAATGCCAGTATACAATATAATTGCTACACACAGTTGAAAAGAGGCAAAAAAACAAGGCATATTTCCCAAAATGTTGAGATATTCTTTTAAGAGTTGCTGCTACTTTCACGTCATCCTTTCCTTTGCTGTAGTCACGAATCGTTCCTTAAAAGGTTTAAACTTGACCTAAAAAAAATCTTAAATAGGAAAGCATGATGTGTATTTTCCCCTTGTGACAGCATTAACTCGTAATAAAATTAAGAGAGAGCATGACTTTTTCATTTATATTTGGTAACAGTGACAAACCAGGCTGAGACACTTTATCAGGAAAAGAGCATGGAGGAGTGTTAAAATGACAGTTTAAAATGTGATTCTCAACAGAGCTTGACTTATCTAAAGTTTCCGTTTTGCTTTGCTGACCTTTCCTCTATCTTCTCCTCCCCATTTGTTTCCTTTCATCCCTGACTGTAATGTATTCCTCATGCCAAATCCCTCTGTCTGCATCCTTTATATCACTTTTCTCCTCTGCATCTTTATGACGTGATGAACCATTCCCTGCGTTCCCCTTTTTTCCATTCACTGGCTTCTCATTTCTCTTCTCTAATTTCTGTCCATTCTTTCCTCTTGTGTTCATTACTTTCCCTCCCTTCTTTTCTGTCGATGTCTCTGTCTTTTCCATCTCGTTGCTCCCTCTTCTATATACTTCTCTTAATATCTCCCTTCTCCTCCTTATCCTCACCTCCCCCTGCTTCCTCACTCCCGCTTCCCTCCTGCCTCCTCTTCTTCTTCTCCTCTTCCTTTGCCTCCAGCATTGGTTGACTGAGCTTGAGATCTTTGCCATGATCTTTGCGGCGGCAGTGCACGACTACGAGCACACGGGGACCACAAACAACTTCCACATTCAGACAAGGTAATGGATCATACAATCAAAAATGCATGGCACTGACTCACCTGATCAATGTTTTAATTTACAGCAAGGGGGGTTTACATTGAGTAAAGAGCAGTAATAACACTTGGGCAGGATGGGACTCCAAATGAACTCCAAACTCCATGCCTTTGAGAACTTGAGTTAGAGAGAACACATTGTAAAGAAACCTTTTGTTATATTATAATTAGGAAAGTTACTAATTTTGTTGACAAACACTGTCTCCATACCCTTTATTATGTATCCTTATTTTCATACTAAAAAATTAGTTGAGTCCATTTTCTACATCCCTTCATAAAATTGTCCAGATTCCTTTAAATCAGAAAGTTGAACTTGTAAAACTTTGTATAAATAATGTTGTCCAAATATGTACTTTTTTATACATGATTCATTCATGCCTTATTTTCAAACAAATTCACAGACTTACTCGCACTGAACCAGATAGTTATCTAATCTTGATCTTCACAAACGTCTTACTAGCTGTAGTCATTTTTCAGTAACTCTCTGGGGGTTATGGAGTGCTTTGTTTATATCCTTTATATCTATATATCCATTTTTTCCACTTTTTTGTTGTTTTTTATTTGATTTTGTCCCTCGAGCGTCTTCCCTTATACAGTGGACATAAATAAATAAGACCATATAAAGAACATGAATTATTCTCACATTTAGCAGGTCAGAGTTCAGCCACATTGAAGTCTGTGCAAGATCTGGTGTATAAGCAACAGACACTGATCACATTCAAGTGACACGTTTTACTGATAAATTGAAGAAGCAACATCTAGGGTTCCATTATTTCTTTCTAAGTTGCTCTTTCCAATTTAGACAATTTTTTTTTCTCTTTGACAGGTCAGACACAGCTATCCTGTACAATGACCGCTCAGTGTTGGAGAGTCACCATGTCAGCGCAGCCTACCGCCTACTGCAGGATGACGATGAGATGAACATCCTCTACAACCTCTCCAAGGATGACTGGAGGTCAGTGAGATATATACTTAGACAGACAATAAGAGAAAGTGAGACAGAAAAATGAAAGAGCTGAGTGACAGCAAAAGAAAATAAAACTCAGAGATGTAATAGAGAACAGATAGAGAGGCAGACATGACAGGTGGAAAGCAGGCAGGTCAAGCAGAACAGTTTCACAATGCACGTATCACCTTTTCAAAGCCCAAAGTGAACTTATCTCTTATTTTTCTAGATTTTCTAGATTAACAACTGTGATTACCTTCAAAGTCCAACAACTTTGTACTAAATGGAACTGTTATGTGTGATAATACATTAAAGAAGACAGCTGCAAACCGATTTCTTATTGCATAAGCGGGGACTTGTCAAAGCAGGTATTATAAATAGCTCTCAAAAACTGTGTTGGCTGCCTTCATTTACTTTAGCGACTTCCGAAATAAGTCGGCTTTTATTACCCGCGAGTTTGACAGTTCATTATACAGCACATGGCTCATTCCTCTACTTTTTCTTCTCTCCTTTGTTTTCATCCAGAGAGCTGCGGGCTCTGGTGGTGGAGATGGTGCTGGCCACAGATATGTCCTGCCACTTCCAGCAGGTTAAGGCCATGAAGAACTTCCTACAACAACCTGAGGGGTCAGTTGCCTTTTCCGTCACTACTGTTTACACTCCCTGCCCTCACCCGAGCAATTTGCATCTTCATTAACCCCGCCATCGGATCACCGTTTACTAACCACCCACTGTTTACAACCCAATTAACCCTGCCCTGTAGGGTGTACTCATATAGGAATGCAACAAACAAATGGAATGAGTATTTTGTTGCCAAATAGTACCATATGTTGTGCATTATACAGTACAGGTATATAGTAGGGTGTTACTACAGCCCCTCTCAGGCACAAACACAGGATAGTTTGTGTTTCTGTGCTGGAAGTCTGCAGCAGAGTTATAGTGCAGTCACACCAGAGTTGGCATGGTGAAATTTATTTGCACACTGCGGTGAAAAACAGCCGGTGGCAGAAATATTGCTGGCAGGTTTGCTGGCAAACTGTAGGCTACAATGACCAGCTAGAAAATATTAGCCTTCCACAAACTATAAAATATTGTCTTTGCCAGCAATCCTGTTCTGCAATGCATGCATACAAACATAAATAGCAGCTATAAATACTTCTTTACCACTTACAGTCACTAAGTAAGTTGGCAAATCTATTTAATTTCATTGAGAAAATCCTCTGCACAGTGGTATCATTCAGACCGGTGCTGGTCAAGTGCAGGTGATGTGAGAAGAATCAAAAATGGAGCACACCAAAAACCTCAGCTCTGGACCAACTCTAAAACTTTTCTGTACTTATTTAAGCATTTTTTGCAAGTGGAAGAGTGAGCAACACTTCGTGTATGCTTAATCAGGCTCACTTGTTAGTTAGGGGCACAAATCGCAGATGTGATCGAAGCTCCACATATAATATTGTGTAGTTAAACTAAATTGTTTACCACAAGATGAATTAAACTAGTTAAGGAGGCTAGCATGTATTGTATTTTCATTTATATTATTATTTTTGCACTTATGTGACAGGAGTGGTCATGACAAGCTCTTGGGGGTCCGATACGACCGGCAAGGTGAAGGTCACGTGACAGAGGGAGCTAGCACTACTGCTAATGAGCTGAGCTGCTAGCACGTTTACCTGTGGCTGACCACTACTGGCTGTGTGAGCTAACAATCTGAGGCCACATTGGTTGTGGATTTGACAATGTTGTTTATAAAAAGTTTTTACAATGGATTCATTTCGGTATGATTGTGTTACTGAAAGTGCTCATGTTTTTACTATAAGGCATTGAGCTCTGTCCTCTGCATTATCTTCTTCAGCCAGACGCTCTGAACAGAGCTTTGCTGGGTAACAGACCCACACATTAAATAATATGAAGGGAAATCCCCTCAGTAACTTATACTGAGGGGATAATGTGGTTTTCAAAATCTGATAATCGTAGTTATATTTGGACGGAGGCAGGGCGGCTTGCTACAAGTCAGTGATGATAAGGTACTGTTTTGTCAAAACTAAATGGAGGTGAAAGAGTAAAGAAATGTGGCAGGTTGTTTAACAAGGTTTGCAGCATTTCCTTTTGCTGTAAACATTTTTAAGCATTACAGCATTTTTCAAGGACAGTTGTATTTTTCAAGGACAGTTGTTTTATCTGCTTCTTTGCTGATTAGTCTTCGTCTGTCACGTTATCTTTGCCTTGCAGGTCGTAGCGGGCCCTCAAATTGACTTTTGAGACTTTGGAGGCAGGGATGGAATAGACAGAGGCTGATGTCTGTCCAACTTTGATTGGTCACTTTGAATACTGGCCATGACCTTTGATTGGCTGTTTGGTTTGATCACTGACATATTTAAAGACAGGCAGTTGCTAGCACTGACCTTAACTAACTTATGCATTGGGTCTACATGTGTTCGTAGCAGTTGTGAACTACATAGATATATACGACTGCGGTCGATACTTTGTTACATTTTGATTATGCACTATTTACTTGTGTTAAGGGCATTGTAGAGGTGGCTGTTCCTTACTTTATCTCTTTTTTCTCTGACATCTTCTTCTTGATGATTCTGCCACCAAAAAAGGTGTCAGAGACAGGAGGCCGTAGACTGTGGGTGTTGAAAGTGACCAATCAAAGGAGGGGAGACATCAGCCACTGTCTATTCCATCCATGCCTCCAATGTCTCAAAAGTCAACTTGAAAGTCACAGCCCTATGCTCACGGGACTGCATTTGTGCACGTGGAGCGGAAATGCTCCCTCGCGAGGATGCTTTTCTGTATCACATTATTTTCACTGTGATAATGCACAGCACTCAACGCGACTAGAAAACTGCTCAGAAAGCAGTGATATGGAGATAAGCAGCTACCTGAGAACATATGTAGGAATCAACAATATTATGCTTCCTATATTTGTGAATATACCTCAAAACCAGAGTGCTGACTGGAAGGTAATCATCAAGCTACAGTATAGGGCGCACACACGCACATGAATGAGAGATTGCAGTCTGCAGGAAGCTGTAATGCTGAATAGACTCTGATGTGAAGTAATTTCAAACCAGTGTGCTCCAGGCCTGCTTAGAGTGCACTTTAACACCCAATCTGCCACAAATGGAATGAGGAGAAATTTGAGCGAGTCTCTCTCACCTCTGTTTAACCTTGTGCTGTGTGTGTGTGTGTGTGTGTGTGTGTGTGTGTAGCTTTGTGTAAGTGTGTGTTTTCATTTGTGTGCCTATTTTCCATATTGGTCTGTGTCTGTCCATTCATGCATCAGTCCATTAAACATGATATTTTGATATGGTTATCAGATGATACCTCAGACACCACTGATGTCTGATGAGGTGAGATGAAGCATCTTTACACTGTGTTCCAGTGTAGGAAACCGATTAGCCTAATGAAGGCAGTTTGATGAAAGGAGTTGTTTTTTTTTTTGATGGAGGTGTTTCTGTGTTTTTAGGTGGCTGTGTGTGTGTGTTTTTATAGACGTGCATTTCAGCGTCTGTTTAATGGGCATTAGTAGAGACATATTTTTTTTTCTTGTCTGTCATCAGTTTGACATTTTGAGGGTACCTCCATTAGATCTGTGCCATCACGACACTTAAAGGATGTCTTATTGTCAACAAAGACCAAAACCAACAATGAACTGTTCACAATAATACAATATTAAGTATTGTCCTCTGTGCCATAGAGCTCCATTGTTGCCCAAAAGCTGTTAAAAACACATCAGTGAGCCACACTGTTGTACAGGGTGACATGTTCCTTTATTACCGTGAACAAAAACACTAGTTTATTTTGAGTCAATCCCACATACACCGTACTGCTGTCATGAACACTCACTACCAAATGTGTATTAATCCACCCCTGAAAATAGTCCCTAACAAATGCACTATTTACTCCTGTGTGAGTAACGTTAGTTTTAAGAAATTACCAAAAATGAAACTATGTATGTGTGAGTTATAAAGGTTTAAGTCTTCAATAGGAACCAATGGGCTTGGGGCCACAGACGGGGTAGGAAGTCAAAAACTATCAAGAGACACATTGATGGTTTTGGTCTTTTCATGGGATTTGTTGACAGGATGAAAAAGTATATATCACCAGCTTTATATCTATAAGTAGAAATTATCCTAAACCTACCTACTGATCCCTACTGCAGTCAGACATTGCAATAACATGTTTTGAGGGTCCTTACATCTTGCACATCTGACATCTATACATCTTTTGCAATTAGGCAGCCTGCAGCAGTGGTGAGTTTATACTCACCTTGCTTTGCATTAAATGTGATATCCTGCAACATTGTCAC
This sequence comes from Siniperca chuatsi, assembly GCF_020085105.1. Lineage (NCBI taxonomy): Eukaryota > Metazoa > Chordata > Actinopteri > Centrarchiformes > Sinipercidae > Siniperca > Siniperca chuatsi. The sequence continues at coordinate 10,790,114 of NC_058054.1, forward strand.
CTGCAGCTTGTGCCCCACTCCTTTCCTATAGTGTCTTAGTAACTTTATCCAGTTCAAATTCTTTGTGCACATGTTGCACTTAAAGGATAGGTTCGCATTTTTTCAAGTCTATCTTAAAGCAATAGCCATGCACACTGACCTAGTTTCTGGTTGTTATGAGTGCTCCCCCTGTCCATACCAGCTGTGAAGTGAAGTCCAATATAAGTGATGGAGGACAAAATCTACAGTCCTTGTGCTGTGTAAAAATGGAGTTAGCCAAATCAAGTGGATATCCTTTAAACAAATTTTAAGTCTAAAAACATAACAGCCATTGGTGGGCAATTTTATTAACATTTCAATGCACGAAGTGGACACATTTTTACCCTGGTGGAAACCCAGAAACTAGGCCGTATTGGTACCATACTGAGCATATACAGGACAATGTCTATAAAAAAGTATTAACCCTCCTGGGATTTTTAATGTTTTATTGTGCTGTACTTGCACAGACAGTCAATTTCTGTGGTCCGATTGCTGTAGACACATTTGCAGCTGTGCCACATTTTTTCCATTTTTTGTTTTATGATTGACCCTACTGCCTTCAGGGACACTCAGTGCCTTGGAAATGTTCTTGTATCCTTCTCCCGAATGGTATTTTCCAATATCCTTGTTGCAGATTGATCTGGAATGTTTGTTTGTCTTCATGATGTAGTTTTTGCCAGGACATTGACCAAGCAGCCTATTTAAGCTAAATTGATTACACAAAAAGTGATCTCAATTTAACTTATTATGGTACCTCAAAAACCATTCAACTACACCCGTAATGATTTAGGTGTGTCTTATTTTTTTTTATTTCAAACTTAATGTAGATCAATTTGTAGAGATTTGTTTTCACTTTTACAATGACTCAATTAGTTAACTTAGTTTCATTAGTTAACTTAGTTTAAACTAAGTTAAAACTAATCACATACAATGTGATTCACTTTAAAACAACACTCAACATTTAAAAAGCCAGTATACAGGACCATTTAAGAAAACAACACAGTAAATGAATGATATTCTCTGGTGGACTGCAGCTTTTAATATTGTGTATCTTCTCTCTTTTGCAGCATTGACAAGCCCAAAGCGCTGTCCCTGCTGCTGCACACAGCAGACATCAGCCACCCGGCCAAAAGCTGGGACCTCCACCACCGCTGGACCACCTCCCTACTGGAGGAGTTCTTCAGACAGGTGAGTGGGTGTACCTGGCAGGTCACAGAGTAAATCATGAGTGGCTGGTCCAGTGAAGATGTGAGGTTCAGATGCAAAGAGAGAACACGGCATGCTTTTCAGCTGGTCACATATACAAAGCTGCAATATACACTCAATTTACAGTTTATTAGGTACAAAGAGTTATAACTAATGAAGTCTGAAACAACAGCCCTACAATAAATGTAATATTTTGCCCAGCCCCTACAACAACCATACAGTTGAAACATCATCTCTGAAAAACAGTTTCAGGCAGAAAAACGAGACTAGTTGTGGCAGTACAGGTTAAAAGAAAAAGATTAATGATTCCAGTAAACGATGCCATTAAGTAAACTTGCAAAATTCTAGGGCCCTTGCACTGGAAAACTGAGCGAAATGCAGACTTTATTAATGGTGTTGACAAAACAATCAATTTAGTAGGTGTTCTTCAGCTTTAGATCGTGTCACATGATCTTCCTCATCAGAGGAGCCCAGTTGTCATGAAATTTAGATCTTGAAAATTAATATTTTTTCTGATCACTTTGAGGACTTTTGGACCATGTTTGCTCCAGCTGTGGAGTCCAAGGATCTGTTTTCCTAGGATTTCTTAGGATTGCCAAAAGATGAAACACTAGATTTGAAGTAGAGCTGATTCATCTTTTCTCAAAATAGTACACTTACATTGCTTTTAGCTACTCCTTTGGTGCTGGTGCTTAGGATTGTACTGGTTGCCGGATGGATGTCAACAGAAGCTATTTACATTTCCAATTTAGTCCCATGTATGTTAGGTTTCTTTCACACAGTTGCAGTGTAACTCCAAGATAAAATAATGATGATATTAGTGAATGATTGTTTTAATATTCTGCTTTGACACAACTCTACCCCCCCAAAGCACTTCACATTAGTAAGATATATGGTCATATTCATAAGTTTAATTGCAGACACTCGGCTCTTGTCATTTTTAATAATGATGCCATGACAAAGCACCATAGCACATTAAAATGTAGAACATAACCTGTTTGATAAAACAATGCAGCAATTTCATCTCTTCCATTATTAATCCACATTGTTCTCATTATCTGTGCTATTGTTATTGTGGCTGCTTTCACAAGGCCTTTGTCTCTCGGGATATGAATTGCCGATAAATAGCTTCACTAAAGAACATTGCCTCCCGACTCCACATCTCATCTGTTTGTGACAAATCAGAAGAGAAAATGAAACACATTTGTGGCCCAAAAGCACTCGGGGCGGCGTCCAGGCAAGTCCAAAGCCTGTTGATAGAAGTGTGAGCATTTGGTGTATGGTGGCGGTGTGTACGTGTAGTGTGAGTGTGTTTATGAGTGTCAGACAGTTGTGTGTGTTTGTGTTTGTGTGTGCCTGGAGGGTGGGGTACATTTTTATAGAAACCAAAGACTGAGAATGATTTTGACTGAGGAAGCTGCTGTATTTCCAGGGGGACAAAGAAGCAGAGCTCGGCTTGCCGTTCTCTCCACTCTGTGACCGAAAGTCCACAATGGTGGCACAGTCCCAGATCGGTGAGTGGCTCCTCCATCCTTACATACATCACCTGCATAATGGTGTCTGTCTGTGTGGGTGTACAAGTTCTGCTCCAGTGTGAGTTTATTTGAGAAAAATGAAGTTTCTTTTGTAAAAGTATTTATATAGCACTCAGTACTATTTCCTGTATTTATACACATTTATATCAATCTCTCAAATAACAAATTATTGGTTATTTTGCTTTCCATGATAATGGTAGTATAACAAGAATAATAATAGTAAGAAAATTAGAAATGCAATGTAAATTGCTGCAATGTTGAATCTTTTCTACAAAGAGCTCTGTCCTTTACTGCCTTATCTTTGATTGATGATCAATGCTTTTCAAGTCTTTTTAAGAGAAATATTGAATGTAAATGTAAATAAAACCATAGATTAAAAGTTTCATTTATTTATTAATTTAATTAATACATATTTCTTACCTGAAAAACATGCAGTGGAGGTGGCAGGACTTTTTTCAGTCCCTGAGCAGTGACTGCAGTATCCAACAACCACCAAGAAGACAGGGAAGCCTATATGTTGCCTGAAAGGCTAAATCCAGGGCAACAAGTCTGAAAGCATTAGGTTGTTGCTTGTAAACCTTAAAGGATAGGTTGTATCCTTGTTAAACACTCACATGCATCTCTTACATTAAAATAGCAGTAGGAAGGGATCTCTTTGCAGCCAATACGTACAGGGGGAACATCACAGCAACCAATAATAGTTTCATTGCACATATAGGCAAAAAATATAAACCAATCCTTTAATAGCAGTGAGTGCACGTTAGTAATTGAAGGTGACAGAGAGCACATCAATGTTTTTATCAGCTCAGAGCTTCTCCCATCTGCATTTTGGCAGCTGGACAGTCTAATGACACTGTTTAGAGAGATTTTAGTGAGTAAATCAAACTGAAACTTTAAAAGTGATGCGGACGAAAATAGGATTTTGAAAAGTGAGGGGGACATGGGACAAAAGGTAACATTAGTCCTTGGTTGTGTTAACACCTATGAACTTAATTATATTTGTGTCTCAGATTGGATAATTCATTTTATAGCATTCTGGAAATACCTGTGGCCTTATTCAACATTACATTACAGCCTAACAGATTTTTCTGGGCTTCTTTTTGTCCCAGTATGCATTAAACAATTCAAACACTTCAATAAAGAATGTGAACATGCAGAGACTGACATTATGTTCTGAATTTTCTGATATCTTTGTCAACAGGGTTCATAGACTTCATCGTGGTGCCCACCTTCACTGTGCTGACGGACATGACGGATCGCATCGTCAAGCCACTCATAGACGAGGCCTCCCATTCAGGTTTTGCCGGCTTTAGACGCTCAAGGTGAGCTGCAGCACTTTCTCTAAGAGATCATTTGGGAATGAAAAGTTTGGATTTTTATATTCTGCTCAGTAGCAGGACTGAGCAGATGGAAGTGGGTGACGGTATGTAAATCTGAGTAAATTTTAATCAACCAGCCTGGTTAATCAACAGTGGAAAATGCACTGTTTTCTACCCTTCATCCTCCTTCTCATACCTTTCTGAGTAACTGCTCACTCAATGACGTGATTAAACCTCAGCAGCTCCACTGCAATAACAGCATATCTAATGGAGGTATTGAGAAACAGCAGATGAGTCTTCCATGAGTAATCCATTTCTATGCGTAGAAATGTCTTTACCTTTCATCAGGCAGAGCCGCACACCTTGAAATTGATATTTTAGAGATGCTAGTCAAGTTCGCCTCGTCGTCCCTGATCAAGAATGGTCCTCAGTGCTGGATTGGCATACACAACAGCCTCTCGAGAAACAAAAGGAAGTGATTTTGTCTCCACTGGCGTAATTAATTGGCCCAGTACTTTTCCTCCAGCCAAATACTAAATCAGGTATGTGCAGGGCTTTGAAACCAAACAAATAAAAAAGTACATTCCACTTCCTCTTGCGTTACTAATTTAAACTATCCAGATTGAGATCATTTACAAAATCTGAGTCTGCTATTTATGTCTTTTAAAGTGAGCTCATTTCAAAATAAAGCAGTACTTGGGGAGTCTGGCTCTGCATCTTCCGTTGCACCTGCACATCAATATCAGCCTCCCTGTTCTCCTCAACAGCAGCCATTAGCATCACTCAGTAGGCCTCCAGTCAGAGCTAACCAAGTGGAAATCTCAGATAGTGTTGCCACTTGTCTCGTTGTCTACATACACACCTGGGCGCTTATGGGTTTTCTTGGACTGTGTCTTCACAGCATTTATAGCTGATTTCAGTCATCTGTAACTATGTCTGCTCTCGCTGTCTGCCTCTGGTTATCTACCTGTCTTCCTTTCTTTCTTCTTTCATTCTGCCTCTGAATATGAAAGCTTGTGTTTTTTTAGCCAAGCTAGTGCCATCACAAAGGGAGTGCAATCTCGGTCTGTCAGTTTGTTGGTGCACCCCTTTGGTCCAGACAGAAATATCTCAACAACTATTTGATGGATTGCCATGAAATTTTGTACAGACATTAATGGTCCCCACAGGATGAATCCTAATGACTTTTCCTCTAGAGCCACCATGAGGTTGATAATTTGTTGTTTTGAGTGAAATGTCTTGACAGTCATTGCATTGATTGTCATGAGATTTGGTTCCGACATTCATGTACCCCATGTGATGAATTGGAATAACTTTGGTCATCACTAAAAGGGGTACTCCAGGCATTTAGTATTGCACTTCCATAAAGTTGGGGTACTCACACGAGACACATTTGAAGAAGAATGGTCAAAACGGAAGCAGCAGGGGGCAAGATATTCTGACTTTTAGTCCCTAGTGTGGATCAAGCTCAGTAAAAAATACAAATATTTGTTTTATGACTAAATACCTGCAAAACTAATGAAATTCACATCAGCCTCAGCTGTATTTTGTGTTAGTGCTAATTAGCAGATGGTAGCATGCTAACATGCTAAACTAAGATGGTGAACATGGTAAACATTATACCTGCTAAACATCAGCATTTTAGCATTGCCTTTGTGAGCATGTTAGCATGCTTAGCATTTAGTTTAAAGCACAGTAGTCCCGCCAACTGTCCCATAAAATACGGAATCATCCCGTAATTGGAAACTAAAAGATGTGTTCTGTATTAAACTGATACCTCAGCCTGTCTGTCATGTTATGTTCCACTACACAAAAAGTGAAGTAGGGGAAAACAACAGTTTCGACTGTTCCACTCTCTCTTGCCTTACCCCCTCACCTCCCCCACCCCATCCATATTTCCATTTCAGGAAGTTGGCAACCCTAAAGCACAGCTGTGTCAATACAGCCGCACAGAGCTGCTAGCATGGCTGAAGACTCTTAGTCTTGTTTAACTTTTAACTCCCTTCACCTTATATTTTTTGTTCTGTCCAGTCTGAACAGTATTAGCTCAGATGAGGCCAAGAGGCACAGTGTGAAGAGCACGGGCTCCGACAGCAGCTCGTCGGGACAAAGCTCTCTGTTGATGGTGGACCTGAAGAACTTCAAGGCGTTGTGGAATGAAGAGGTTTATCAGAATAGAGAGAGGTGGAAAGCACAGGCTAGTAAAGGTACGGTACATCCATACAACCAAAAATATATTACAGTAAAATTGAGGTGATTTGGGGACTCTGGGAGCATTAATGCCCTGGTAAAAGTGATCTGTCCAAACAGATCACGAGATCCACCAGAATTGGGAAAATTGGCTTATAAAGCTGCAACGCTCTTAGCTCACTCAGAGGGGGATTTTAACTGACCTGTATTAGTTTGGGCTTTTGTGGGATACACAGTGATCAGTATGTCCACATGCATCAGTTTTTTTTAAATATTTTTTTAATTCAGTTGGTACCACTTTCTAATTAGGCACCCATTATAAGGGGTTTATAAGTTGTAATAAACTATTAACTTTATACGTATGCTTTATACATCAGTTATAAGTCATTAATAAGAACATTTAGGTTGCCAGGTTGTGTAAAAGTCCTGTGGTTGGTATTTATCCTCCTCTTGCATGACACTTTTTTATCTTTTTAGCTAGCTCTTTAATTCATCAAGAATCAATTTATTACCAATTTTTATTACCAAATAGAAAGGATAAACTCCAGCCACCTGGCAACCCAAATGTTTTGCCCAAGTCTTATTAACAGTCTATAAATTATTACAATATATAAGCCCTTCATAAAGTGTGCCTTGTTAGAAACCAGGACCATTAAAGTGGCTACCAAAACAGAGCTAAACAGAGAGTAAATATTGGACTTCCGTTTGTCACGTAGCCAGAAACACGATTCCAAATGAATGATAATGTAGCTCTGTCACTGCTGAATGTGTAAATAGGCAACTGTTTGCTTAACTTAAAAGGTGTTAAATATGTTTGCCGCTTGTTTCCATTGCCCTCAAGTGGCCAAAAACTCAGTTAATGCAGGTTTAAGTTAACACTCATCAAGAGGTTTTAGAGATCTGCCTCATATCAGGTCAGAAACAGCACAAACGGTCCAATGACCTTTCTCAACCTTTATTGGCTTTAAAGTAGTGGTGAATTAATGCACATGGACACACACTCACATACATGCTAATCTGCCTCCGCACTCCATGTGACCTCAGAGGCGGAGGAGAGAGCTAAAAAGGAAGCGGAGGAGCAAGCCCAGCAGGAAGAGGCTATGGAGCCGCAGGAGGTCCACACAGAATCAGAACAGCCTGAACCAAAGGAGGACCAATTGGAGGGGGAAGAGCCCGAGTCAACGGAGGCCAGCAGACCACCGGATGGTAACACAGGGGAAACAGAGCAGGGAGCACAGCCTGGGAGCGCCACACACGAGAATCCTCCATTGCAGAATGGTACAGCCCTTTAACTGTGGAATCCCATAGCATGGTCCGCTTTTAAAAGACGTGACATTTCACTAAATGGGTTATACATACAGTACATTGACGTGAAGTAATTCTGCATACCTAAGTGATCATTAAAGCTACAGTTAACATTTCTGTAATCCTGTCTCCACCCTTTTTCATGATAATATCAGTGAAACAGTTTGGATTTTTATCCCAACCTTTAGTAGCCATTCACTTCATTTAACCTGATAAATAATTCCAAGTGTATTAATACGGAGCCCCGAAAGGTCACGGTGGGAATTATTTTTCTGAACTTATTTTTCTACTTTTGTGTTCCCTCGTATTTAGTTTTGCATTCCCTCTGATCCATAGAGAAAGGCTGAGCTGTATTATGAAACAGTATAATATAGTAGACCTTTTGCTGTTGCTGTCGCTGGCGATTGTGGCTGTAACCATGGGATGACATAGCTTTGGCCGTTGGAGTGTTGTATTAAAGCGACTGTATTCCTGAACTCCTGTAGTGTAGTGGTAACACATCTGTCACATGTGATAGAAGCACCGCGTGTTCAAATCCTGTGTGGCTTAACGATGCTTTCTTGGCAAATGTTAATTGGAGCAGTAAAGAGTAGTCACAGTACAGCTACCATATCGTAGCCACATCCATAGCATCATAGATTCAACTACAAATGCAGCCGTAAACTGATAACTTATAACTGGACTGGACCAACACGCTAACTGTTCCTATGGATCAGGGGAATGCAAAAAATATTGCGAGAGAACTCAAAAAACTTAAAAACAGAACTTATTGCAAGGCAACGCAAAAATAGTTCATAAAAGAATTTCCCACTGTGACCCTTTGGGGGCTGCGTATATTAATGCAATGTTTGTAGGATATATGTGTATTTCTATAACATTTGTTAGGCCTTGTGTGTTTGAACAATGTTTGGCTGCACAGCATGAGTTTGTAATGACGAGACCCACTGGCAGGTCAGTAAGGTTGAAGATGTTTCATTAAGGAGAGAGGATGCTTTGAGGGTTTCATTGCCTTGTTTGGATAGAGTGCATGTTTGCTACCACTGAATGTACCTGCGTCAGTATGACAAATAACTTTACTGACTTTTCAGGAGAGTTGTCTGAAGGAGCTGAATCTCCAGAGAGTGACGAAAACAAAAACAAAGGAGTCGATGGTGAGTTTATTCCTGCAGCCCACGACGGTCGACAAAAAAAATAAACTGAAGTGTCTACTCTCAGTTGCCAGTTTATTAAATCCTCCCTTCATGAAGGTTGTAATGTTCTGTTTTTATTGAAACCGTTTTAGAGAGGTGTTGATTCAACTGTATGGTCATTTTGGAGGCTACAGTTTGTGGGGCTGTATTATATAGAGAGGTGTTTCTGATATTTGGCTTACCCTCATTGATATAAATGTGGTGGACAAAATAATAGAAACACTTGTATGTACCTAATAAACTGGCACTGAGTGTATTTCATGACCTTGGATATGGAGGGATAGCATCTGCAAGGAAATACTACTCTGCTTTAAGAGGAATATACTGTTTCCCTATGTAGCTGTTGCAGTGTGTAAACAGTTTTCCCCTGCAATTAAAGAATACTTAATAAGCTGAAGACAACTTATTAATCATGTGAAAAACAGGACCAGACTTTTTGTTATTTGATCAGAAGATTAAATAGAAATTCATGGAGATTTCCCCACAATACATTGTTAGTTTGTTGATGTATAATCTCACCTAAATTATTAATATCCCTTTTTTGTTTTCCCAAAGCAGAGGTAGAGATGGAATAATGGAGCTGTGGAGAATCAAGGCCACACTGTTGCATCTTTGCGCTGCTGTCGACCTGAACCTGCATTTACACAGATGGGAGAACTCAGACTCACACCAGAGGGAAGTCCATTAGTTGGACTGCATCGCCCTCTACAGGACACCAAGAAACTGACACCTTCACGTCCCTTTTTGCCTCCATGATCTACTGTTATTACTTTTAACCATGTTTATACTCCCGCGTCCTTTTATGCAGAGCTTGTGGCTCTGCTCACGTGCATTATTCCTCCCTTCCTGCTTACTGATAAAGAGGGTACAGAAGAAGATTTAATGACGTTAAGATGACGGCCACGATGGTGAGGATGAAGAGGAGCTTTTGAAAGACTGACACCGAAAATGTTGCTTTTTTAAGTTTGCCAATCTTTAACTTCGCTCTAAGTCATATGTTTAACTCAGCCACAAACATGTAGCCATTGTACACGTCCTACTTTTCACTGCTGCGTTATTTCTGTCAACACAAGTCTGATAAAAAACATTTATTTAGAGACATAAAGTTTTGTGTCACAGCAATTTATTTTACTGAATAATACATAAGTGCAGATTTGTGGGAAATGCAGAACAGATTGTGCAGATGTATATCAAGAGGGACTATAACTGCTACACAGTATGTAGAGCATATGAGTACTATTTAACTAGTAAGTAGTACTTATACAAATCCTCACTATCTAAAAACTTAACTCCTGTTGGGAGTCTCTTATGTTTGTTGAAGCTACTACAAAAAACTGTTTTTACCACCAGTTGTGGCTAATTTTTTTTGCCCTTAACATGTTTACTGTCTTAGTGCTTTCCTCAGACATTGTGCAATTCTAATGTGTTCCTTGCAGCCAGGTTTATATTGTTTTTTGTGTGTTTTTGTCCTCATTACTGTATATATTGAAGGTTTGTATATGTATGGATCTGAGGAGGAGTAAATGTCCTATGAATCCACAATCCACCAATGTTTTTTTTGTGTGGATATAATGTAAGATATTGTAGTGAAAAATGTCCAAGAAGTAGAATGCAACTTTTGCATTTCAAACATATCACACACACACACACACACACACACACACACACACACACACACACACACACACGAATGCATTCAAGTTTTTGTAATATTTAAAAATCTTTTTGTTTACCTTTTATTTTGTAACATTCTCATTTGTTTTGCATTTGTTATGTCCTATATGAATCATGCAATAGATGTGTCTAATATCCTCACACTGTATGTCATTTCTTCGTCAAAAGACTTCTTCACGATGCCTTCTTATATGTATTTAAGCTGTAGCAAAAAGTCTACATTAGTTTCATTAGAATTTGAGAAAAATCGTATATATGTACGTTATTTTATTTTGCAGTACGGTTATGTTACAGCAGCTTCACCTAGAGGTTGTTGGTGTAATGTTTAATCAGTGTGTTTACAGTGTGCTCGTACACCTATTAGCCAGTTAAATCCATCATGCTTTTGTGATGCATCCGAGGCTGAGTCTAAACTGTATCTGCTTCTTGGTCGTTTGCCAGGTTTTTACGGCTTGTTATGTTGTGTATAGGAGATGCAAATATTGCTTACTGTGCATATGTGCATATAACATATTGAACCTCTGCAACACTGGTTCAGCTTTTACTCTATACTTATTATGTGTAATTGGAAGAAAAGAAGCATTTTGGCAGTATTTGCATAATGATTGATATGTTTTTCCCTAAAACTTTTGCACTTTTATTTAGTGTTTCCTTATGTTTTGGCATGAAAATCACAAAGTTTATTGTGCCAAGATCAAGTTCTTGGCACATTCTAAGCTTATTATAAGTATACTGTACATGTGTATACTGCTACATATACTAATACATATAGTATATAAGGGGGTTCAAAAAAACACAAACATTTATATAAAAATGTAGGAATTCTGAATTATTTTTTAGTCTCTTTGTTTTAATACACGCTCCCCATTTTATATTAAAACAGGAACTTTAGTATCGTGCTGAGATATAAAGCAGTTTGTCACGCTATGTAACCACATACTACTTTCTACCTAGAAAATACAGTCAGTGGTTAGCAAGCCAGCTGGCTGAATGTGTGCCTATATATGTACTTTCCATTTGACACCTTTCACCCGTAGGAAAACAAATGTTGTGATGTCATTTGAATCTGTGCTGATCCAGATGCAGTCAAACAAACCAGTTAATATCTTCCTACAAGAATTCACACTAAAGAGTCTTGAGTAAAGACGTTTAGTTTAGACATTGTTGGAAAGTCTGTCTGTTAAGTCAGGAGTTTGATGTTGCAGAAGTATAGTATTTATAATGGTATATGTTGCTCTTTTTCATTTAGAAAAATCTGTTTCGTAGCTGTATAGCTTTTTGTTTCACTGTACCGTTCGCTGCTTTTTTTTTACTCCAAAAAGTATGTCTTCAACATGTAATTTTTCTTTTTCATTTTGTCTTTCCTCTCTGGTTATATTTGTCCTTGTGTTTCTGTTCGATAGTTTTATTCCACCAACTCTGAAGTCAGAAAAATTACAGTGGCTCAAAACTCAAAACTGTAAATTTAAAGTGTAACAATCATAGTAAATTAGATTTATGAATACAACAAAAACTCATTGTGTCCTCAAAATAGCCTGCCTGGTACTTGGTAAAGCAGAATATATTTTCTGTACCAAGAGACCAAAACATGTACAGTCTTGTAGTTTGCTCTATCTTTCATTTGCTATTGTGATAGTATGAATATTTAACAAGACTTTATACCAACCATAATCAGAAACATAGCTGTATTTAGGACATGTAAAGACTTCTAAACATGGTGTTTTGTAATGGTTACTATGGAACAGATTATTTGTTGTTTGTTTAATGCTTTGTTTACTTGTTTAGTCTGAATCACTCTGTAATGACTAATCTCAAACTGTTCTAGTGACTGAGGTTAGACAGACGTAAAGTGTGTGTGTGTGTGTGTGTGTGTGTGTGTGTGTGTGAGTGTGTGTGAGAAACTGCCGAAAAATACTTAATGTGCATTTCTGATCTCCTCACTGTGACCTGCTCTATCGATGAGATTGTGATGAGATGAGTGTGTGTGTGTGTGTGTGTGTGTGTGTGTGATGGAGAGAGAGAGATAAACAGAAAGTGATGGACTGTATAAAGCTGGGTAAACAACTTTCACCACCAAAAACATTATCAAGAAAATACATTTCAGATCAGTTTTTTTTCCATTTTAAAGATCAAACTCTCATATGTTTTATATATTCTTTGAGGCTGATTCAACTGAATATGTTTACATATATAAAACAGTAATAGACATATTATGAAGGTCAAATTATAGACAGTTATATCGGCCTAAAAAGTGGATGAAACAATTAAGAAAAGGTGGGTAGTCAAACCAGCTAACAGTAGTAAACCGCCTGACGTTTAACCTTCACTACATCCCTGAACAGTCAGAGGGAGTAAGAGAGTGTGTGTGGGGGGGTTGTGTGTGTATGCATGTATGTGCATGCATGTGTGTGTTACTGTCCCATGCCGGCCAGGCGGCCGTGTGTGCCACCATGCTCTGTGACTGCACAGCCGTATCAATAAATCTGGACTCAAAGGGCTCAGATCATGTCTGCCTGTCTTCATTTCCTACAACAACACAGTATGTGACACATTTAAAGGGTTTGCTCTGCTGATTTTACACATAAAGATCTGTCTGTGGAAAGAGTTGTCTTCTGTGTTCTTCATTACAAAGTAAGGGTGTGGAGTTTAAAAGATGTAGGTGTTTACCAAACTGGGAGGGTCTGATGAAAAGATGCAAGTGAGTTGTGAAGGATCTACTGTAGGGCTGCAACTCTGTTTTCAATTAATCAATTAATTGTCTGTAAAATGTCAGAAAATAGTTAAAGGACAGCTGAAGCTAATATGTAGTCAAATCAACTGGACAGCTTTCAAGGTTACTGTCTTTTTAGTATTAAATACAACGCTTGCGTAACACAACAGCGTGTTCAACGAACCACCGTTTCCGTTTAAATAAATGTTTTATCAGGGCTGAACGCGCTCCTGATGTTTTTGTCCTACAGGTGGGTCGTCAGTGCCATCTTGAAACACCTGAGCCAGACTCACTCTCTCCCTCCTCCCCCACAGGCATCCATTTGATTTTATTGTGGCCATAGTCCCTTTTGTTTCTTTCAACGTTCACACACCATTCCCAGCTTCATGCCCACTCTACACCACAGACATCTGATGCACTCATCCATGCTTTTTTGCAACTTTGTTATGTCTTTAGTGTGTCTCCTTTTTTTTTATCATGGCCTTAGTTTGTGACACATGCTCAAAGAGATTAACATAAACATGAAAAATTTGCTTTGAAAGTGAAATAAAAGGTTCTTAAACTATTGTTTTAAACTTGCACTGTTAATAGCTCACAATATAATAACATTTAAACCTCATTAGATTAAACCACCTTTAAAATAGACTTTTTTTGTGTAATTTGGCCTTCCTTACATTGAAAATTCAGATTACAGGTTTCTAAATAAGAAAATATTTTTAACCACTATATAAACAAAGCCAGTGGTAGATTGACAGGTGGGATTCAGGCCTTAACATTAGATCTTTGAAGAGCAAGCGAGCTGACTTTTATTACAAGAATTAGCACAAGACTGTAGTATTTACTGTACTGTAACATGAACATGTCTCTCAGTCAATAATCCACTAGATGTCTCCATTAGACTTCAGATTACACCAAAGCTCCACAACATCACAGCTCTCAGCCTCAGAGGGCTTGCAGCACTAAAACTGATCAACAGACTGGATGTATGTCCTCGTCACTCTCCCAAGATAGTCAGCGTATAGCTCTTTATCCAGCATATATGCAGCTCCACAAACATTAAACACAGAACGCATATTTATCACAAGCAGCATGCATATTCATGGGCAGGTTGATGGAGCTCGTGGAGGGATGTGTATGAGTTCTCAGCACAGCGCTGAGTGCCGAAGCAGAAGGCGAATGTTAATTCAATTATACGGCAGCTGTTCCTTGGTGCCCATGGCCACTGTGTTTGCACTAGAACAGAAATCTTGTATTAGGTCCCTCGCCATAAAAGACCATTGCCAGGCATGAGAATGGGGACTGCCTGTAACCAAAAGCCATCAACAGTATTGTAAAGAGCCTTTAATGCTTATTTTTGGCGTGACTGAGGAATTTTGTGAGGCTGCAAAGTAAGATTTGTGGGGGTGTTTCTATTTTGGCTCACTGTTGATTTACAGAGCTTTTGATTTTGGTCATTATTCTATTAAATAGTCAATCTGCTCGGAAATAAAATGTGCAAATGAGGTAATTTTTCTATGAACTCCAGTCAAGGGTGGTTGGATAGATACGAGTGTGTGTCCTGTGATGCTTGCTCCATCATTTTGGTACGTAACAGCACATTTACAGATACATCAACTCTTTTTCTTGTGTGTATGCATGTTTGTATTTTTTTGGATTCATGCTCATGACTTTGTGTATATTTTGAGCATAAAAAATAGACAACATGTATGTCTAGGTCTTCAATTGCTCCCACACATGCAAATGCAGTTTGTCCATGCATTTATGCGAGTGTTGCTATTCCTGCTCCACCCCACCTCCTGTCCCAGGCTCGGGCTGAGCTCCAGTATGACTTGGTGGAGGAAGAGTAGGAGGAGGGGAAGGAGGAGGATGAGGAGGAGGAAGAGGAGGGTGTGAAGGCATCCGCCAGCCTGTCCCTTCATTACCCGGCTCCCTGAGACTCACTCTATGTGATTTTAATCACACGGCCACTGGTGGGAAAGGCTGCTCTGATGTTACCTGGACCTGCTAATAAGTTTGGTTTTTCCTTCATCAAAAGGAAAACAGCCACACACCTGTGGGAAGGATGCGCTCAACTGCACATGACGCATGTATAATATATGGACGCATGCAAATGTGGAGGCACCCAAACACAATATACCCAGTAAGAAAAGTAGGGGTGCACCTAAAGATTATTTTCATTCATTCATTAATATGCTGATTAATTGATTACTTGTTTGTTCTATAAAATGCTAAAAAATAGTAAAAAAAAACTTCATTTGAATTTCCCAAAACCCAAAGTGAAGTCTGCAGTTAGCTTATTTTTTTTAACAAACACTCCAAAACCCAAATATATTCAGTTTACTATCAAATAACACAAAGAAAAGTAATAAATCCTCATATCTGACAAGTAGGAAATAGAGAATTTTTGGCATTTTTGCTTGAAAAATGAATGAAACTAATAAAAATGTATCAATTAACAAAATAGTTGCCAATTATCTATTAACTAATCGATTAACTAACTTGTTTCAAAGCAAAGACTGTAAAAAAAAATCTGATGCTGTCATCCCAAGAAGGCTACAGTATGACTGGCCTCCTCTAACCTAACCAGAACCGACAGCATGTTCTCGCCACTTTACTACACACAGCCACATCATGCAGCATGTAAAGCAGACATTGCATATCAAGCTGTTTAATAAAAATTAAACCCCGTCTATCCACTGGAAAGAGCACAGAGCTCTATTTAGAGTCACTGATCGAGAGCCCAGAATCAAAGAGCCCTGTGGCACGAGTGTGTCTGGGAATTGGCCCAACTCTTAAAGAGCCAAGCTTCCCTCATCTTGACTGGGGGCTGACCTCCAAATAGGAGGAAGCTATTTCTGCTGGCAGCCAAGTGGTTCCTCTCTGGAAGCCTGTCAGGTGAGGAGCCTTGGCTGCCAAATGTAACCCCCTCAGGTGGGCTCAAGGGGCAGGGCAGACCCCCATCATGGCTCCAGCATTGTGACACGCAGCAGATGATGCAGAAGGCATTGAGCTCCCTGATGCCTCCAGACAAAGATCTGCTGCGAAAGTGGCACTCGCTCCAGTCGGCTCCATAGCAGTGACGGATTATGGAAAACACAAAAATATTCCAGCTACAAAACTGTCAGAAGCTAATTTAGAATAAAGTCTCACTTAAATCATTAGCGTCCAGTGGTGGAAAGTAACTAAGTACATTTACTCTAGTACTGTACATCAGTACAGTTTTGAGTTACTTGTACTTTACTTGAGTATTTCCATTATACTACTTTATACTTCTATTCTGGAAATGTTGTGCTTTTTACGCCACTATGTTTATCTGTTACAAGTTATTTTTCAGTGGTGGAAAAAGTACTCAGATCCTTAACTTAAAAGAGAACTTCACCATTTAGCATCGCACTTCTATAACATTAGGCGCTTTTGGACCAGAAGAACATTTTCATAGTTCTAAGAACAGCTGCAAGAACTGGGAACGATCGTAGTTCTTAGAAAGACGTTTTGAGGGACTGTTTTAGCTCCTACTTCAGAGTAGATACTCTCCCAGCACAAGAGGAGGTGTGCGACGTAGGTGTACAGTGATTGGTCTAACACGAGCCAATGCAACACCGGCAAACGCCATTTTTTAAAACCTGTGTAAAATGTTAGCTGTGTAAATGGAAAAAAAATAACAAATGGACTGACAGCAAAGTCCAGGCGTTATTGAGCGTATATAGGATGAGGGAAATACAACGTGCAGAAGTGACGTTACTATACCAACCGCTGGCCAGCTTACGTCACTTCAGCATTCTTATTGGCGGTGCGAATGCAATCAGAAAAAAGCCCTCGAAGGTTTGTAGTTCTCTCCCCAGAACAGTTTGATCCGAACACGCCTATTGTCAGACTCAAGATGGACAGTTTAAAAAATAAAACATCACAATTGATGCTGCAGAATCAGAGATATCATCTTTTTTTATTCTTCTTCCTTGTCAAAACCTGACGCCTACATTACCCACAAAGCAGCTCGACCGCTGGCAGTTTGTTTGGAGGTTCTGGTGTGTTATGCTAGTACTGCTAGCATCAAGCAGAGATGAGGAGCGGGCTACAGAGGGCTGGTAAACTTATTTCTTTTTAACTCCACACCGCCAGATTTTTATCATTTTTAAGTGACATCACTTGAGGCAATTTATCAGACTTCACGCAGCTCCCTCTAGAGACACTAACGGCTTTATACGGTCTTCACATAAGCAGCAGTACACCCCAAGACCTGTAAACAGACGCGTAGGTGTTACTCTTTGAGTAAAAGTGCACCACATGACATTATGAGATTGTTAACACTGATGCTTCAATGTTTAAATAGGATTTAACTGTCGTAGCTGGTTGAAGTGGAGCTGTTTTTAAACTACTTTTTATTCAGTTATGTTGGTTTCCAACCTTGGGGTCTGCCCCTCCAAAGGGTCTCAAGATAAATCTGAGGGGTGTGAGATGATTAATAGGAGAGAAAAGAAAAAACAAAGTTCTGCTACACAAACTGCTATTCAGTTTTGGGACATTTCTCTAATCTTTGCTTTTTTTACTTAACTACTCCACCACTGTTAGTTTTCATACAAATCATATGATTAGCTTCTAAAATATGATACATTGCGCGGTACAAAAAAATCTCCCTCTTATCAAGTCATTTGGAATTAAATCCTGAGTTTAAATGTTTTAAACGCAAATCAAACTGTTTTGTTTCAAGATACCGTTGCTCATAGAACATTTTTTAAACAAGTTGATTTGAATTAAAAACAGGTTGAAATCGTCTTACTGTGATGCAAACATACGGTTTTTAGGACTTAATTACAGACAGAAATGTCTTCATGAGATTGAATTCTTTCAAGTTAAACTGCCCAATACTTAATAAAGTAGTTAAAATCAGCTCCACCTCGACCAACAACAAAAATGCTTCTCACATATTAATGCATCCGTGTTAAAAATATAATATATATAACATGCGGTATAATGAGAACTATGACTTTTGTTCCTTTAAGTACAATTCTGATAATAGTTCTGTACTTTTAATTAAGTGAGATTTTGAATGCAGGACTTTTACTTTTTACATTGTTGTATTACTATGTTTGCTTAACCAAAAGATCTGAATACTTCTTCCACCCTTGTGATACTTCACCATAATGACAAGAAATCGACAGAAAAACACCTCTTATTGGCTGCTGAATAAGAACCAGCAACATTCACATAACCACTAGTAAAGAACTTCAAAGATTTTAAAACTCCATTTATCAGTAATAATACTTCATTTCTTTATCGCGTTGACTATTTTGAGCTGCCATTCATCATGCAGCACTTTCCCTTTGAATCAACCTCAAACCAATTAAACACCACAACACCATGTTGCTTGCTCTTGCTAAAACTGGATTGCATGGTGTCATGTTGAGATATTTAAAGCAACGTTACAATGGAGTTTGATGGAGTGGAGAAGTAGGTGGAGTTACACTGAACAGCCAGGGGTGAATTGTCTCGCTATGTATTCAGTTCTTCATCTTTCATTTTCACTTTAATTGAAAAACATTTAATTGCTCTGCACAACTTTACGGAGCTCCCAAAGGGTTATGGTGGGATTTGTTTTCAGAACTACTTTTGTGTTTCCTCACAATAAGTTTTGCGTTCCCTCTGATCCATAGGTTACAACAGTTAGTGTGAATCACAGCCACAGTCTGTCTCAATCAGGTTCACTAGCTCCGTTAGTTATCTTTGTAGCTGTAATGATAGCCTTGGCTCTCTTATTGGTCGACCCTCAGCCTTGGCTGCTCAGACACTGAGGGTCAACCCACTCACACTGTGGTCACAACCAGTGGGGGTCTACTATATAACACTGTATCACAATACAGCTCAGCCTTTCTCTATGTATCAGAGGGAATGCAAAACTTAATGGACTTAAGGACTTACGTAAAAAAATTACGTAAATTTCAGAAAAGCTTTTTAAAGCTACAATTTCATTTAAACTTTTGTAACATATAGACCCCTGTAGGAAAAACATAACCTTTTAGATACAGAGGGTAGAAACAATAACATGAATACAGTCCAACATAATATCCTTTCAGTAACAACTTTTTAAAGCACCCATTAATTTTTTTGTCTTCTTTGAGGCTGTCAGAGAGGTGTTGATTCAACTCAACAGGTCATATGATATTTTACAGGTATTCACATACAGTATTTGTGTCCAGTCTTCTTGCTGTTTTTTTTCCTTAAAAATATAGTTCAATATTTTAGGAAGTATGTTTATTCATTTTCTTGCTGAGATTTAGATGAGAAGGCCGACACCACTTTTGTGTCTGTCTGTCTAGGCAGTTTGCCTATGTTAACATAACGACTGGAAGCAGGGGTAAACAGCTAGCATTGCTATCTCAAAAGTTAAAAAAAATCACAGAAAAACTCATATAAAGCCCACAAATTGACATGTGGTATCCCGTTTGTTTAATCCGTACAAAAACAGGCATGTAAAAGGGACAATTTGTGGTTTTGGGGGGAGTTATGTAGAGTAATAGTTCTTGACTGACAACAGTTAATCAAGAAAAACAAAGCAGAAAAACAAAAAAAGACATTGAGGAAAAAAATTTGAACCAGGCTCAACATTCGCTGTAAACACACATTCCAGGTAGATTACCTTGTAATGAGAGCACTGTATTTCTACTGTTTACATGGTGATCATCGTAACAAAAGATAAATTAATTGCTGCCTTGATAACGTTGCAGAGCTGTAAAATGATGTCTCAGATGATGGCCCTCAGCCATATGAGAGTACCTGTTTTGACCTGCTTCTGCTTCCCTCTTTCAGGTTATCTCTGATTGCCTGGCACCTCCCACCTCATTGAGGGGCTGGCCTCACCTGCTGGGAGCCTATATAAACTGGTTGATTCCAAGATGGCTCCCTCTCTCCCTCTGGGAAGGCTTGATTTTGTTTGTTTGGTTTGGTTTGGTTTGATTTGATTTGATTGTGTTTAGTATATCCTTTGTTCGTGTTACAGGTAGTTTTATGTTAACACCTACAGTTTAATAGCATCCAACACCCATACTTCACCGCTAACTGAATATTATAAACCACAGAGCAGTGTTTTAGAGTCTGATAAGACTTCCAAATCATTGATCTGTTACTTGAACTGGACTTCCTGAATCGTAATTCATCTCTTACCTTGAACAATGTGCTCCCAACAAGGCTGTTCGTTGCATTGATTTAACACAGAACTGTTTTCAGTCTGAATGCCAACTTACTGAGTTTTAGAGGTGCTGGTAGGTATATTTTTTACTTTGAAAAGGGACTGGCTAGCTAGTCTCCCCCTTGCTTCCAGTCTTTATGCTAAGCTAAGCTAATCACCTCCTGGCTCCAGACATAAGACTGGTATCGAACTTCTCATCTAACTCTCTCCAAGAAAGCGAATAAGCGTATTTGCCAAAATGTCAAACTATTCTATTAATACAGGATATTGACTTACCGAATGGTTAGGATAAGATTTCCCAACAACTCTTCCAGTGTTGTCCTTGGACTGAATGAAGAACTAAAGGTAACGCACTGGCATGTCACTCCGTTAACTTTGTTATATGAAGCGATGACAAGAATAAGGACTGGGGTGGCTGAGGTTAGGTTTCAAGTACGATTAATGGGGTTAGGAATTTGGAGAATTCACACACACACACACACACACACGTTTGTTTCACTATCCCCGTGGGGGACAATCATTGACATAGTGCTTTCCCTAGCCCCTTACCCTAACCTTAACCGTATCCTAATTGTAACCTGTACCCTGAAACCAAGTCTTAACCCTCAAAAAGCAGTCTCCACCCACGGTGACACAAGTCCCCATGGGTTAGTGTGCATTCACGTTAAAGTCCCCACTGGGATATAAGAACATGAAAGACACAAACACACATGCAAATCTGTTCTTAAATATTTGTTTGTAAATTTAACCTTAAAGCAATAGTTAGACATTTTGAGAAAAAAACAGATACAATCAATAATTAATTTGTGAGATTTAGAGGTGCTGGTAGGAGGATTTTGTTACCTTCAGACAGATCAAGGCTAGCTGTTTCCCCCCTGTTTCAAGTCTTATGCTAAGCTAAGCTGTGACAAAACAGCTTTATGGGCAGCAAAACCGAAAATCTTTGCCACTGATGTAAATGAAAAAATAACCTAAAAACTCTTATCTCTTAACTCTTGGCTATGTTAAGAACGAGAAGTGGTTTCGAACACACCCAGGCCACAGGGAGTTGAGGGCAGTTATTAAGGGAAGAGGAAGAAAGATGTCCTATCAACACTGAGAGTGTCAATTAGGTGAGAAAACAACTTTACGGCACTGTCAATCATCTTCATGCTTGGAGAAAAAAAACAAAACAGGCCTGCTATGAAAAATGCGTAAAAGTTGGTAGAATCACACACAACAAAAAAACCCTTTTGTTTCCTTATGTACCTCTTTGTGAGCAATACCTGCGAAAATGTCACTCGTGTTAGCTGTGTTAGAGGCATTTTGGAGAATATAAATAATGTGTTTATTCATTTTATTCACATATTTTGACACACAGTATATAGTTACTGTAGGTTACTGTTGTCAGACACCACCTCCTCTGGTTTACAGTGCAGTCAATTTATCATACATTTAATATATATAAAACTAAAGATGTGGCTCTTACTTAAATATAATATCTGACACATTTTTATTTCTCTTATCACTTTCTGGGTATGAAACCACAACAGATTGTCACAGCCACTTTGAGTGCGTGCGAACAGATTGTGCTTTGAAAACCAAACGGGTGCCTCCAGCAACATTTCACGTCTGCATCCCATCTCTGTCTGAAAATGGGACTAACATCTTTACATTATACATCTTCAAAAACATATCCATTATTCATATCCCCATATTTTAATACTATTAGCACTTCCATGCCACCCATCTAAATATCTGTGTGTTTCTTATCAAGGGAGTGGCGTTACTTTGGGTGTAAAGAAATGAGTTGGGGATTAAAAAAGTAGTGCAGCAGAGAAACCATCACACAAAATTAAATTATGTCTGTGAGGTGATAATATTGCACTATGCTATAAAATCTTGGATCCAAACACAAATGGGCACCAGTGTTTGTGTTGTTTGTATAGGCAACAGCAACACACACACAGAGAAACACACCGTGCTCCCACCTGTGTGGGTGGGAGGTGTGGCCACTCAGCAGCTGAGTGGGGCAGCATATGGAGTTTCTAATTGGGTAGAACAGCACAGCTGGAGGACACCAGTCCAGGACCTGGCCTCTGGTAATCAGTCCCACAATCCTCAGCCCTCCTCTGCACATTCACCATGCCGCATGTGCGCCTTCGGTGGGTGGGGGTTGCTGGATGTGTTTCACAGCAGAAACCAAGACAAAACTTAACTGCTGAGAGTGTTTTACAACATGTTTCTGTTTTGAATCGAGGTCACATTTAAAGTACGACTCACTTCGACATCTCACGCTAGCACTTCCATCTCACTTGTTTCAGAAAAAGAGGGAAAAAAGCATTTGCGTATTTCTCTAACACAGGTTACACTTTCAATTCTTGATGACATTTATCTTCATTTACTTATTGTAAGTTGCTCTGGACAAAGTCGTGTGATAAATGAATGTAATGTAGACTTAATTTCACATTTTTTTTAAATTAGTCTATTCTTCGTACTACTTATTGATTATCACTAAACACACCTCAAAAATGTCTTATACCCAAACTCTGATTACTTGTTGGGTAAATTTATGTAAATGCTAAATTCCTAAAGTCATGTTTCCATCATATAAATCTGTGAACAGATATGGTCTGAGCTCTCATGGTGTTTTACAAACGTAAGGTCCCTGCGTTCAGATGGAGCAACAAAAGTTTTTAAATGCCCTGACACATGTGAAACAATGTAGGACTTGAAATAATCAAAGTTTATTACTCTTGGTCTATTCAAGGCAAAGTGCTTGGTCAACGATTTTGTTTTTTATTTTATTTTTATTATTAAACTTTTTTATGGTTATGTTTAGGCAACAAAAGCACTTTGGTTAAGTTTAGGGAAAGATCATGGTCTTGGTTTAATACAGAAAAAGTCCACAGTGACTTGAGACACAACGTTGTTTATTAACATTTAACTAAAAACCACGCTCTTTCCCCAACATTAACCACACTGCTTTTGTTGCCTAAATGTAACCACAGTCAGGACTCTGGACTGTGGTGTCAAAGTCCAGCACTTTGTACACCCAACATCCATCCCGACCTCCTCTCTACGACTCCTGTGTGGTGGATAAATGTAGCATCCGCTCGAAAAAATTTTGCTTTTGAACATAATTCAGCGACTACAACGTAATTGGGAAAACAATTTAGTGCTATAGAAAGATGATCAACAAAATGAGGAAATGTTTTTAACCAACTTATCTGCCAAGTTGCAAAATCTTCTTATTGAACGTATCTTCAAAACGTTCACTGACATTGCATTTCATTTGTTTTCTACAATATTTGCTCACAGCAAAACAGTATCTGAAAGGAGTGTTTACTTTATTAGCATTTAACCACAATCGTTCTTTAACCTTAGCCAAAGGTGTTTTGTCGTCTGAACGTAACCACACGTGTAACTCAGGAAGTGAACTCCAGTCTCCAGTGTAAAAGGACTGTTTTAATGTCCCCAATCCACCCCGAACACCTAAGACTTCCGTAATATACAACATAGCATGTATTTCACTGAAAGAAATGTTGCCATGGTGAACATAATCCAGGCAGCAATCATGTTTCTTGTAAAATGTATTTGAAAAAAACTAATTAGCAGTATATGAATGTAATTTCTAGGAGACAGGGTTGGTAATATGGCCTGTTTTATTGTTGAAACATAGTTTCTTCAGCCTTCGTAGATCTCTCTTGAAATAAGATTCAAAGAGACTTTTATCTGGTTAAATAAAGGAAAGGAAAAGACTAGATACACTTGAGGTGTTGCAAAAAATCAAAATGTCAGAAATTTGGGAGCATTTTATTATAAATAAAGACAATAAATGTGCCAACAAGGTTTATGGTGTGAGAACAAGAATCTGAAATTATTTAACAGCAACTGAGATATTCACCTGGGTATTAGGTATCAACAAGTATTCAAAATAAATTATTTGCACTTATTTGGGACTGCTTAAGCACTTCCTTATTTAGCCTTTGTGTGTTGGCTTTAGTTGTTTGTACACAAAGCATTGCAAAATAAATAGTGAGAGCTGTTAGATCGTTGAGAAACTGAAACTTAACAGTAGAACTCTCATTACAGAGTCAGTGTCAGGCTAACAAAAAACACACTTTGCCTTTGGTGCGTTTTTCTTCCTCTCAGGGTTTCACTAAAGTAATTACCTATAAGAAATAACTCTAAAGCCATGCAGTGAATGAGACTTTGAACAGAATCATGTTGTAATTACCACACCATTACTATATCCTCAACCACTTCACCCCGCACTCATCATCCAGACACGAACTCCCTTTAACTGCTGACATCAATTGAGAAATGCTTGCAACTCAGCGTGCGATCAGTGGCGCCTTCATTTGCAGCTCTACACCACGCGCCGTGCCTATAAAAGCTGATAATGTGATAATTAAAAGAGCTGACAGGCAAGAACTGTCAGCGAGACACACTGATTTACCAACCTCTGCTATTTGTTATACCTCTCAAATTACAATGCTTCCACCCTTGAAGTATGACACATAAAATATCAATTGAAATAATTAACTAGGTTAGAATTGTTGTGAAAAAAAAGTTAAGGAGTCTCAGTCCAGCACAGTTTTAATGAAAATCGTCCAAAACGACATCACAAGATCAGATTCAGACCTGAAACAAGGATTTCTAGCAGACAAAAGATCACTGCCATGTCTCTGTCTCTCTCTTTCTCTCTCAACCACACCATGATTTATTACCTGAAAAGACAAGAGAACTAATTAGTGGAGTAATTAATTAATATAAATTTGCATATTTGCATTTGCAATTAGTGCAGTCAACTGATTAGTTGGAGATGGGGAGTTTGACTCATCAGATGCTGGTGTGTGTGTGTGTGTGTGTGTGTGTGTGTGTGTGTGCGCGCTGGACCAGAACGATCAGCAGACCAGCTGAGGCATTTTTGGGGGAAGGCAGTGATGAAGGGACTGTGTTTTTATTTTTTTATTATTATTTTTCATGTGTCCGTGTGTGTGTGTGTGTGTGTGTGTGTGTGTGTGTGTGTGTATTTTTGGGTGTATTCATGTACAGTTATGTGTTTTGTCCACATGCACGCTTACACACACTCGCCTGTGAACACATGTTTGGTGCTCTGTCTCACACACATTAGGTTAAGTGTATGCACAGTCACCAGTGTGTGTACACGCTGTCATTGTCACAGCCGAACCTGCTATCTTACCTTTGTGCGATCTGAACTCACACCCAGGTGTAATCAACCCGCTGCCCATATACTGCTGATCGATGTCTTGTAATGTCCAATATAGAGAGATTGATAAGTTGCTTTAATTGATTCTCCTTGCAACAAGGTCATTCACAGGCATATGTTTGTGTGTGCACTTGTGTGTGTGTTCCACATAACTGAGGAGCGCATATACCCATATCAAGTGCCAGCTGTGCCCCAGTGTGGATTTGGCAGCGTGCCACTGGGCCTTTTCCATGGGGTGTACTTAATGTCGACGGTCCTGAGGTACCAACACTGTGCACGCCCCCCTGGTATGCTCACACCATCCTCTGCATGTCAGGTGCCTGCTGGAATTTCTTAAACTAGTTCATATAGAGCTGCAACATTAGTCGATTAATTGTTTGTCATTTTCTAAGCAAACATGGCAAAAGTTTTCTGGTTGCAGCTTCTCCAGTGTGCTGGTTTTCTTTGTTTTAAACTGAATATCTATGGGTTTTGGACTGATGGTTGGACAAAACAAGACATTTGATGACGTTAACAAGGAAAAATGCAGAGAAAAATGTGTGTCGCATTTTCCACTGTTTTAGACCAGACATTTAATCGATTAATCGAGAAAATGGTCTGCAGATGAATTGATAATGAGACTAATCGTTATGTGCAGGCCTAATTTTATATAATATACCACATTGTCTGTCAACCCTTGTGTTTTGTTGAGATTGGCTTAACTTCCTGATTGGTTTTTTTTATTTTTATTCTCTAAACAATACTTTCTTTTCTTCTGACCTTATTAAAACCAAACAAGTCATCCAAATTAAACAACAAAATATGTTGTTTGTACCAGCCATATAGAAGAGTTGAGGACTGATCAGACGCCCCTACCGGCAGGACGACATCATTTGTTTGTGCCTTCCAAAAATGTTACAAAATCACTGTAAATACTGTAAAATAAATCAGTTTTAAATGCACTTGTTACAGGTTGGTTGGTTTAAGCAGAAACAAGATTTGAAGGTTAGGGTTAGGGAAAGATCATGGTTTGGGTAAAAACAAGTGCTTAGTTAAGGTTAGAAAAACATTACAAAGGCCACTAAAGGGCTTGAATGTAATATTTATGGACACGGTGGTCCAATATGTAGAAAAGTATTGAAATGATAACTGGGCTGACAAAAGTGAAAGTGACAAAATACTGACAATACTATGTGCTGTGTATGAACAAATATATTCCTTTTGTTTGCAAAAAAAGGCATTCGTAGACAAATACATTTTCACTATTATCCTACATAGAGAAGTTTCTTGTGTTTGGGGCGGGTTAGTGCTGCATAAAAAGGACTTAACAGCAATCACAGATACAGAGCAAACAGAAGTCAGTTGTATTTAACATTGTTTTACAAGTAGTGTGTCATTTTCTGAAACAGTTCAAAATCATGTTTATGAGCAATTCTCATAAAAAAACTTTGTGAAAGTCAAGATGATAAAACAGTGTTAGGTGTGTTTTTGAGCTGTTTAAGAGGGCCCGCTGTCTCTAGGATCCCAGACAGAACATCAGGGTTAATAGACAGGAGTATATCTCTGTATAATTTAAATCCTCTTGGTCCCAACATGCCTTTTGTTTTCCTTATTATTCCTGTCAGAAATGCATTTATAATTGGTTTAATTTAATGTCATTTAATTATCTTGCTTTGAATCTTTGCACAAGATTCAGTTTTTCTACCCCCTTCACATGCTTTATACTGTGGGCTATGTGTGTATTTAACTGTGTGTGTCTTACATCTTTTACATTATTACATTTCTATGTACAAATACTTGAATAAATACATTTCAGAGTTCATTAATTCTAATATGAAATCTGTCTGCCTGTCTGTCTCACCTGTTGAGGCCTGCAGACTCGCACACCCCTCGTTTTTTCCAGACAAAAAGACATTAATTCATCTTTCTTACACGAGGAGATGCAGATATTAGTTGTTATCCCTCTCCGGTCTGTGTTTTTGACGGTAAACGCGGGCCTCCCGGTGCCCATTACCGTAGCTGCCAGATGATCGGTACGGAATGGAGGTCCCATGGGACACTGAGCACGTGGTCTCGGCTGCCACAAGACGTCAGCGGCAGATGGTATGGGTACCCGCTGTTGGCATGAGTGTCATTCCTCAAAGAGAGAGGGAAGGGGAAGAGAGAGGGAGAGAGAGTGAGGGGGAGAGAAGAGGAAAAGGAAGAGCAGAACGCAGCAGAGAAAAGAGGGTGCGCAGGTTGAAGCTTTTTCCTCTGGTTTGTGTTTTGCAAGAGAAGAAGCTGCAGCGCAGATTCAGAGGAGATATTTGGGAACATGCACGGTGCACGCTGACCAGAGGTTAGTATTGTTGTTACTTATGCATGTGTTACCTTTTAGAATTTAGATGTATTGCTTAAAATGTGTATAGAGGGATTTTGTGCTGCGCTTTAGCTAAAAAAAAAAGCGCAGCACAAAAAAGGTCCAAAGACAATGAAGTTGAGTGTCTTTGAAAGGGTAGCAAGCTGTGACACTGGCCTCGCTTGCCAATTCGTTCCTCTTCTTCTTGGGAGGACCCATTCACACGGTAATTAACTGACAACCTTCAAAAGACGTCGGTGTTGTCCTTATAGTTTATGTTTTTGCTTTGATTTTACAGGAAATATGTTGACACTGCCATTCGAGGATTCTCATATGATGTGTGAGCCGCGGTTTGGTGCCAATTATCCCCGTGAAAGCTTACCTGAGAGCCTGGAGCAGGAGCGACAACACAACCCAGACAGGTCCAACTCAGACATGAGGGAGGCCGAGGACGACATCTCCGACAGAGAGGAGGACGAAAGAGAGGACTATCAGGATGAGGACGGGCTTCCTAAAAAGCGGGGGCCCCGGAAAAAGAAGCACGGCAAGGAGCCGAATGACAGGTCCAAAGTACGGCGCCAGGAAGCCAACGCCCGAGAGCGCAGCCGGATGCACGGCTTGAACGACGCGCTGGAGAGCCTGCGCAAAGTTGTGCCGTGCTACTCCAAAACTCAAAAACTGTCCAAGATTGAGACCCTTAGACTGGCTAAAAATTACATCTGGGCCCTATCAGAGACTCTGAGCGCTGGGAAGAGACCGGACCTCCTCGCCTTCGTACAGACTTTGTGCAAAGGATTATCTCAGCCCACAACCAACTTGGTGGCCGGTTGTTTGCAGCTGAACGCGAGAAATTTCCTAACAGACCACAACGGGGAGGTCATGTTCTCTGGCAGATCGCCATACGATGCCATGTACTCGTACCCCGGCTCAGACATGAACACGCCCCCCGGCCACAGCGGGAGCAGCTTGGACAGTAGCGCCAAGCCGTTCAGACACTACAGCTACAGCGGCGCGTACGAGCCCTACTACGAGAATCCGTCCCCAGAGGGCGGGAGCCCGCATTTCGACGGCCAGCTGAGCCCCCCGATGAACTTTAACGGGATTTTCTCCCTAAAACACGACGATCCGCCAGACTACGGCAAAAGCAGCCACTATGGCATGCGCTACTGCAGTGCGCCAGGGCGCACGGCTCTTGCGCACAACTCCATGTACCGAGTCTCTCCAGAGGCCCGTTTCCCCTACGATCTGCACGTCCGCAGGCAGTCCTTCCAAGCACAAGGGGAAGTTAATGGCTCTTTCCACAATTAATCAATCAGCTGGACACAGTTCAAGTTTCAAAAACGATGCAATTTGCCCCGCAGATGTCGAGAGTGGAACGAAATGGACTCCAGACACGCTGCACTGCAAAAATGCCCATTTTAACAAGTCATTTTTTGTTAAATGTTCAGTCTTGTTTTTCTTTGAAACATGGTAAAGGTCTGCAAATTAGATATAATGATTTCACTTGTTCTCAATTCTTGTTCAAAATTTGTGTCGACATAAGGCAGAAAAAAGACACCCAACAAGAACGCCTTTGCTTTCGAAACAAATGACTTCAGTCTGAAGGCAAATCTTCTGATTCATTTAAAGAAAAATTAAGATTTTAATGGCTCACTGCCACATAATTCTTTCCAGGGGGAAACCACAAATGTAGACTATTTTGTTAAAGATGCAGATTTTAAGCAAATTGTTTACAGTTACAATGCACTATATTTGTTTGTTAATGGCTGTTCTGCAGATGTCGGTCATGATGTGGGTTAGATAAAGCGGATATAGTGGAAAATTAATTAGATGTTTCTGGTTATTTAGGTTCACAGCAGTCAGTTAAATGGTTTTCGTGGCGAAATAAAATCAGCTAAATGAAACAACCGGGGAAGAAGAATCAAAAGACGTTTCACTTCATCAGGGAAGTTTGCTGAGACATGATTGGAGTTCAGAGATTCAGTCTGTTAGCAATAAAGGTCAATTGAGCTATGCAAGGCAGCCAAATGCAATCTTCGCTTATAAAAAAAATTATATATGTATATTTCCTCTCACAGGGCGTTTCTCATAATCTAATATCTAATTAAAATGATGACAACTACAAAATTAATTATTAAAAAACAGTTTGGAGACGTGCATGTGTTTAGGAGACCTGGTGATGATGTCATCTGAATTGGTCCTATAAGTTGTGGGGAAAAAACTTAAAAACTAAATGCATTTGTATTTGCAGTAAATAGTGTGGTAACGAGGTGAATGTAAATTATTATTGTAGGCTATTTATTTATTTATTTAAGCTTATTTATGATACGTCCGTCATTTGAATGTGGATAATATATTATAAAAACATATTGTAAGTGTTACATTTTATGTGAATTTCCTTACATTTAAAGTTTGTTTATGTTTGCATTGTTGTATATTTCACCGCAGCTGAAAGTCGAGGACTGGAAGGAAAATCAGTTTGTGTGAAGTGAACAAAAAGTTTCAAAACTATATGAATCCGAACAACATGCCTTAAAAAAGAGATGATGACCATCAATATGCAACGAAATGACAATTTTGGATAGTTTGATGTGAACTTTTTACACTTCCTTGTTCCTGCTGAAGAGCAACTGTGATGCACTTCATGTATTTCTGCACAATGTTGGTGACTGTACTCATAAATCATGTTGCTTTTGTAACTTTACCCGAATGATGAATGATTATTGGACAATATTTCACATTTTTCTTTCTCTCTCTCACACACACACACCCACGCACGCACGCACACACTCCTGAAAACTCGTTATGGATCGAAATATTCGTGAAGTAATGTGTTAATGTTTTGTGATGTGTTTGTCGCAATAAAATGAAAGAGGCTGTTAGAGGCTTTATGTTGTAGCCCAGGTTCTCAGCTTCCTGTGAAAATGATCGACAGCAGGCGGACAGCGATTAAAAAAAAGTTAGAAAAATAAATCAAGATAAAAACGCCCCGGGCGTACTTTTATTTATTTATTTATTTATTTATTTTTGAGAAATTGAATCCTTTTATAATCTTGCATAACCTCCGAGGTTGTGGTGACACAGTACGTATGAGGCCTATTGTTAATTCTATTAGTCCTGAAGCAACATAAGTTAAGTTTCAAACCGTAAAAATGCACTTAAATCAATACTGATTATTTTCTCTAACGATGCAAATGTTTTAACTTCATTTAAATTAGGATTAATTAAACGGTTGATGTTAAAATATAAAGCTGTGAAACTTTATGCAAATCTTACTCAGAGTCTTTTAAATTCTTTATCGAACGAGGCTTGTCGATATAAATTGATTTAATTTCAGCCGATCAGATGGCCAATTTGTGACAAAAAAAAAATGCCCACGAGGCGTTGGATGTCAGCCATAGCACAGACAACTGATCCCAGTCCTCCCAGTTGTAGGAGAGAAGTGGAACTGGTAATCCCCGGAGATGCAGCATCTCCTGTTAAAGGTGGTCAAACTCACACAAACATGAAAGTCCGTTTCTTTTTTCAGCATTTTTAAATCCATTTGACTTTGACGCTAAAAACCAGGATTTAAATGAAGGCATACGCACCTATGTTATATTCTATTTGTTAGGTTGCTCACGGTTTTACTAGTAGTACACAGGACTATATGACATAACCTGATATAATCAGTGGAAGAAAGATAAAGTCGATGTTAATGAATTTCTGTGGAGAAAGTCATTTTTGTTTGTGTTTATATCGGTGTCTCTTTGAGCTGGTTTATTCACTGCTTAAGTTGTGTTTCACATCCTGTTATAAATGATGATTGATTGATTGATTTCTCCTAAATGCATCATCATCAAAACCTGGTGAAAACAGTTCAATTCATTATTTTTTGATCCAGACTCCGATCACTGGAAAAGTTGAAAGAGTAAATGCGCGAGGAACAGCACTTGTTCATGCTAAGTTTTGGAGCATTATGTCCCATTACTGTAGGCCAGTCAGATGCTGATCATTTAAACATTTGACTGAAGTACCTGCTTTTATCCAAGTCCCAAATAAAATGTGTCCCTAATTCATAAATTAATTTTAAAACAACACAGGAGCAACATTCACGTTTATATAAAGAAAATCATACGCTTAAGCTGTGACTATTGATAGTTGGTACATCCACTTTTATAAAAATAAAATTAACAGCAACAAAAAACCTGTAAGGACACAAAAAACCTTAACAACTTTCAGCACCTGTCTGTAATGAACCCTGACTGTCTTTTTGAAATGTTCTGATTAACTAAGGAGATGACATATGTGAGAAATAGTATGTGAGCTAGGAAAAGTTGAGTTTGAGAAGTGGCCTGCAGGCCTGTCTGCTATTGTATTTACTTTAGAGAAAGGAGAGTCTATCTTCACAACAGTAACAAACACACGAATGACACTTGTAAAGAACAATAGTTTCAATCTTAGCCCTGGCAAGCCACTTATGAGCCACTGAGGAACTTATTTCAGTATTCATTAAATTCTGTAGAAGTTGAACTAATGACAAAGAACATCACAGCAGATTAGAGATTAGACGTTCTTGTTCTCTTTAATTTTCTGTAGAGAGTAATTCCAGGGCCACTGGAATATAATAATAGATATATATAATAGATATAATTATTAATTGTTATTAATAATAAATTATTTTTACAGATAAACATGAAATTAAGGTAAAAGCTTTGCAAACATTTGAACTAAGGTCTAATTTAATTGTGGAAAGTTAAAAGAGCAACAACAACAAAAGAAAATCAGGAAACACAAAGTAAGTCTAATGGAAGCTTTTCATAGAAAGAATGAATACCACATAAGTTGCACAACATCTTATTTTTCTCTTCTGTTGATGCAACTGCAAAGAATTTCAAACTGTGCTGGGACTTGCATCATGTTGGTTTAGCTCATGAAATAAATGTTGCTGCTTTTGGTGAACTGTTTCCAGCAGTCAAGACAGAAACATTCAGCAGATCTGGGAAATCACAAATTCAACTCTTCTTCTTAGAAGAAAATAAGAAACATCGGAGGGGGGTTAATTGCGAAAAGGTCTTGTTTTCCTGTCTTCATTCCCTCACTCATCCTTCTCTTCCTCTGTATCATCATAAAACTGAAAGACCAGGTTACTGGAGGTCCCTTTGGGGCCCTAAAATCACCTCTTTAGCCCCCCGTCCTTCACCACCAGGCCTTATTTATCTCATTCACTCAAATTCTCACCCTGTCAGTCTTAATGCTTTTTCTACCAGACTGTGTGTGCATGTATATGTATGCATGCGTGTGGAGGAGAAGTGGATTCAAATCCCTCTTGGAGCCTCACAGAGAGGCTAAGGAGGAGTTGGGGGGGGGGTCACGCCCACAGGGTCCACACGGCGGCGTGCAGCAGTTTAGCATGGGATCAAACGTGTACACGTACCCCAACATTCATGCAGCTCATTAAGATGTGTGGAGACAGAACGAACGATGGGAGAAAGAAGTATTGGGAGAGAGCGGAGCGAGAGAGAGGAGCATATGGCCCGGCTCTGTGTAGGAGGTGAAGGACAGGAATGGGGGGGGGATTTCTATCGTATAGAGGTGCATTTGCAATCTGAGATGTGGTGTCATAATTAGTGCTAAACAAACATTGTGTTTCTATAGGGATAAAGTTTCAGAATGACAATAATCATCTCATAAGTTGAGAAAAGTTTTCACCTATAACAGAAACAAAGAAAAACAAACACAAATTCATCTGTATATGTATAATATTTTGTAATATACTATGGTAATTTATTGTAATCAGTAGCCTTTTCCTGCAATGTCTGAAAAGCCGAGCACCAGTCAAGAAAAATGAAAATAATGTTCCCCGCCACGTCGGCAAGCATCCTCAAATTTTGTGCCATTCCCAAGCCCCAGATGGTGTGGGATGGGAAATGTTCCCCCATTAAATTCCTAATAATCATTTCTCCTGCGGAATCGGGGGTGGTGGCAGTGGGGATGGAGGAGGGTGGGGTGTGGTGTGTGTGTGTGTGTGTGTGTGTGTGTGTGTGTGTGGCTGGGAAGTGAGGATTGGGTTGGTGGGTGAGGGGAGTAGAGGGATTTGGTGTTTTAATTAGACAGATTTAAGGAGCTGAACCCCCATCTCAAAGAGAGAGTGCGTGTGTGTGGAGAGAGATTCATGTGTGCTTATATTTCTGAGTGTGTGTGCACGTGTCAAAAAATTACACATATGAGTAAAGACGTGCGTGTGTGTGTGTGTGTGTGTGTGTGTTTGTGTGTTGCAGGTCACGGCAGGGCTGATGCTGCAGCAAAGGAGGCCTGACACTCCAGTACTATGGGCCAGGATCTCATTAACGTGTCAGATTGGTGGATCAGTCTCTCTGGCAGCCGGCCCGGCCTCTCACAGGAAGTACTTTCTCTCTATCTGTGAACTTGGCACTGAAAGGTTAGACAGGGTGGGAGGGAGGGGAGATGAGGGGAATATATTGGCCTGAAGGAGATGAGGAGAGGAGAGACAGAGGCATTAATTATAATATTTGGTCAGATTGGATAAATATTGGGTGAAGGATTGTAGTTTAAGAGCTGCTTTTATCTGTTAGGGAGTGGAAATGAATGAGTTATGAATAGTAGCGCTGTGAGAGAGACAGACCTGCAGTTGCACTATTTTGGAGGTGGAGATGTTAAGTATGTGGCAGGAGCATGTGTCACTACATCACCTGTGTGCTTTGTGCTCTTTGTCTAGTGGTACTCTGACTGGATGTATGCATGTGTGTGTGTGGTTGCAATATGAGGGAGTATAGGGTGGGTTTTAGAGCAGGTGGGAAGCATACAGGGGTGTGATCCTCTGACACCCCAGCAACACCCTATTTTAGGGCAGGCTGAGAGACACGGGTGCTACTGGGTGAAGTAGTTTTGATTCCCCCGACTGTGAACATGAGCATCTGGTAGTCATGACTACACTGTGATTAGATAGATAGATAGATAGATAGGGTTCATATTCTGGGGGGATTAGGGGGGGTCTGACACCCCTTAAGTGGACCATATCATTTCTGAACCTTGACGTTAGTTGAACGTCTCGTCCTCACTCCCATCATTGCAGTGGCTCGAGTCTACTTAAAAGTCTAAGCCAACGGAGACGCAGTAGGTTAATGTAAGTAGCTAGCTATCTAGTTCAAACATCTGTGGTCAATTTAAGACTGACTTTAAGAGTTAAGACTGATTTGATAGAATCTTTTGCATTAGGCTACTTTGAAGACTGACATTAGTCCAGCAGCTACTTAAAGGCATAGACCACCCAAAAATCAAACTTTGTCAGCTGTTTTCTTACCTTGAAAAGAATAGAAAAAAATACATCCATATTCTACAGGATCTTTTCCATAGGAGCCATATGTTTCTCACGTCTGAATTAATGGAAAAGATAGGAGTCACTCTAGCTTTGGCTTTTGAGCCTATAGATGAGTCCCATCTCATCCATTCATTTTGGTAAAGGGACCAGTAGCCTACAGGATCTACAATGTGGAATGTTGAATGAGATGATGTGGGATGTTGATTTATTTTTTTCTATTAAACAGCTGACAAATTTAGATTACTGGGTGGTCTATGCCTTTAGTGTTAGTCAGGCACAGTCCTAGATGCTGTATGGTAGTAACACATCTGACTTCCGCTTTGGCATGTGATAGTGTTTATGTTTCTCATACAGCATTTTGTGGGTCTGACTAAAAAAGTTGTTGTGTGGTATGTTCCCCGAACCCGTTCTCATTACCAGCTTTTCAATTACCGACGTTTTGTCATGATCCTTGACGCATATGATCATGAGCCACCGCTGCAAGAGGAATACAGCTCATCGCTAAACTTGAAGTCTGGTGGAAAACGTTTAAGTTACTTAATAAAGTACTTATTATACAATGAATTTACAGTCATAATCAGCCAGATATAGCGTGCCACATAGGTTTTTACAAAGGTGTTTTTGGCATGAAATGCTACCTGATGCAGGGGAAAACTTTTTTCTTTTCCCATTGGCTGTTTTCGGTGTCAGTCAGGGCCGTCATCTTAAATAAGCCAACATTTTTACTTTTTCTTAACATAGATCATCTAGATGAAGTGTAATTACTAGTTCGACTATAGTAGATATTTGATATATTTATTAGGTATATCATTTTATGACCCTACTTACAACACTACACACACTGGAAGAACTACAACTGTGTTGCTAATTTGTATCAACCTCTAGGGAATTGTAGTTTTTAGATAACATTAGGATTGGAAGTTATAAATACTGAATTGAGAGTACATTGGGAGTTTAAGGGGACAGTAAACACATTTGTGTAGTCAGATTTTAAATATCTAATTGTTAAATGGGTGAAAATACATTGTATCCCCGGTGTGGATCAATGAAATTTGTCTTATCTTATTTGATGGCACCCCCATTTGTTGACTATGCTCATATGATAGCTGAAGTCTAGAGCTCTCTATAACAGTTGGTCCCATGCATAGACTGTATATAAAGATGGACGACTTGACAGCTCCCCAAAAGTGAAGCCAAAACATGTCGATCGCCCCCTGGTGGCTGGCTGTAGTATAGGTCATAAACCCCGCCCCCTCAGTGTTAGCAGATGGGACATGAGCCAAACTAAAAACTCATAGTACACATCAAATAAATTTTTCCCAAAGACGGTTTCTTTAATTTTAGGTAGTTCTTATCACGCTGATGTATGTTCCAGTTTGGTTTTAATTAGTTATTTGATCCTATAAAAGGTGGTTTCACGTCATGATTGACAGCTGAGGCCGGCTTGCGATTGAGTCGGCCGGATGTATGGGCGGGACCTCGATACCGCGGCTCCAACTCCGATTACTACTGTGCAGTCTCTGGCTCCAAATGACGTCACCAGTGCAAGATGGCAGCTCCCGTATCCGGGATATTTTGGCTTAATTTTTGTACAGTGGGAGGAAGTGGAGATGCGTCGTCTGTCTTTATATACAGTCAATAGTGTCAACTCTCGAGTTGAGCAGCAGCTCTGAAACAGGTTGAGTGCTTCTGAGCAAGCCCCACTTTGACATAGTGGTCAAATTGTGTAATCACAACTTCCTGGTCCGACAGGGGCCCGAAAAACATTTTTCCCGCACACAATCATGGGTAAAGGCGTGGCTGTAAAATGTTGGATACCACCCATCAGTAAACAACTTGGTTTATCTCTAGAATTTAGAAACTCTTTTTGTTTGCTGCAGATAAGAAAAAAGCTACTTTCACAGTTTAGTGAACAATTAAGTCTTTAATTTCATGGATAAATGGATGCTAGCTACATTCCTTCGGTAGCTGGTTAGCTAACTAGTTTGCTATCTAGTTAGCTAGATACATTAGCCTATAACATTAATTCCACAAGTTAAAAGAACATATTGAACCTGAAAAACTCAAACAAAACATTCAAGCTACTTTCACAGCTTAGTGTGTGATTTCATTGATAATTTGATGCTAGATAGATCGAGCTAGATAGGTTGGCTAGCTATATAGATGTGTAGATGTGTAGGTAGATACTGAAGGTGAACAGCTTGGTTTGTGTCTCATAGAATTTGAAAATTATCTGTTATATTGCTGCAGATAAAAAAATGCATGCTTTCACAAGTGGACAATAAATGCCAAAGTGATGCAAGCTAGATAGACTGTCATGAGCGAGAAATGTTTACTGTCCCTTCTGAATACATTAATTCCACAAGTTTAGAGAATATATTGAATATGAATAACTTTCGGGTTTATGTCCAACACTAATGTCCTGTTTGAGGTCCTGAAGACCATGGGCCCTTCTTAACTGCTCAAAAAACATACTTAACATTGATATCAGATTGATACTTTTAATTTTATGAGAATTACTTCTAAAAATGATATAGGACTTTATGATTATTTCCACATTTTGTCACCTTCATCAAATGTGCAAGCCAAGTTTGTGGCAAAGGGAAGGACGACCACTTCAGTACCACTTAAAAAAATAGATAGATAGATAGATAGATAGATAGATAGATAGATAGATAGATAGATAGATAGATAGATAGATAGATAGATAGATAGATAGATAGATAGATAGATAGATAGATAGATAGATAGATAGATAGATAGATAGATAGATAGATAGATAGATAGATAGATAGATAGATAGATAGATAGATAGATAGATAGATAGATAGATAGATAGATAGATAGATATCAGTACCTTTCTGTGGCTCCACTATGACACTAATGTTATACCACCATCGCCCCCATTCCCATTTGGAAATGAGAAATCGCCAACATTAAACATGTAAGAACAAGTAGGAACTTTCTCAGCTCATCTAGACTAATTATATAGCCCTTTGTGAGGAGTCATTAGTTACATAATTAACTATCTATTAGTATGGAGAAAGAATTCATTCATAATATCTATACTAAAAGGACTTACTCTTCTTAACTCATAACGTATTGTTTCATAATCACTCCTCCTTGTGATTAATAAGAATCTTGATCGACCATCAAATATCACTCTTGAAGATCAGTTCAGATGAGATAATTACTGTAGTACCACCGTTCACTGTATGCAATGGATGCAAAATTTAATAAAAATCACATTCATCTCAAGTAGTTCTCTTCCCTGAGCAGGATTTGTTTGTAAAGCATCAACTGGCAAAACAAATTTTTGCATATTTCTATGCAGTTTACATTGTAAGACATGCAGATGCACAATGGGGGATTTTTGTGAAGGTTATGACTGTAACAAATGTCCCAACCTGGCAGGAGAGTCATCTTATCGATGTATGATCTCTCTACTGTAGAATATCTTTGCGTTTCTTTTTAGTATTCTAGTCCATTCTGCGGCATCACCAATCTGTCCCAAACTGCCTTTCAAGCATTTCCTGTGGGACTCATGCTGTGTTCGCAAGGCCTCTCTCTCTCTCACACACATACACATACTGGTGACTGCATAGGGAAGTAAGCTGTCTGCGGAGGGTTGGATTCTTGGTGTCGGTCCAAAAATGTGTCACTCGGGACACGCATGGCCTGCTGGAGGCAGGAATTCTGTCGCTAATGGGTCCCGCAGCCGTTGGCACCACCTGGGGATATGGGAGACGGGATGGATGGATGGGGGAGGATTGAGGAGGGAGGGAGGGAGGAAGGGAAGGAGGGAGAGAAGAGGGAGTGTATGCAGCACAATGCGTTGGTAACAAACAGGAGGATGGGGTGCGTGTATGTGTGATATGGAAATCTATCTATCTATCTATCTATCTATCTATCTATCTATCTATCTATCTATCTATCTATCTATCTATCTATCTATCTATCTATCTATCTATCTATCTATGAAAGCAGCTTGAATGTTTTTTATCTGCATCAATAAAAAGGAGAGTTTCCAAATTCTATTAGACATAAACCAAGTTGTTCTGCGTTCAATATGTTCTTTGAACTTGTGGAATTAATGTATTTAGAAGGAAAAGTCAACATATTTCCCTGCCATGAAAGACAGCTTATAAAAAATGTGAAGGCATAAACAGGCAGGGCAGGTGTTGACGATGCAAATGAAACGGATGACAGATGGTGAGCCTCGCAATTGCTCACTGTGCAGATAATGGATGGAGGTAATCAAATTCCTTTGAGGCTTTGGGACTTTCTTCAGAACTTTCTCATCAATTGCACCATCAAACAGTACCATCGTCAAATACACCCCCCTCTACCTCAAAGAAGGAAGGAATACAAAGAAGTTACAAGATTTTATATTCTGATAGACTTGGCCAAGTTCTGTAGCTAATGTTGAAAATACTCTATTCTGTTAATGTTTGTGGACTCCACAGACTAAAAATATTAGTGACATTCTTTTGTATTTATTTACAGATTGTTAAATATGTGTGCACAGATCAGGTTACATTTGCATCTGGAGTTTTGAGATTCTTTTCACGGTCTCCAGCTCCACTATACCACTTTACCAATATTTTTAGACATTTATATACACAGGAAGCTTTTCGAAAGCGAAAATGATCAGATCTGTGAAGTTAAAGTAAAAAATCTGTATGTAAAATATTAGTATTTATTTAGGTTGTGAGGTGTAAAATGTGTGATTTGTAAACTGTTTTACATGTGTTCAAATTGCTTGGTATTAGTGTGTGAATTGGAACATAAATTTGTGAGTACCCAAAATTACGCACAAATTGTTGTACACATTTGTAAATCTTTTTTTTTCATTTGTAGATCATGTAATACACATTTGTGAACATTTTGAGTATAATTTCTCTCCATACATGATCCTCATCCCTTCATGGCAAATCCAGGTGTCGTTTTATCTTCATACATTTATCTAGTAAAACAGGACTGTGTATGTTTGTGAGTGTGTGTGTGTGTGTGTGTGTGTGTGTGTGTGTGTGTGTGTGTGTGTGTGTGTGTGTGTGGCTTAGCCGGGGGATCAGACGACAAGTTTGAACAATAATGTACTTCAGCTATTATAGAAAAGCAACAATCACATCAGCAGGCCAACAAAGCAAGCCTGCAGGGGAGA
The DNA here is from genome assembly GCF_020085105.1 of Siniperca chuatsi. Lineage (NCBI taxonomy): Eukaryota > Metazoa > Chordata > Actinopteri > Centrarchiformes > Sinipercidae > Siniperca > Siniperca chuatsi. The sequence continues at coordinate 10,830,461 of NC_058054.1, forward strand.
GTCTGCTGTTTCCATCCATAAAAAACCCTCCTTTTATGTTCTGTGATCGAAGCTTTCATAGATTTATTCACTCGAGCTGTGAGAGTTGTTGTTACTTCAAAAAGGAAGATCATGAAAATGAGCATCTGATGTGTATTTTTCATATTTCTCACTGGAGGGAAACAGGCTGTAGTTCTGTAAATTTCCCCATCCGTGTGTTGACAGCCATTTGATTTTCATAGAGCCCAGTTTGAAGGTCAGTTTAATGGTCCATTTGTGTTTTGTATTCGTCTTGCTTCAGTGGAAGCTTCAAAACAAAGAGGGTCAGACAACGCAATAAATGAGTTTTTTTTATGAGTAAAACATGTCATTAAAAATGCAATAAGTCTTTCAATGAGCGTGGAATCTTTTTATCGCACAACTTATTCTCCAAAGAATCTATCAAAGCATTTCTGGAGAAAATAATTTGCAAACTTGGCTTCACTGTTATCAGTATGGAAGACAAACACTGTTGTGTCAGACAAGGCTTGAAAACGCCAATTCTGTATCTGAAAAGCATTTTCCTGTCACAACACTCAAGAGCGGCATATTACTGCAACAATTCTCTTTCACACTTCCAGCTACGATAACAGATTCAAGTGTCAAACATATGTCTGCAGAAAAAGCGTAGGAGAAAGTATCACAGAAGCAAAGGGAAGAAAGTACGCTGAATATCACAAGTTTTTATGTGTCAGGTGATGCTGTTTTTTTTTTTTTTAAATGCCTGTTTTTTCCCCTTGAATAAATGTGATAATTGCTCATTGCTGTAAAATCTCAGGACAGGGCACCATATTGGTTATGTTAAAGGTGCAAAAGCATTTGCTTTGCATTCCTTTTTATGTTCGTATGATAATGTTACTGGTGCAGCAGTTTTCTGATAGGCTGGTAAGTAACCTGCTGGGAAGTGTCTCTTTCTAACAGTGTTCAGTGGCACCTCAATTGGAGGAAGAACTCCATGATGAGAATGAGAAACATATTGTTAGAGAAATATAATGCACAAGCTTAAAATAAGTTTTCCTGTTGTTCCCTGCCCAACCAGATCAAGGGCAAGGGCACATGCAGCCAAATGAGTGTATTTAACTTTTCCGAACTCATTTGGATAATCTCTCCCTCAGTTACCTTAGCTTGTGTGAAATTCCCAATTAACTATATCCCGGCAAAATCACAAAACAACACCATGTGAAATTTCTTAATGAATTCCTTTGTCTCTGACTGGCACAGATGAGGCATGAGAAAGGCACATGTACGGCGAGCATATTAGTTAGGCGAGCCCATGTGATGGTGCCCGTTCACGGCTGATGGAGCGTCGGTATCCTCGGGCATGGCTGCCAAGCTGCCAGTCTGTGCCGTCACACCTTGCTGCCTTTAAAGATTGCCCTGCAGAGACGAGGAGGGGGTATGGAGGGCCTCACGTTTTTAACAACGCACAGTCTGGCAACCCAGGAGGGTTTACGATTCAGGATCGGTGCCAAGAACTGCCCACCAGAGAGAAGGGGGTGAGGGGGGAGGAGGATGCAAGGAGCTATGGGTGCAGAGCACACACACAGTGTCAGGCCTCTATCAGTCACATTCACGCAAGGTGTGTATGAATATGTGTATATATGAATGCTTCCTCTATATCGGTGTGTGTGTGTGTGTGTGTGTGTGTGTGTGTGTGTATGTAAGGCGAGGCAGCTGGGTGCAATATTGGGGTTTATATTCAACAAAACAATATGTCAAATCTATTCATCAAGCTTTCTTTGTGACATGTTAAGGGAAAGAGAAAAGTATGTGCACATACAATGTATCCCTAGCATCATGCACACACACACACACACACACACACACACACACACACACACACACACACACACACACACACACACTTTGCCTTTTCTCAGTAATCCACACAAATGGCAGTGGATGGCAGAATGTAAATGAGCTGGTTATTACACAGCAACGTTCATCAAGCTGAGCTGGAAAGACTTCAATGGCCCTGATGAATATGCATGCAAATTTGTTAATTAAGTTAATTATTCTGCTGAAAATTCATTTGTCTTCCCAAGGACATTTCTGCGATGATTTTAACATGTTTCCACCATTAGTCATGCACGGTGCTATTGAAAATCACTTCTGTTCACCTTTTGGAAAGTTGCGGCCAAAATGGGAGATAGAACACCTACAAATGAGGAGGAGGAGGGACGGAGCAGGTAGAGGACAACATATCAGGGGCGTGGAGTGTGGTCGGAGGTAGACGGCAGCTGGTGCAGCCTGAGGATAAGGAAGGGTAAGCCAAAAAGCCTGGTCTGTAGGATATTAGCTCAGTGGGTAGGGCATTGAAGAGCCAGTGCCAGGTCTGGAGGTCCAGTTCTCATTGGGACCATCCAAAAAATGTTTTCATTCATAGTACGTCAAAGCACTTTGGACTAAAATGTACATGTTGTGTTATGTGACATTATGTGATGTGATGTGAGGTTATGTTATGTTGTGGATAGAAATATAACATCTGATGTGGAGATTACACTCTTTGACATACAGTTTATGAGCTAAATGAATAAATAAGTGTCCTGGGAATACAGCTATTTCATTTTTGGCCACATAAATTTAAGATATATTCCCATGTCAAGTCATGTCATGTCATGTCATGTCATGTTATGTTATGTTATGTTATATTGTTAAGTGGTTTAACTAATTCAAGCTAAAATGTTATTAGGCTAAAATGATCCTTTTAATTCTCAATCACCTAATTTGGTTCTTAAATTGTTTTTATAGGATTGATTTGTTAATCTTAGTGCGCTCCAAATTTGAAATAAAGACATCAAGAGTGGAAAGTCAAAACAGTGATCATCATATGTGTGGTGATCACTGATCACTGATTGCAGTTATTTAAGGTGGTCATGAAGCTAAGCCTGCAAGCATGCACTTGGGGCAATACATTCATCAACATAGGTCTCATTTTATCAGCATAACTACTGGCCTTATTGTGTTTTCCACTCTCTCCACACTTGCTGATAAACAATTAGTTTTTACGAGTGAATGCAGTTAAACCATGAGTGATGTTGTATGCACGAATAACTGGATTATTTCATACACTGGGAAAAAATATTCTATGTGTGTCTAGTAATAAAAGCAAAACTGAATTGTAATGCTTTTCAATAGTTTTCTCGATCCGTTTGTCTTTTGCTGCAACAGTCATAAAATGTACGTTGAGTTAATGTCTTTTTGCTCATAGTATCCCAAACTAAAGGTTGGTTCTTTTTTAAATGTGCATATTTCATTTTGTTGCATATTTTATCGTGTACAGGGAGGTAACTCTTTATTGTGAATATTTAAATTGTCATAATTAAGCAATTTATTTGATTTCAAACATCGTAATGGTTTCTCAGTAATCTATTTGTTCACATGTAAAATCATGATTCTATAAAAATGTTTGATCAGACCTCTAAGAAATCATTTACATTTAGACATCTGTAATTTTGGCCATGTTATGTTATTTCTTGACAAATGTGGACAGAAACATAACATCTGATGTGATTGTAAAACATAATAAAATAAAATAAAATGACCTGTGAATACAGCTATTTACTCGTATTGGAGGCCCTATGTATAATTTCTAGCCACATGAATTTCAGGTATATTCCCATGTCATGTTTCTAGTGTAATGTAATGTTATGTAATGTAATGTTATGTTGTCTCAATGGCCTTGTCCTTGTCCACAGTCCTTCTCCAATCATTGTCCAGTCTTCCACAATGCTACAAAGTAACCAAAAAAGATACATAAAATACTCGTAAATGAGTGAAATTAAAAATGAAAGTTGAAAAGCGAGAGATGCTGTAAAAAAAAGTGAAGATACAAAAACAAGACAGATGGGAAAAATTTCAGGATGCACTGTCTGATAAATCAAATGGCCAGTCTTACAAGAGGCAGCTAAGCCTTTGCAGTAGGCCTAGTCTGAATATCCAGATGTTTGATTTGTTAATTAAGTCTCCATGGCAGTTAATCACTGTGTTTTTCTATCAGACAACAGCAGGTAAGTAGAGGAGGATGACCCTAAAATATAGAGATATGATATGCAGAGACAGGCTGCACTTTGTGGTGAACATTTGTGTTTGAAAACACTTTGGCAGCCAAAGTTGCTGACTCAAAAAAAAAAAAACGACCAAAAAAAAAGAACACACAACAGAAATATGAACATGTATTCAAAGCAGTACAGCTCTTTAGCTCTTTTGTAGGGACTAATAATCTTTCTGTCAGTCTATGAGAGTATATCTCTGTCTTAATTTGTTGTAGCTGATGTGGAAAGTACATCAGCTTGTAATCAATAATGTGGCCCTGTAATAGTGAAACAGCAACATGCCAATACCCATGTCCCCTCTAGTGGAGAAATGTAGCACTGCAATGACACAATAAAGGCCAAGATGCAGCATGAGAGGTGGTTATTTTTTCATCTATCATCTATCAAATACACATTTTGTGAGAACAAACATGTCACCCTCCTTGATTCATGATTGAGCAAAGCAAAGTGTGTGTGTTCACATGTATGTGTGTTAAACAGTGGATCTAATCCTTTTTTAAAACATTTTATTCCCACGACAAATTCAATCAGCATGAGGTGCATTAGTGAAATGCCATACAATGGCAGTGTGTGTCAATCGAGGATTAAGTCATCTATATTTGTTCACTAAAACAGTTGTTTGTAATGATAAGGCTGACACACTTAATCGATTTGCACGCATTTCCCTGACAGTCTAGATTAACAAGCAATAAGACTTTATTAGCAATATGCACAAAGTACACACACATTTACACATTTTCAAGACATCAATTAAATTCACATATGGTTGGAGTAATTATCGTTATAGATAACTGGAATTAAAGGGGAGATATCAATGTGAAAAAGGAGGCAGAGTTGCCCTGGAGAAAAGCAGAGCAGGGAGTGAATGTTAGGACCAGGGAGGGCTAGTAGCAGAGACTACATAAGAAAACAGCAACAGCTGTTTAGCTTGTGGCTAAAAACAGGATTGAACAACATCATTTGCTAAGAAAATGATCTGGGAAAAGAGATTGCCCTGACTCGAAGATAAGAAATGGGATGCCTTAGATTGTCTTTTCTACTTCAGCTCCGTGGGGTGGGTTTTCTACTGTATTTGTCTAGTTTGGTCTTTTCTCTGTGGTCCTTGATGTTATTAATTCTTACAGTAAACTTCCTGCATATATTGTTTTATTTGCATATGAAAAATAAGTTATTTTCCCACCAGCTGACACTCCACAACAAGGTAAGACTGGGATCCAACAGAGGTTTAATCACTTCCTTATCAGAAATGCTGATAAATCCAAAAGCTGTTAAGGAAACACTCATAAATTGTTTTAACACGAGGAACCATGTGCAAAATTGTGTTGGCTGCTCTTCAAACTGCATCACACATGTGCAATGCAGGTTTGAATCTTCTCTGTTCACAGGTCACTTTGTGTTCACTGACAGTATAAAGACACATTACAGACTTAATACAGGTATTTATTATTATTGTCTTGTACACACAACTTTATCATAGCTACAGTATCCACTTTTTTGTTGCTATTACACACACAGAGATAAAATTCAGCACAAAACCCTCTCCTAGTGCCTGCCAGAGAATGTGTGAGCACACCCGTGACTGCTCTGCCCTTGACTTGTATCCATTCATCCAAGCGTGGTGGATGGTTTAGTTAATTAAGCTTAATCTACCCCCAGAGACAGATATGAGTGCTGTTACAGTGGCCCACTGAGCTGTCCCTATACACTCTTCTCTGGACCCCCGTGGAGCCATCAGGGCCGCGCTACTCAGCCATGTTCAAGCACACTGACAGGGCTCTCGAGAAACACATTACACATAATAGAGTTAAAAGATTTGGACCACAGAAGAGGAAAAAAAGTTTAATATTTTAATTACTGAAATAATACAGCTAATTTACTTTACTGTTGGAATTTCACCTTGCCGCCACTCTTCCTCTTTCTTACAAGCCAATATCGCAATAACCACCAAGTTTTTGCTGTGTTGTCTTTCAGTATGTCTCAATTTGTTTATATCTACAAGTGTTTCACTCCACCGCATGATTCATCAGTTTTCTTGTTTCTGCTTACTCTCTGTTACCGTTATTCTGTTAAAAATGACGGTTTGCTGAACCCCTCCCCCGAACAGCGACTGTCCAATCATAGCTTAGCAACCATAACTAGGCAAGGCAGGTCTGCCAAGCTTTGGATTTCTCCAGATGTTTTGATGGGGTTTTTGGGGTTTTTTTTGTCTTTACAAAAGCAAAAACACAAGATAAAACTCTACTACTCTAACGTAGTGCAATTACTACCTACAGTAGTAACCTTAGTGTTACTTCCAAAATCAAGAGTTAGCATATAATTAGCTAACTACATTCATTTGTGGGTTTACAGCTCAAGTAATAAAAAAGCCCTGTAGGATTTTAGGCTAAATATTCTTTTAAAATGAGTGAGTTGAAATGTTAAAAAGTCAGCCAGAGACAGTGTTTTCAACCAACTCACAAGTCTAATGTTTAACTAGCTAGCTAGCTACAACTGATAAAATCTATAGCGACAGACGTCGCTGGCTAAAAAAGAACGCCAACCACTGTCTGAAATCAAGCACTCATTGTTTCAAAAATTACTAAGACTTTCGGGTGGCAGATCTGACACATTCCCAGTCCTCAAAGATCCAGTAATGGGATGGATAGCAGGAAAAAAAGGCAGGGTCAGGGTGAGGCAGAGGTCAGAAATTACGAGTTGAACAGACAGGAGGAAGCCGTTTCCAGGCGTGCTGATACAGAAGATGAGGATGAAGCACACAATGTGGAAGACAATAAATGCAGATTTTATCTCCACGCTGTCATCGTAGTACGCAGTTTAGTGATAGGAGACACTGTTATTATAGTCACTGTCAAGGGCCATTGTTTACTTGTTGACGTCTTGTGAGGAAGTGATAATAGCTCTGATGAAGAAATGAGGATATGATGTTCATTCCTTACAATGCTGTAGAATACATTTTACATTTGGGCACAACTGTCATTGGAATTAATCAGTAGATTAGTAAATATCCTGAGGATACTGACTTAAACTTGAGAATATTGAATAAAAGTCCCAAAATATGGAATGATGGAAACATATGTAGTCAAAGCCAATAATGATAGGATGTCATGGATTTGGGTTTTTGTCCTGTTATTTCCTGTTTTATTTTGTAACATTATACCTCCTTTCTTGTGTCTGGTAGTTTTGCTTCCTGTCTTTGATTGCGTTCATTGTTTTCACCTGTGTCAATTGGTTCCACCTGTGTCTTGTTGTCTCCCCTACCTGAGCATATTTAGTCTGTGTTCTTCCTTTGTTCTGTGTCCGTTGTCTCGCCATGTGCCCTGCATTTGAGCCCTAGTGCTGTGTTCCTTGGGCCTACCGGTTTGTTTTTACTTTAGCTTTGTATGTCTCCTCGTTTTTGGATTGTGCCTCAGTCTGCTCCCTCTCTTCTGTTGCTTGCCTATTTTTGGGACTTGTATTAGCGTTAGTTATTAAAGCTCGTTTTTGTTTCTTCAACCTGCCTGCCTCGAGTCTTGCATTTGGCTCCTCTTTGAACTGAATGTGACAGACATCATATTGACACCATTTTGTTTCAGATGTGTAATTGACATCAAGTTAGCCCTACACAGGTCATAAGTAGTACACAGTGTATCTGAATGAGTCAATGAGAAATCTGGTGGGAGCAATCAAATTATGAAATTATAATATTTTGGCCGGTGAATAACAATATAATAAACAAATGGGCAATGCTCACTGTAAATGGAAAAACAGAACATTCTCCAACCCCCAGTGGTTGAGGAAGTGGAGGATTATGTATCTGCTTTTATTGCAAATAAAATTCATGACTATTTTTTTTGTCAACTTGGATAACATCTTCCCTATTTGTTTTGTCAAAAGTTAATTCACAGGAGACGCCTCATTACACACACACACACACACATAAGGTTTGTCTATTCAGCATATTGAATTTCATTTAATATTTTCAAGTTTTATTCAGTATTCTCAAGTTTTCATCCAAGTTCTCAAGCTTTCCCTTCAATATTTACATAAATAATTTGCCAAACTGAATAAATACATGAATGAATATGTTGTAACATATTTCAGAGACATAATATGCAAAAAGAAACCTTACGTTGACCATACACTCAGTGTCACTCCAGGTACTGCTCGCTGATAGTCTCAGTAATGTATTTTATATGTGTCTTATTAAGTCAATGTCATAGTTTCACTCCGTCTGCGACTTTTCTTAGAGAAACGTGCTTGCACAGCATAATTTAACATCCAGCCTATCAAACTATGTCACAACATTTGGTTTGAAAAAACAGCAAAACTAGACTCCAGCTTACTTTTATTCAAAAATATTACAGTAACAGCACAGCAATGTTCATTCATAAGGGCTGAGAAAAAAGTGCAGCAGTGAAAGCATTTCTACACCCATCATCATACATACATACATGCTTTAGATTATTTTTACACTTATCACACTTTACTTGGTACATTTAAAAGACATTTAAATAAAAATAGACCCACTTATTTGTAAAGAAATATGCACAACATAAAAAATGAAACTTAAAATTAATCGGATTCAAACTATATTGCATAAAAGCATTTACAGATTGAATAAATGTTTCATTTCAAAAGTGAATGTCTATTTGGAGGGTAGCTCAAACATAACAGCAGAGTTTTGTGCTGTAAAAGCCACATTCTGAATAAGAGAAGTGTTCTGGCCAGTGTCTCTCTTACTGTTCTTCCTCCTGGCATTCTCGCAGTGTAGAAGTTGCAAGACATGTCTTCGCAGCTTTTGTGAGAGCACATACAGCAGCGGGTTCACACAGCAGTGAGAATAAGCAAGTATACGACTAATAGAATAGGCAATTTCGAAGCGTTCAATCGCATTACAGCCTGTGGGTGTGTACAAAGTGGCCATGAAAATCAAAATACTGTAAGGTCCCCAGCAGATGAAGAAGGCTGTAACAATACATAACACCACCACTACAGTCCTGTACCTTTTTCTGTTTGAAGCCTGCAAAACAGTCTTGAGGATGGCAAAATAGCAGAAAACAATGATGGTAAATGGGAGGAAAAAGAGCAGTGACACTTGGAGATAATATCCCAGGTGTACATCAGGGCCATCAGAGGAATCCCCACACAAGTGAAAATCAGATTGATTGGTTACCACCTTTACTTTGATAGCATCATTCACGGATGCAGCAATGCTGATGATCCAGGCAGCTGCACAGGCGGCCATTGCACACCTCTGCCTCCGTACAGGTTTGCTTGGCCATTTGTGCAGCACCACTATTATGAAGCGATCCACAGTCATGGCAGTCAGCAGAATGACGCTACAGTACAAACCAACAATGTATCCCGCAGTCATAAATTTGCAGGCAAAGTCATCAAAGACCCAGTGGTGCAGTTGATTGACGGCCCAGAATGGAAGTGTGACAGTAAAGACCAAATCAGAGCAGGCCAGGTTCAGGATGAACAGATTTGGGACATTTTTCAGGTTCTCATAGACAACAAGAACACATAAGAGGAGAATGTTGCCTATGACACTGACGATGAAGACCAAAATGAAGAAGGCACCACTGAGGGTTTCAAAGTCAAAAATGTCAGAACAAAAATATTCTACATCACCACTGTCGTCGTCGTCCATTGTAGGTTTTCTAGGAAACATGACGAGAAAGCTAAAATGAATTACTAAGTATGTTACCCTAAAATATGGAGAGCAATTATATAGTAAGTACAAAGCAACTTACCCTGAACAACAGCTGTAATGTCTTGTCCCAAATTGCACTGTGGAAGAAAAGTTGTGATATGCAAGAGCAAACTCATTGTTCCTCTTTTTGTTTAAAATTAAGTCAGAGGTGCTGTATCAGTATTCAGGTTTGTGCATTAACATACTTTGAATGTAGATTCAGCTTCATTGGTTCAGCTTTTATAAGAATACCTGGAAATAGCACTGAGTTGTTCACTATTCAAAGACGCTCAGAGACACTCAAGAACTTAAATTGATTTTTATTTAATCGTAAAGCATGGAAATAATGACAATGATGATATTATCATGTGAAAATAAACACTATAAAAAATAAAGTCCAAATGATCAAAAGCAAAATACTCTCTTGAAAAGAAAATATTGCATGACTGAAATTAAATGTTGAAGGTGAAAAGGAGAAATTAAATGAAAACATAAAGTGAAACTCAGTTAATCAAAGTGAATCACATACAGTTATATTATCTCTTTGTATATGTATAATCAGTTTATCAACATGCATTTGAAATCACATGCAGATTAACCCAGAGACATGGGGCTCATTGTTCTTGATTAATAGCACAGTTTGACTGGAAAGATGAAAATTGGATGAAATTACAGACGAAACACTGTACATAACATATGTTGTCAAATAAAAGCCTCATACTTCTTATACACTCAGTGGCCAGTGTGTTAGGTACATCTTCCTTATACTGGGTACAACCCCCCCCTTTGACCCTCAGAACAGCCTGAATTCTTTGTGGCATGGATCCAACAACATGCTGGAAACCTGGAACCAGCTGTTTCCTGTTCAACCACATCCTAATGTAGACATATGGAATGACCCACACGACTTACTGTTACAAGCTTGGATCTTTTGTTATTTGCGTTTTTACAGATGTCAATGAGATTTTGAATTAGGTTTTCTTTCACCTGGTAGAATCTGGAAGAATCTACTCTCAATATCAACTACATCGAGAACTCGTCACCACTTGTTAGTGATGTGATTGTGAGTCGGCTTTGCCTATTGCGGATGCTTCTATTGCTGTGGCCCCAGCTCTTCAGCATTCTCTTCAAGTGGTTTCTGAATTTAATCCCCACAAACACATAAAACACAGGGTTGAGGCAGCAGTGTGAAAAGGCAAAAAGACGACTAATGTAAAAGGCGTAATCCAGTACTTCTATGCGGTCACACATTCCAGCCACAGTCTTTGAGTCAGCAAGGAGTTTGGGCCAGAAATACAATGACTGCAGAAATATGACTATATTGTAAGGTGCCCAGCCCACGAAGAAAACAACCATGAGAGTAAAAACAAGTTTTAAAGTTTTGTTCCTTCTTTGGGCAGTAGGACGCAGCAACCTGCACATGATCTGAGAATAGCAAAAAATGAATACCACTGAACTCACTATGAAGAGAATATTTTGCTGGTAGATTCCCCATAAGCTCCAGTAAGAACTCATGTATACACAGTGATTCTGGTCCTGACCTTTGGTGAAGATGAAGGCTGGACTGGCAGCCAATACACTCACTGCCCAAATGACCACAGATGCGAGGACACTGTAGAAGCCTGTGGTGGACACAATGCCAGACAGAGGATTCATGACAGCTACATAACGGTGAGCAGTCATCAGGATGAGGAGGATACCACTGCTGTAAAAGCCAACAGAGAAGACAAAGTTGACTATCTTACATGCAGGATCCCCTAAAGTCCATCCATACATGTGGTAATAGGCCCAGAAGGGCAGACCTGCGGTGAAGAAGAGATCCGATACAGCCAGATTCAGGATGAAAGCATTGGTGAGGGATTTGAGATTCTCATACTTTGCCAGAATCACAATGACCAGGATGTTGCCAAACAGACTCAGGATCACCACAATGGAGAAGAACACTGGAGTGAAGATCGCTCCAAACTGCATGACGCTTGTTCTGTTGCACACTTCATCGTCATAGTCATTGTCAAAGTTGTAATAAGAATAATTGTCTAAGGTTGTGTTCAATGTTGAGTCATGGACGATGCTTGTAGGAACTGTGACTGTAAAGTTTTCAGTTGAAGCCATTTCCTAAGAGAAAGTAAAAAAGAAAAAAGGCTTTCTCAGAGGGGAAAGTCAAACAGGCTTAGTGATGATTACATTGTAAAAATGTTTTACATGACTACATTTTGTCTGGGACACATGGTTATCTTATATAATTTATCTTATTGGGTCTGTTTACCCACATTACAAAAAGCCTATTTTCTCACTTACTTCAAGTGGTATATCCATGTAGATAGTTTGGGTTTTATTTGCCTTTGAGATATCCATCTCTAAGCTTTCTGCCTCCAACACAGTGCATAGACTATAATTTATGGTGTTTATAGTATTTCTTCATAACATTTAATAATCATGACTGAATAAACAACACTCAAAGTTACAGTTTAGGAAAAAAAACGTAATTATTTATTAAGAGATGATCGCTGATTTGTTAAGATTGGTACGTGGAAGCACTGTCAGTGTTGGCAACACAACTCCACAACTGTCATCAGATTTTTGATTTGAATATTGTTTGTTTTAGCAGAAATACGTGACAGCACACAGTTGTTTGGGCACTACTTTGGTATTTTCTTTTCCTCATGGTTGTCTTTCTGCTGTTATAAGGCTGTGGTGATGTTATTGAGTTGTACTGATTTTAATTTTCAGCTTGATGTGTCAATTGGAAAAAAGTCACTGACATGTGTGTAACAAAGAAAAATATGAATCAGCCAAGATTTCAAACAATATGTTAATATGCTCAATAATATAATGTGTGCCCTATTTAAAAAAATATTATTAAAAATTATATTAAATTATTTATATTATTTATGTATCATTGTTGTCATTGTTCAAAGCGGGACGCTGTGAGACTGAGGCGAGGGGCCCAGTAAAATAACCTAAAATATTCCAACTTGAAAATTGAACAAACCACAGACTTCATGATGATGAAATGAAAAATAAAACAACTAACTGTTCTATTCATCATATGCACATTACAAACATTTCAGTAAAACAAGTATTGTTTTACAAAATACAAAACATTGTATCTCATTGTAAATAAGTGAGAAATGTGGAAACATATACTTTACCTGCACAAAAGATATGCACACATCAAGGTCCTTCCTGAAAATATCACTGGAAACTTGAATTGTTCCTTATGTATCACCACAAAAGTGAACAGAAATCCAAACAAAATTTTCAGATCATCCACACACACAATGTCTGTGGGACAACTTGGTTTCAACAATACATGTGACAAGACATGTTCCCTTTAACCATTAATACTTGTTTTTGCTGGCCATTACACTTGAGAAAGTGAAAGGTATTTCAGTATTTCAAGAACAAACATAATTAATTTGTGTGACTGTTAGTTGACTGTTACACCTGTAACAGTACAGGTGAACTATTTTAATTTCTCAGTTTTTTTTACAACTTCGTCACCACAAATAAGAATACGAACAAGAATGGAGGAGGCGTTGTCGTTAGTGTCTTACAGTATCCTTTAAACCTCAGTGAATTTTTTTTTTTTAATTAACTGAACAATAAACAACAGTGAACATAATCTAATAGGGCTGTGATTTACAACTATTTCCATTAATGATTACTCTGTGTAGAACAGGCAATGTGGAATATATAAACTCATTATACCATTGCACCAAAGGTCTATTCACATTAGAGTAAAAGAAAATGAATGTGTATGCTTGTTATTTTAATTTTTTTCATATCTACACAGTTGTTCTGTGGATTATTATTTGTGTACAATAATATGTAACCCGTTGTGAGCACAAATGGCCCTCAATGGGTGTCTCCTTTCACTTCATTTATTTAACCTTTATTTAAACAGGGCAGGTAGCCTGAGAATACCTGCTCTTTTACGCACTGTTAATAGTTAAGTAGGAAACAAAATAGAGGGGTATAAGTGTTTAGATTTTTTGTTTGACATTTCATGTTATTACACTAGACTGCTGCACTAACAGCAAAGGCAGATTTTTCTGGGTCAGCTCTGGTTTGGGCCTCCTTAATCTTAAATAATTAGGAACTGTCTTTTGTTGTTGTTGGTTGGTTTATTTTTCTTATTTTTATGTGTGACCATTTATTTATTTTGATTTTTGATTTGAATATCCAACTGGTTCTGTTTTAATTATTTAATGGAATTTAATACAATAATATTAATAAAGATAAAAAAAATATAAATAAAACATATTCATATAATAACAATAAAATAAATCGAAAAATAAAGACAGGTTTTGAACACACTATAGAGAAATATTTAGATGTGTATATTTTGTGCATATCATACAATGTATCTTAATGGCATCTGCTATTTATTGGTCAACTACTTGTTATTTTATCAAAATTATCTTAATGTAACCCCATCTAACTGTGTACAGTAAAATGTACATGTCAAATAAAACAATTATTCTTAATCTTATATTATTTCAAGAAATATTAGGTTTATAAAGCGCGACACACGCCTCAGCTTTCTGTTTATTTACCATTTGTCTCTCAACCAAACTAGGACGGAGTTCAGCAGTAGCAGGCGGCTATTTGTCCGTCAGGGCTGTCAATCATCCACAGTACCCGCCCCCAGCGGTAGCAAGATTCTGCTGTATCACCCACAAACTGGACACTCTGGACAGTTTTACACATCAAGTACGTCTGTTATTTAACTATTTATTTCATATAGAAGCGTTTGGCTTTATTTACAACCAAACTGCGATAGTTTGTAACAGAAATTTACATTATATACGACCAGGAAATGAAGAGCTGAGAACAGGTGCACGTCCCATAGCGCTCGACAGCTTTGACAAATCGATGTTTATGTCGCGGTTTGTTGCATTTTAACGCTGATTGAAAGTTATTTAAGTCAACTTTGCTGGTTTGTAATGGCGATGGTAGATAACAGTAGATAAATCTTGTGTCAGTGGGATCTGATAAGGACACTGTCGCTACAAACAGTGATAACGCTTTCACCTGTCGTCGTGATGTAAATGTTGTACCTCCTCTGACTGTTGGCAAATTTTGCTAACTTTACTGAGCTACTGTGCTTCCTTCAGTGTGTCACCTAAACAAATTCATGGGCCCCTCCGAAATATTTTAGTTGTCAAATTTGTTAAAGGCTTCTTGGATTGGGCAGAATTCAACACTGTCGTTATGAAAGATTATTATTACAGCAGTGGGGACACTAATTTAGGGCAGTACTATTTTTATGTTTACCTCCTAGTGGTAGCAGCTTTGGCATATTTTAACAGTCACATGCTGTAATTTATTTCATTTGTTCGGGCACAGGTATATCTTGACCATTCAGGGAGACGAGGAACAGTGTTTATATCATGAGAACATTTCTCAAACAACCAAAAATAATCATAATCGCTGTATTTTTAATCCCACATGCAGAATTGCCCTTTCCCCACAATGGCCTCCTCCTCATCAGTTGGAGATAATCAACTGCAGAGGATAATCAGAGATCTGCATGGTAATTAAGCTGTTCACACTTACAGTAAACACTGTCTCCTACAGTTCCATGCAGCATGTTTTTTCAAGTGTACTTTTTGAAGTAGGCATATGTATGTGTGTGTACAGGAGTAATGGACCCCACATTTTTTTTATGAATATGAATATATGAATGACATATGAACAATTGCAACATTTAGATCAGTCACAGATTTCCATCAGGAAATGTTTTGTGCCTGATGAAGATCTATGACTGATAGAAATGTCATAAAAATAATTGTGGGTGCAAAAAACTCCTATTTTTTTGCTTTCTATGTGTACACAAGAACATCATTCGATATGTGTGTGTGTATGTTAATAATCCTGTTACTGTCTCGTTTAGATGCTGTGTTAGAGTTGAGTAAAGAACACAAGGAATGCGGTGAACCCGTAACTGATGACAGCGCCAACCTGCACAAGTTCTTCTATAAACTAGAATACCTTCTACAGGTATGGTATCATATCAAAGCAAGAAACATTTAGTGCAACAAAACTTCATTACATTTTTATTTAGAGTTTGTCGGGATGATCCAATTGAGTTTGAAAGTCTGCCAACATTCTCATCTGACTCTCCAGACCAGTATTACCCACTCGGGACCCCTAAAGGGCTCACAAGATACTTTGAGGGGGTTGTGAGATGACTAAAAAGTTATGAAAAACTATAGATTTTCTGTCTTCTCTTAAATCTTTGTTTGTTTTTTTTTGTAAGTTCTAACTTTTCACTTAAACTTTTCAGGCCTCTAAAATCCATTAAAATTAAACAATTTGAGAGGGGAACATCCCTTTTGGTTGAGCTGTCCACATCTCAAACAAATGCAACCGAGATGATAGGTTGTGACTGAGCATTGCTTGGCTACAAAGGGTCACAAGTTAAAAAGATGCTCTAGACCAGTGATTCACAACTTTTTTGGGTTGTAAACCCTTAAAATGAAGCACTAATGACCCCTCATCACAGGTTGTTTATCTACGAGTTGTGAACAATTCCACCAAAGAGTGATGTTTTTCTTCTCTAAACCCCTCAGATTGTTTTATTTTGTTAGAGACCATAAAAAGTGAAACTACTGTATGAGTATTTCAGAAGAAAAAAAAGAAAGAAAAAAGTATATAAATGTGTGTAGCAGAACAATTTTTTCCCCCTCCCTGTCCCATCAATTATCTCGTGACCAATTAAATTCATCTTGTGACCCTTTGGCGGGGACTCGACCCCCAGATTGGGAACCACAGCTCTAAACAGGTGAAACAGGGAGGAAGTTCATAGGAATTATATTGAGTACAATGTGAACCAAGTTCTCAACTACACACAGCAGAGTCAGACAGACCTGTTGTACAAGGTTTGTTAGGTAATGCAATAATAAGGTGATGTGTGTTTCTTAGTTTGACCAGAAAGAGAAGACAACCTTTCTTGGTCAGAGGAAAGACTACTGGGATTACTTCTGCGACTGCCTGATTAAGATCAAGGGAGCTAACGATGGCATCCGTTTTGTTAAATCCATCCCTGAGGTAATCCTACTCTGCAACACACACACAATCACCCACAGTGCCTCGGCCCTGCCTTGGCGTGCAACACGTGCACGCACACAAATACAGAGTGACTGTATAACCATGCAACTAATCCTTTGCTTGGTCAGGAACTGTAAGTTGCTGCTAATTTACTGCGTCCTTACGCCTCTACCTACTGTACTGTGCTGTTTCTTCCTCATCTTCTATCCTGGGAATTCACATTGGTGAGCTTCATACTGGAATAACTGTAGTTGAATTAGTCCTAGTTTGTACTATATTGAATTTGTAGCTTGTTTAACCTCTGTGTGGTTAAAAAGCTTCAAAGAGTACGGTAAAGAGTTACTTACTATTATTAAGTTTTTACCTTGCAGGATATTGTCATATATAAGCCATGTTGTTCTCTCTAATAGGGCTGTAACTAATGTAATGTATATGATATATTAAAAAAAAGCACCTCAATATTATATTCTATTATATGATTTATTATATGACAAAGAAAAGCAGAAAATCCTCATATTTGAGGAGCTAGAACCGGCAAAATTATGACTTTTTTGCTTGAAAGAAGTCTTTAACAATTAATCAATTACTTAAATATTTGACAATTTCTTTTCTATAAATTCCCTATTCGTTTAATTGACTAGTCTATTCAGCTTTACTGTCTGAAAAGTGACAGATTATCAGAATCTCTGAAATCTGATGTGTCAAGACTGTAATGACTTGACATATCAGCCCACTGTCATTTTTTAAAAAAGTGTATTGCTGACATATATTTATATTTTTTTATTGAATGCTTGAATTGCGTGAGAATACACATCCAATATCCTAATTTGGAAGTGGATTAATAAAGCCACAGTGGCGTATTGTGGTGCGGTGTAGGGCCGCAACAAATGATTGTTTTCATTATCAATTCTTCTGCCGATTATTTTCTCAATTATTTGATTAATATGCTTGTTACAATTTCTCAAAGCCTAAGTTGACCTTATGTCTTCAGGTCTTGTTTTGTCCGACCAATAGTCCAAAACCCAAAGATATTAATTTTAGTATCAAACTGTATATGAGAAAGAAAAGCAGGAAATCGCATTTAAGAAGCTGAAACCAGCAAATGTTTGACATTTTTGCTCAAAAAGGGACAAAAATGAATCAATTACCAAATAGTTTCCAATCAGTTTTCTTTCGATTCAGTCAACCATTCAGTTATTTGAATGATAGTTTGGCTCTAGTGCAGTGTTATTGTTCCTTTCTTTAGTAAAAACCCTATTTATAAGTAAGCTGTATCTAGCATGAGAGAGCTAATTACTGAATAGGTTCTGCTTTATAAGCATGGTAACACCACATGTCTCACTTTATGTAAATTCGCATTCATTAACAAAACATATCTGCGGTAAAGTTTCCTCAAGGATTTACAACAGTCAGTATTTTTTTCTTTAAAAGTCACAGTTTAGTCAATACTACCTGACTGCTAATCACTTGTTGGAAACCTTTGGTACTCTTACTTAAAATATTACTTTTACTCTTCTTGTTTCTTGTCGCTCAGTTACTGACGTCTCCAGCTGGTGTCCTTCTGGTAGATCTGTGGGGCTGTTGTTTGACTTAAATCCCTCCATCTGTTAATGTATTGGAGAGTCTGGGCTTACAAACAGATACTGTAGATTTAATGTCTATGCAGTGATTACCTTTAAACTTAGACATCCTTAAATGTTCTGTGCCGGGACACATTTTAACAAAACACAATTTTGCATGGGGATAATTTAAAACTAGAGCTGAAATTAGCTGATCAATCGGTTTATCGATCAGCAGAAAAATAAACGACAATTATTTAGATTTTCCATTTGAGTCATTCAAGTAAAAAACAAAACATACATTCCCTTGGTTGCAGCTTCTCTGATGTGGGGATTTTCTGCTTTTCTCTTTTTTATATAATTTGTGAGCCAAATATCTTTGGATTTTGGACTGTGTGTTGCGGACATTTGAAGACATCATTTTGGATCCTGGATCCCTATTTTCTGACATTTTATAAACTAAATGGTATATCAACTAAGAGAGACAATAATGGGCGGATTAATCGATCATTTGTTGCAACCTTTAATTTAAAATGACAAGTCTTTTAATATTCTGACTGTAACTGTTGTCACATTCAAATACAGATTATTCAGAAAGTAGGAGCCACTTTATGTTAAATAGTTTGACCTGTATGATATACTGACTAGGCTATAAAAGACCACATCTGAGTGAGGTAATGTCTGTGTGTGTGTAGTAGTACGCTAAAGTGTATATTTTTGTGTGTCCTCAGTTGAAGACATCACTGGGGAAAGGAAGGGCCTTCATCCGCTACTCACTCGTTCACCAGCGTCTTGCTGACACACTGCAGCAGTGTCTTATAAACCAGAAAGTCACATGGTCAGAGGACTCTCACACACACACACACACACACACATTATATATATATATATATGTGTATATATATATATATATATATATATATATCTGTAGTGACTTTTGTTCCTTTCAAGACACCATTGAGGTGCTTTTTTTATATGGTGTCCTTTCTTAGGAAGTGTGACTCTCCCTTCCTGATTCGTGTCTTATTTCTGTTTTTTCAGAAAACGCAACAGCCACATAGCCTAACTATAAACCCCAACAGACACATCTCACTTCCTCAGTCTTTTGTTATACCAAATGTCAGTTTTGTTTTGGCTTCATTTATCCAGGATATGGTCATTCATGATTTAATTTATGAGTATAGGGAAAATGGGATAGGTGGTGAAGTTAAAATGCATTCAATCACATACTGTAGTCTGTCTGTCTGTTTCTCAATAGCAGATTGCGTGTGTGTCATAGACTCTATTTTGTTAGTGTGTGTGTGTCAGCTCCAGCGGGCAGCTGGTTAGCTTAGCTTAGCATAAGGACTGGAAGCAAGGGGAAACAGCTAGCCTGGCTCTGTCCAGTGGTAACAAAATCTGCCAACTAGCACCTCTACAGCTCATTAATCAAAAGTGTTAATTTTGGCACCTTATTTTGATTTAGTTTTAGTCTGTCTTTTGACGAAAATGTGAATTAGTTTTAGTTTGTTTATTTTTTGTTTATTTATTTATTTGTATGGGATTGTGCACATTAATCAACAGTGACGTTAACAACATCAATGTAAATGTGCTGAGGTTAGCTCGACAGCTAATTTGCACCCATAGTCCCGACGTAACTAAAATTAACAAATGACAAAAAGCATTTTCTACATAATAAAGTTACATTGAAAATAAGAGAGATAATGGGGCTGTTTTCCAGTAGTGGAGCTGCAGCGTATATACCAGGGAAATCCATTGTTAATAGCATATCCTGATTTTACCTGAACTGGCTGTTCATTTTATTGTTTTTGTGTATTTTATCTATTTTATTTCTTTATATTTCATCATTTAACTGTGGTATTTTTTTCTCTTGTTGTGAAGCACTTTGTACTTTGTTTTGTGTGCTCTATAAATAAAGTTTTATTATTATTATTGTTATCCCAAACGCTGTACAGGTGCCAGTCTTTTGAAATGATACAGACCCTGGATCGAGTTTTGGTGTTATGCTGTCCCTACACGGGATCAATAAAGCTTATCTTATCATAAACAGCACAATATAAACTTAAAACACATTGCATAACTAACAGTATCAACATTGTTTTGCGTCAAAGAAAAAATTGTGCTTTATGTTTTTTTGTTTGTATTCTTCCCATGCAGTGACTGGTATTATGCCCGGAGTCCCTTCCTCAAGTCTCACCTCACTGCTGATATAATCAACCATCTCTATGAGCTCAACCAGATCCAATTTGACGTGGCAGCCAGAGGTTATGACCTTGATGCCGATTGGCCAAGCTTTGCGAGGTATCCAATGTACACTTGCATACAATTATTTGTTTACACTTTTACAATTGTCAGTTTCCTTGCTTTTGTTGAAGGAAAAACAAACTTGAATCTGGGTGTTGTTTTGATGAAAAAACAGACACTTAATAAAGAAATGAAAGCTTGTTGTTCTTCCGCCTCGGGGTTGGAAATTATTTGTAAATTGATCGGAAGGAGACCTGAAGTAATTTGAAATAATTCACCAGTTTAGTGCAGCTAATGAAAAATTGTGGTGAAGCAGTTTTGGGTATTTCACAACTTCAAGTAACACTTAATTATCTGATCACTCTGCACATCACAGCTCTTTTTTTTTGCTTGAGTGTGTGTAAATGTGCCAACAGTGTGTGAACATCAGCACCTTTTTTTAAACTTTTCACTTCCTTGTCATCAATTTACAGTCACTCTAAAGACAGTGGTCACAAATTTTTAAAAGCATAATTTGTGTTGTTGACATTATTGTAGTTATTATTGAAATCTTACACTAAATTGCAGTGCAGCAACACCTACAACAAGACAAGATTACCTGCAACATACATTATAAACAAAAATCAAGATGATATAATTCACAAATTCAGTATTTCTTTTGAGTCCTGTTGGATAGGATTAGATTAGACAGAACACATTCATTGTATGATATGGTGTACACCCCATGTATTTTTTTTGTAGTTTCTTTTTCCGAAGTACTCGAGGGCAAATATTTGTCTTGCTTGTCATTTTCCACGAGTAGCCTGAAATTATTTGATGCAACACCAACACACTCTGTTACACTGCTTTTTCACATGAATTGTGACTGGAAGTGAAGAAATGTTTAATATGTGACAGTATATTGCTCTTGCGGTCATTTACTTCCTGAAATAGGCTTACTCTGAAACAGCAAAACTCAAAGCAAAACAAAACAAAACTCCTTTTACTCTGTTACAATAAATAGATTGAAGGTTATTGAACTTTTGCAATCAAACAATATTTCCTAGAATACTGAGAAGTAGGCGTACATTGTGACATGCAGTTGGAAATTCTTAATACATTTCAGAGAAGGGACTGTATAATTTGTTACTACTTACAGGATAAATTGAGAAAATTAGAGCTGCAACAATTAATTGATTGTCAGTACACAAGGTCAGCTGAATATGCAGAAAATAAAGTAAATTTGTCTCTGTGCAGTTGTAAATTATAGACAAGCATATACAAATATTGAGATTTTTTTTTTCAATTAAATTTTATTTATATAGCGCCAATTCATAACAAAAGTTATCTCATTGCGCTTTTCCTATAGAGCAGGTCTAGAATGTACTCTCTAAACAAAGTAATATAATAGTAATATAGGTTTCTAACAAATGAATCTTTGTGCTTGAAGTGAATTTTTATCAGTGTTTTCAGTCACTAAGTTTAGCAGTTCTTTCAGATTGTTGTGTTAAGAGTTGTTTATTTTTAAATTATGTGCATGTCATGTTTGTCTTACTCTTACTATTTATCAGGTTTTAAATTACCTTAATATTTGGTATATCATTATGTCAAAGGCAAACATTAGGCACTGCCTCACCAGCTTTCCTGTGGAAGCCTCCCAGTCGCTGCTCCAGCATCAACAGTCTTGTTAGTAGCTACTCACACTCACAGGTACACATATACAGTATACACACACACACACAGTGGGGCAAAAAAGTATTTAGTTAGCCACCAATTGTGCAAGTTCTCCCACTTAAAAAGATGAAAAAGTAAAGAGAGGTCTGTAATTTTCATCATAGGTACACTTCAATTATGAGAGTCAGAATGGGGTGAAAGAATCAAGAAAATCACATTGTCTGATTTTTAATGAATTAATTGGCAAATCATGGTGGAAAATAAGTATTTGGTCAATAACAAAAGTTCATCTCAATACTTTGTTATATCAGAGCTCAAACGTTTTCTGTAAGTCTTCACACACTGTTGCTGGTATTTTGGCCCATTCCTCCATGCAGATCTCTAGAGCAGTGATATTTTGGGGCTGTCGCTGGGCAACACAGACTTTCAACTCCCTCCAAAGATGTTCTATGCAGTTGAGGTCTGGAGACTGGCTAGGCCACTCCTTACGAAGCCACTTCTTCGTTGCCCGGGCAGTGTGTTTGGGATCATTGTCATGCTGAAAGACCCTGCCACGTTTCATCTTCTGCTGATGGAAGGAGGTTTTCACTCAAAATCTCACGATACATGGCCCCATTCATTCTTTCCTTTACACGGATCAGTCGCCCTGGTCCCTTTGCAGAAAAACAAAAGCATGATGTTTCCACCCCCATGCTTCACAGTAGGTATGGTGTTCTTTGGATGCAACTCAGCATTCTTTCTCCTCCAAACACGACAAGTTGAGTTTTTACCAAAAAAGTTCTATTTTGGTTTCATCTGACTATATGACATTCTCCCAATCCTCTTCTGGATCATCCAAATGCTCTCTAGCAAACTTTAGACGGGCCTGGACATGTACTGGCTTAAGCAGGGGGACACGTCTGGCCTTGCAGGATTTGAGTCCCTGGTGGCGTAGTGTGTTACTGATGGTAGCCTTTGTTACTTTGGTCCCAGCTCTCTGCAGGTCATTCACTAGGTCCCCCCGTGTGGTTCTGGGATTTTTGCTCACCGTTCTTCTGATCATTTCGACCCCACGGAGTGAGATCTTGCGTGGAGCCCCAGATCAAGGGAGATTATCAGTGAACTTGTTATGTCTTCCATTTTCTAATACTTGCTCCCACAGTTGATTTCTTCACACCAAGCTGCTTACTTATTGCAGATTCAGTCTACCATTTTGTTTATGGTGTCCTTTGACAGCTCTTTGGTCTTGGCCATAGTGGAGTTTGGAGTGTGATGGTTGTGGACAGGTGTCTTTTATACTGCTAATGAGTTCAAACAGGTGCCATTAATGCAGGTAACGAGTGGAGGACAGAGGAGCCTCTTAAAGAAGAAGTTACAGGTCTGTGAGACCGAGGAAATTACCAACTAATTCATTAAAAAATCCTACAATGTGATTTCCTGGATTCTTTCCCCCCATTCTGACTCTCATAGTTGAAGTGTACCTATGATGAAAATTACAGGCCTCTCTCATCTTTTTAAGTGGGAGAACTTGCACAATTGGTGGCTGACTAAATACATTTTTGCCCCACTGTATATATATACTCAGACAATCTCACTCAAATATTTGTGTAAATATGTTTGAACTTTATAGCACCTGACCAGAGCTCTCTTATTCTGTTCACTGACCAGGCACAGGAGTTTCTTCCTATCCCAGACTTGAGCCACAGTCTCCTTGGTGAACTGGGTGAACTGGGGGAACCCTCTCCTTGCAGCATTGCAGAGAACCTCCGCATTGAGCTCGACCAGTCGGAGCTCAGACAGCAAGAGCTTCTGGTACAGGTTCAGGAGTTAGGCAGAGAAGCTGCTGAGCTGAAAGGCGTGGTTAAAGACCTTCAAGGTCAGCTATTAGCAGCTCAGAAGTCCTCTGGCCACTCTATCTCTACAGCAGTCCAAAGAAAACAAGAAACGGATAATCAGGAGAGAGCATATCACCTGCATACCTCTGTGGAAGCAATAAACAGTGAACTTGAAGACAGACTCACCGCTGCTGAGAACAAAAATATGGAGCTTCTCTCTAAGTTGGACGAGGCTCTTAAAGAAAAAGGACAACAAACAGCTAGCTACTGCGACTCAGCCTGGAAAATCCAGGAACTCCTTGATAAACTCAAGACAGCAGAGGAGGAGAGGTTGGAGGCAAAGAGAGAGGCTGAGGACAGGGCCAGGCACTCTGAGCGTCTGTCCCAAGAACTAAAACTCAGGGAAGAAGAGTTGAGGAACAGTGAGGGGAAGCTGGCTGAAGTAAAAGCCATAGCCCATGATGAGCGGGAGGAGGCGCTCAAACGGTTGGAGGAGCTCCAAAGTGCAGTCGGTCGAATTCAAGGGGCACTGTCTTTGAAAGAGAAGGAGACGGGGAACTTGAGAGCCCAGCTTCAGGATCTACAAGCATCACTAGAGTGCAGAGAACGACAGGCAGAGGAGCTGCGGAAAAGACTGCAGGAGGAGAGGGAGGAGGAAGAGCAGAGATGTAGCATGAGTAGTAGCCAGAATGAGGAACCCGAGAGCTGCCTCCTGGATGTAAGAAAAACTCTTAAAAACAGAGAGACAGAGCTAGCCGTTAGTTCAGAGAGAATCAAGCATTTAGAGGAGCAGTTAGAGAAGCTAAATGTTGAGAAAGAAAGTCTGAGCTCTAGACTTGCTGATAATGAAGATGCTCCCTGTGATCAAATCGAGAAACTTGAGGATTATAAAACCCAATGCAGCAGTCTCATGGAAATAAACACTAAGCTACTCCAAACAGTTAAGACGAGTGAGGGGAGCATTATAGAGCTGACTGAGAGCAGGGCAGCCTTGTTAGACCAGCTAGCTTCTTTGAGGGCTTCTGAGAAGCACTTAAAGGGCAGAGTTGAGGCTGCAAAGATGTGTGTGGAAGATTGGGAGAAGAAGCTTCTAGATGAAAACCTGCATTTGGAGGAGACTTTTCAGAAGGCGCTTGTCCAGAAGGAAGTAGCTGATGCTCAATTAAGGAAGCTAGAGCATGAGAACAGGGAGCTTCTTGAGGTTCAGTCCTCATTGAAGAAACAGTTAGCAAGAACTCAACAGGAACTGGATTCAGTCACTGCCAAAGCTGCACAGTTGGACAAGAACCTCATAGTGTCCCAAAGAAGCCAAGCAGAGTTACTTGAAAAACTCCTGGAAACTGAGGCTAAACTGAGAGACCAGACTGTTAAATGTGGGCTTCTGCAAGCTAGAGCAGAGGAGCTGGAGAGCAGGACTGGGGAGCTGCACGATGAAAAAGGAGCTGCAGAGAGCAATGAAAAAATGCAGAAGCTTCATGATGAGCATCAGACATCTTCAATGGAAACCAAAGAGGCCCCGTTCAGGCTAGTTATGGCTGAGGCTCAACTGGAACTCAACCTACGGGAGGTGCACCGGCTCCGGGAAGAGGTGGTGGAGCTCAGGGCTCAGCTTCTAGCAGGAACTGAGGAGCGGATGAAAGTTCAGGCACTGCAGGAGGTGACAGAGTCCTCCAGAGAGGACCTCCGTGTCTTAGCAGAACAACTCAAAGCCCAGGTAGAGGAGCTAAACCGCCGGCATGTGGATGAGATTTTTCGATCCCGGGAGCGAGAGGAGGCTCTCATCCGTGAGCGTGACGGTGAGGCTCAGGCTCGAGCAGGTCTGGCTGCAGAGGTGACGGCCTCCAGAGAGGAACTCAATAAACTAAAGCTGCGTTATGAAGCCTTGTGTCTGGAGAACAGTGAATCCAGGGAGGCGCTCCATAGAGCCAACACCGAAACAGCTGAGCTTGGTGTGCATGTGTGCATGCTAACTGCTGAGAACGAAGAGGCTCGTCTGCGCTGGGAGGGCTTGTCGACAAGGCTGCAAGAGCTGGAGGAGGAGGCGACTCAGGAGGCAGAGAGGCTGAATACCTGCATGGAGCAGCTCCGTCGGGAGAACCAGCGACTTCTCGATGAGCTCCATAATGAGGAGGGTTTGTTGGCAACCAAGCAGAAGCTGCATCAAGAGCTGAGCAAGGCCCAACAGGAGGCTGAAGCTGTGCAGGAGATGAGCCAGGAGGAGATTCAGGCACTCCGCTTCCAGCTCAGCAGCCAAGCCATGAGCCATGGCAGCCACCTCCAGGTCAGCTGCAAACAAATTAATCACATAAAGAAATGTAGTATATATGTAGTATACTTCAATGTGCTTGCATGTACGTAAGTAACCTGGTTATAGTTGTCTGGCTTTCTCCTGTATGATGATTTCTTAAACTTCATTTAAACAAGAAACCTGATTTTTCATAATAAGGCTAGGGGATTAGAGAAACCTGATTTCCCCAGCTAGATTTCTATTGGAGAATGCTGATTTCTCTGCCATGTATATGGGTAACTGGGTTTCTAATTGTCACATGCATGACAAAGATTTCAGAGAGGGAAAGTAACAGAGAAGCTCTATGAAAAGATAAGTCATTACATGTAACCTGATTTCTCTGAGCACCCTGGTCACTTACATTGTCAGCAAATCTTCTGTAGTATCTGAATTTTTACCATATTTACTAAGTCATCAATTGATGAATTTATTCTCATCCAGACTGTAAATCAAGAGTTGCAAGAAGTGAAATTACAGCTGACAACTGAGCAGGAGAAAGCGGTCAACCTGGAGAACAAACTCAAACAGCTAGAGGTGAGAGGATACCCTGATTCCAGATCTGCCAAAAAATTTGGTACACCATCATAAGCTGGTTATTCCGGCCCCCATCTAGTCACTAAAGTAGTCGAAAAATGTTTTAAATCATGGTTGAAGAGTTGGTATAGTGATATGACACTGAAAGTGCTTTTAAGTAAGGAAATGAAACTGTCACCATGACCACTGACAAAATGCATATATGTACAGCTCTATATGTATGTGTGTGTATAGGATTGATAAATGAAAACACAAATTCCACTTACATTGTGTGTATCGGCAATTGAAGTAATCATAACATTATGGTCACAGGCATAATTCACAAAGAACCAGAAATAATGTCTTGCTTTGCTGTACTGATTGCAGGCTGAGAATCAGAGAGTTTTCCAACAGATTGAGGAGAAAAACAGCCAGATGGCCGAGTCTGAAAATCTCATCCAGCAGAAAGAAGACGAGATAATCTATCTGAAAGAGAATTTATCAAGGTGAGATACTGTATTCATAATCACACATTCTGGACCAAATTAGAGCTCTGTGAATAAACGTTTCTAATGTTGTGTGTTTAGATTAGAATGTTTATTTTTTATTTAGTATGCCCTATCTAGGAATTTGGCGTTGTTCTTGTTCTTACTGTTTTTAACTGCATGGACACGCCTGAGAATCCCCATGTTTTTTGGATGCACCATGAATCAGCCTATGTGTGTATGTATGCAGGTCTGAGGATGGTCTAGCAGTGGCTCAGCGGGCCTGTCAGGAGATGAGTGAAAATCTACGGAGAGTCACACAGGACAAACAGAGCTTTGATCTTAAAACAGCTGCTGAACTCGATGATCTTTACCGCACCAAAATCAATTTGGAAGAAAGGCTTGTAGAACTCATCAGGTATAAACATACTTCATATTACCTCAGATCTACCATTGCCTACCTTTGTTTTTCTTTTTTTGTCTTTTTGTTAGTTAGGTTAATTTGATTTAAATATGCACAAAGCAGGGTTGAGACATGATGCCTAGATGTGTTGCCTTTTGTCTTGTCTTTTGGTTTGTGTTTTCAAATGGCTACAAACAAACACCTAGATGGTGTAATCCGCAGTATACGGTGTAATTGTATTGCATATACAAACATGCTTGATGGTGCTCTCTGCAGGGAGAAAGATGCACTGTGGCAGAAGACTGATGCCCTGGAGTTTGAGCAGAAACTGAGGGATGAGGAGACAGAGAGGGACGTCAACTACTGTCTGGGCTGTCACAGTCAGTTCAGCTGGTATCTCCGCAAGTACACCTGCAGGTCAGATGGTCTCTGTGCAATAAACAAATATACATACATCACTATGACAACCAGTAAAACTACTGTCAATGCTACTACTTTTAAACTAGTGGAATGACAATTTGTCCCGATTGCAAATGCACACTTTCTGAAACACTGTTGTACTTCCACATCAGTTTATACACACAACACCTAATTTGTTCTGCAAAAGGCCATCACTCACTCAAAACATTTCACTCATATGCCAAAAGTAAATATATTCATCAGGCGGTGCATCTCTACCACCAAAATGACTTTTCCCTTTGTGATTGTTTTGGTAGAGACAGTAAAATGTCAAAGGAACTGAGTAGCTGAAGTCCAATGACATTTTGTTTCTGTATTTCACTTCACATTTAGACTTACCAACTGTGACTCATCAGTGAAGTCAAATAACTTCTACAGCCAACTGAATGGTATCAGAAACTGTGGTGCCTTTGTAAAACTCACTCCATGTAGTGTCAATGTATTTGAGTAAAGACAGTACATGAATTGCACCTGTAAACTCTTTTTACAACATGTAATAAGTTGCACAAAATTTTGAGGATGAACATTTTACTCACTGAATTTTCAAGATTCATCTGTTATCAGTTCCAGATTACTGAAATTTATAAAACATTTATGTTTGTCAGGTTATAACAGTTGGTTCAAGTATTTTCCATGTGAGGATTTACACAATAAGCATGTTGATGAACACGTCTGAGAGTTAAACAGTTCATTAGACAAGCAGTCCAGCACTGGATCATTTGATGGTGTTCTGTGTGAAAGCAACAACAAATGCATATAATGTTGTGAGAAAATGAGCTGTGGATTTGAGAATTTCACCCAATGTTTTTAGAACCATGATTTTCATTTGATGATTGACGTAAGTAACTGTAAGATTGAAAAAAGCAGCTGTAACAGTGAACATCAGGACAATGATGCCGAACAAGAAAAAGACGCAGATCCCACATTACAGTACATCAGTTTTATCCTTGGGGATTTACTTAAAAATTTTACTTTTGTCTTAAACAATTAGGCCCTCCTGTACTTATAGTTAGAAACTTGTTGTCCCTCAGTACTGCTGTAGAGATTCTCAGAGCAGGGACTGTTGACCTTTTCAAGATCAAAGCTGAAAACTGCTTTGTTTGCTGTTGTGACTTCTCAACTTTGGAGCAACTTTCTGCAAAATCTGCATAAATAAAAAAGCATCTTAAATGCACTTTTATCAGTGGCAATTTCCTGACAAAAATAGCAATTGTTTATTTGAATTGGAATTTGCAAAAACAGATTAACACCATTCTTAAAATGTATAAACACCAGTTTGATTGTTATTCCCTGGAGTACAAAACAAAAAACATGATTTAGGAAAATAAATAAAAACTGAGATATCTGTTTTTACAAATGAACTCTTCTGATGTGCATGTGTCTCTGTTTTACATACTGTCTTATTATATTTTTATCTCTTTAAAGATAAAAAACTTTATGGGAATTGATTTCAAACATTGTCAATAAAAAAGCTTCACTTACATACTAATACCTCTCTACACTGTAATAATCTACATTTCAATATAATAAGCAATTTTTACTCATCGTAATATCTCTATTCTCAGACTGTGTGGACGTCCCTTCTGCTATTACTGCTGCAGTAACACAGTGAGCACCCAGCAGGGTGGCAACAGAGAGCGCTGCTGCAGGGACTGTTACAACCAGCACAGTGCAGTAGTTGAGCGCCACCCACAGGAGGAAGTGACTAACAGCACACCAGGGACACCTTTCAGTCGTCTGCTGCAGGCTGGGAGAGCTGTGACCAGCATTTCAGGTATCAAAACACAAACACTCTCTCTCTCATTCATTCATTCATTCATACATACATGCACACACACACACACTGAAGTAATGTGTCAAATGCCTAAAGTATTTGCACACTTGCTTTAGATTGGGGTGTGTTGGCAACGGCATACACAGCACAGTAAGAGTATAAAATGCAATAATAAACATGTAGCTGATGTTTATTTTCAAGGAGCAAATGAAGGTGACAAGCTGGATGATGGTGTTTTTGACATCATCACAGAGGATGAAGTGAGCGGGGTCTATGACAGTGACTCCCTCTCTTTTGCCACCGCCTGCTCTCCTGGACACGGACAGCAGGGGGCAGCACAGCTGTAAGTATCTCACATGCATTCACTCACAGGAGCAAATCATAGAAACAGATTTTTCTATTTACAACGTGCCACCTTATAAACAATGTCTATTCAAAATGTAATTTTGCAGACCATAAGAGTGAAAACTGGACAGTTTTGCAGCCGTGAAAAGAAATTCATGAGCGTGATCTTGAAAAATGAATGAAAATGTATTTAACCCATAATTCAGTTACGTTTTCTTTACAGTTTTCTACATACATTCCCTATAAAAAAGACTGTGCTTCAACACATGCACATATTTGCACTTTGGCATTTCCTGTACAGCTGTACTATGTGTATACTTTCTTGCTTTTAATGTGTATGTTTTATTGTACGTGTACTGTGTGAGCCATGTCAAAGACGAGATAGACAATATTGTTAAGTTTTTCTGATTCACTTAACTTTATTCTGTACAACTTTTAATTACAGTGGATGTAATTATTAGTAATTATAGTTACTATAAGTAATTATAAATAAAAAATATTCTCCATAAATATATATAAATTATGTATAAATGTGATATATCCGTCGCTCTTTCTAGAAACAGCAGTGCCAGTGTAGGAGACATCACTTCGGAAGATACTGAGGACCTCAGTGCTGCAGTACAGGATGCAGAGATCTGCCTGCTAAAGTCTGGAGAACTCACGTGAGTTTCACATGCAGTGAAAGTTACACTGGAAAACCCCGAGTGCTGCAGAATTGTGTTGTGGATGCGGTCACAAGGTTAGACTTTGAGCTTTCAGAGGATGTTTCTCATGTATTCTCCTTGTGAAAACTTTGCTCTAAATCCCAAAATGGGAAGTGAAACATGAAACTACTCAATGTGTGATGTGGACAGTGTTCCCAAATGTTACTTGGCAGGTGTTGTGGGATCTCCATTTTGCTTCTGTTGTAATTTGGAGCAGTGAGCGTGTGGAGGAAGCGTTAAAGTTGCAGTAGGCATTTTGAATATATACAATGCAAAATCATTCGCCTCTCTCTCTGCTGCCTCGTATCACTCTGCTAAGCCCTTCCCACCAAACCCACAAGTTCAAACTGCAGCAGAAGGAGTCGGTTGCCCTGTGAAACCTAATGCCTCATAGGGCCTGCTCTCCGTGGTGTGAGCCTCGCCAAGACCCCGGTCCCTCTTGCCGCAACGGCGACTCGTCTTCTCAAAGACGCCCCTCCAGCGCTCTGCTGCCCCAGGGCAGTGCACCCCATGCTTCAGAGGCAGCTGCTATGCCAGATGAGAGGATGGTCCAGACATCCTTTTCGACTGCCTCAGCAACACTGTGCTTCAGCGGTGAGGGGCAAGAAACAGCGGAGGACCTGATTTCTCCAGAAGTGGGGCGCCGTATTATTGGACTTTCAGACCGACCTCTGATAACATGGAGAAAGAAATTGGACATGCTTTGTGCCAGAGAAAGCCGCACAGCTAGTACGCACACACCCACACACACCAAAAGTTATTCCCCACTATTTGTCATCATGCTTCTTTGCCACTCGTCAATACAAGTGCCATGGCATTGAACATGATGAGCTCTGTGTGGAGCTGGGACGTATTCAAACACCTGTTTTGTACTATATGCCGTTGCAGGCAAGGAAGGTATTAGAATTCACAAATTGCAGGATTTTCTGCAGGATTTTCCGCCACTGAATCAGGCTTTTACCATCTGAAGGGACGTGCATGCGCATCTGCATTTGTAGAACAGCCAATAGGAACGCTCTCTCTCTGAAATATCCTGTGATTGGCCAAAGTCTCCTGTCACAGGCTAGATTTTCTAAAGCCTGAAAACAGAACCAAGAGGAGGTGAAGAAGTCTAGTTTTCTCTCAGACCACTTGAATTACAATATGCTAAATTGTTATTATGGAATTTTTAACCAATGATGGCAAAAAAATACTGCCTACCCCAGCTTTAAGGCCTCATGTCAGCAGGCACTTGCCTTGGTGAAGTGCAGTCGAGCAAAGCGCTAAATCCTAGCCCCAAAACTATAATATATTGTGAATTTTTAAAGGGAACTCCCATCAGTTGTATACACGTCGGTTTACAGGTCTTGGGGAGTAATACTGCATATGTGAAATACGTTGTATAAAGTCTTTTGTGGCTCCATAGCTGGGTGAAGTCTGATAAACTTATTTCAGTATCAGTTGTTGCTGAAGTTTGAAAATGAAGAAAAATCTGGTGGTGCGGAGTTAGAAAGAAGTGAGTTCAGAAGACCTCTGTAGCCCATTCCTCACCTCTGCTTGAGGCTAGCGGCTAGAGGCTACATTAACCGCTACTATCATAACACACCTGAATCTCAGACCAAACTGTTGGTAGTTGAATTGCATTGTGGGTATTGTAGGCGCCAGGTTTTGGCAGGAAAGGAATATTCTTGGAATAAAGACGATATCTCTGGTTCTGCAGCATCGATTTTGATCCTTTATTTTTTTTTTTAAACTGTCCATCGTGAGTCCAACAATGTTATGAGGGCAAAGCTAAATTGATCGATTAGTCAATTGACAGAAAAATGTTGAGTAACTGTTTTAATCATCTATTAATCGTTCGACCCATTTTTTTTAAGCAAAAATGACAAGAAACTCACTGTTTTTTCTTCTCAAATGTGAATATTTGCTGTTTTAATTAGACTTCTATGATAGTTAAATGAATACCTTTTGGATTTGGGACTTTTTGATGTAAATATGTCAACTGGGTGTTACAGCCTTGGGGAAACCTAGATGCAACTTGAAAGCTGAGCCCTCTTTCCAGCTCCCAAGAATCACCAGCAACGATTGTAGCCTCATACTTCTTATTTCTGACAGTTATTAAAAGGACATTTTGGCTTCAGGGTGGGAAAATAGCAAAATAACAAACAAAATGGAACTAAATGAATCAACCTAAAATGACCTACTCAAACAAAAATTAAACGAAAAGACAAATCTCTTACCTAAAACTTCTCCTGGAGAAAAAGAGATCCCACCCCTACAGATCCCAGAGCTGCTATATATACTTGCATGATACTATTTACAATGTTATACAAATGTGTGTAGACCACAGCATGCTGGTTGGCTGGTTGGGAAGCAAGCCTTTAACCTGTAGCTGCCAATCAAACAATTAATCTATAAAATAATCAGCAAATTAATCAATTATAAAAACTATTAGTTTCAGCCCTACAATATTGTGAACTTTCATGTGTTATTTCCTGTGCTGCAGGCTCTCTGTCAACTTCACGGTGGATGACATCTCAGGGTTTGGGGACAGCTCTCGAGAGCTCTTCATCAAGTCCAGCTGTTACAGCACTATCCCCATCACCATGAGCAGTCCTGGTCCTACTGTCACCTGGACGTTCACCTCTGAACCTAAGAGCATCTCCTTCAGTGTGGTCTATAGGGAGAGTGCAGAGACTCCACTGGAGCAGGCCAAGGTGAGACAGCAGTATATTAATAAAGGGAACATGCATACACAATACCTCCTCTTAGGGATGGGCTCCGATAGCCGGTTCCATTTTGGTAAAATACTCAAATTTGTTAAGCTCTGTGACTAAAGAAACGCTTATCAAATCTTTTGTCTCTTTCTGAAACAACAGGCATCTGCAAAGAAAAAAAACTGGTGCTAATAAGTTGTTAACAAGACTGACTGACTGAACATGGCGGAAAGCCTTACCTTAAAGGGTCCAAAGTGTGGATACAACCAAATAACTTCGAAATGCAGTATTTGCGAGAGGATTTAAGGATTGAAGTCCCTTGCTTAAATATTTATCTACCGTCCATCATGTTAAAGGGGGCCCATTATGCTCATTTCCAGCTCTATGTTTTTATTCTGGGATTCTGGGAGATTTATTTTTTTTTTATTCTTTATTGACAAAAGATTTATACAAACGGTAAAAGCAAATGAGTCATCAATACAGACAGAGTCAGTTTAGAAATGTTATAGAGCATCTTTGATACAGACGAGCGCAGATGACCGATCACCATGACATCCAAGTTAGGCTGACATCGGACAACATATGTTTGAAACTTTGGCCACGTTTAATCTGAACATTCGACATTGTAACATTATATATATATATAATATGACAGAAAATAAGGAAAAGCATAATAGGTCCCCTTTAAAGTAACTTGTGGCATCTTTGTATAACTTGAGGATGACGCGTGCTCCACCTCAGCCTAACACCGGTGTTACACTGTATTCTGTGACCTGCAGCAGTGCAACAAGTTTACCTTCAGGTAACATTAAAAGCATTGTGCTTGCAGAAAAATCTTCAAGTTATTCAGTTTATATTTGCTGAATTATAAAGTGGAGTTAATATTATTTCCACTGGGTTGTTTTTATTTCTGCAGCTGTAGCACAGTGTGAAGCAAACGCTGTTTTCCCTCACAGCAAAAAGAAAATGAGAGATTTGTTTAACAAGATGTCTGTCCTTTGCTCTCCACAGGTTTTGATCCCACTGACTCGCTGTAACTCCCACAAAGAGACGATCCAGGGTGAACTGAAAGTCAGAAACTCCGGAGAATACACACTCATCTTCGACAACTCTTTCTCCAGGTCAGTCACATGTGTGGGCTTTAAAAAATTCGTTAAAAAATCCTTTTAACTGTTTAGCACAAACCACTATTTTTGCATAGACCTCAAAACTAGACAGGAAGGAGTGATAAAAAAGCTTCCTCTGTCTTTGCTGTTAATCAGGTTCATCTCAAAGAAAGTGCTGTATCATCTGAGCCTAGACAAGCCCGTGGTCTACGATGGAACTGACCTCCTCTGAACGTGATGAGAAGCAGGTGTAAAACTGACTTTTGAAGCATTCAGGGTGTTTAAGCTCATGCGCATGGGTCGGATACTACTAACGTTTTTTTTTTTTTTTTTTTTAAACGTCTCTCTCAGCTAGCTGCTTGATGATGAGGTGTTACATGTCAGATGATCATGAGAAAGCTGAACAGAGGCTGAATACAATGAAGTAAAACTATGTTACACTATTGAATGTGAGCATGCACTACCTTTTTATAAAAGCTTGACATTGTAGTTTAAATGTAGCAGTAAGGGTATCAAATGTCACTCCTGCTGTAGGTGACTGGAGGATTGTTGCATATTTGAATATGAAGTGTGTGTGTGTGTGTGTGCATGTGTGTGTTAGTGCATGTGTGTGTAGGCATGCACATACAGGTTTCTCAGTATCTACAGATGTAGCTCCTGTAGGCAACTTTTTTACTGCATCCTTGCAGAAATAAAGATGCATTTTTGCTTTAGCCTGAGGTGCAATTGTTTGAAAAATCTAGGTTTGTTCCCATTATTTTCCTTGTCTCATAAAGTAAGACTACTGTCCTTAAAATGGGATTAATGTGCAATCCCACTACGAGTGGTTAAAATCCTCTATCACGGTATGTGTTATTTTATATTGTGATATCGGTATTTATCATGATTTAATACATTTCCCAGAAGATCAATTGAGAAACTGTTTACAGATAAAAGAACCAGACAGACATGTCTGTTTTTGACTTGTGGAGGGAATTAAATACATTACAAATCAAGGTACTTCATCACATCACAAAAACATATAAAAATACAATATTTCTGTAAATCATTCAAATCATCCTGCTTATTGATATGCAATATTGCCCACAATGGCCTGATACACCCAGAGATGTTAAAGGGAGAGCTACCACAGTATATAATGGTATAATCTCTGACGAAATCATATCATCACTGTATCTATCGTCATATCTGAATGAGACATGTCTGGAAACAAGGAGTGGACTGATGTTGAGAAGAATTTTATACCAAGTAAATGCTGCTGTTTAGTTGCCCAAACTACTTTTAAGGTTTGAAAAATGTAACTCTACTTTAACTCTGACCTTAACTGAATTTGTTTTACTTGCTTAAATGTACCATTAGCAAACCATTTCATGTAACTAACTCTTTAAATTGGTGTGTTGATATCATGCTGTTGTAGAATTAGCCTTTATTAGTGGAGAAACTTACTCCTCATTTGTGTCAAAAGGAAAATTTTCTAACACCATGCTCATTTCACATAGAGTTACAGTATCTTCAAGATTGTTGCCTTTTCAGCTGTCAGAAATGACAAGAAATGGATGTTATGTTGCAATCATGATGATGCATAACGGGAAGAAGCAGGACTTCTGTGAAAGCTGCAACACCACCGCATCATTCTGTTTTAATTGTCTTCAGGAAACCGGCTTTAATTCAGAGCAGTTTCTGATGATTGCAGTTGAAGAAAGGAGGAAGATTTCTATGCACTAAGAATGTGTACATTGTTTCCCAACCTCAAGGGTAAAAATAGGGAGCACATATCAATATGTAAGTTTCAGTGCTTTAAATATTTAGTTTTTACTTTGAGCCTAACTTGAATCATCACTCAATCAACTGATGATTTTTGCATTAATTTTAGTAAAGATATGAGCTTCAGTGACATTTTGTGGTAAGATACATAAAGTCTTTAGATAAAGAAATAATGAGAATACTTTTTATTTATAGAGCGCTTTTTTCTGGATGGAAAGAGATGTTTGTTCTTAAATACAGTTGTATACTGTTGTTGGGTGATGTTACAAAACAATTTCTGCAGACTGTCAAACAGAAATAGTTTGAATCTCAACATACAGCCTTCAAAAAGTCCAAAAATCACTTTTATACTTGAAGTTGTTTTATATGGACCGTTTTATTTGAAGGCTTTAATGTTGAAATTTACCTTTATTTCTCAATCACCAGTTTGAGTGTCTTCACACTGGTCATTTACAAATATATTGACTTGAATATACTCTGTTGACTGCTTTGCTATACAACAGGGAATTTACAAATTTCAAAATGTCTTCCACTATTTTAAAACCATTTTGTAACTTATATTTTGAACATGACGTGAGGAAAGAAGATTAGGGAAAATTCAAATGACACTTTTTATACATATCTGAATAAGAAGAGTGATATATTGCCAAATATAATGGGGAAACATATTTGTCTATTTTAATGTTCTTAAATGGGAGTAAGGCATTGTAACATGACTGCTGTTTGATGCACTTTTGAAAGGGCTTTTTGTCAGTCTGTATCCCATGAGCCTTTGTGCCAGCTGATGAATGTTTCTTTTCTTTTCCTTTGTATCCAATAATTCTAGACGTTTAATGCTGGATTTGTCAGAGAGAAGCTTTCCCTCTCTGTCCTGTAAATGACTGATGATAAATGTTTTATTGAAATATCATTTACATCCTAAAGATTTATAATAGAATGGATTTAAGATTGTGGACAAATAAATAAGGATTGTGTGATAACTCCCAGTGAGTGGTGTGATACTTTGTCCTCATACTGTCTGCTTTGAGATTATTTTGCCACTTTTCCAAACACACCACATAATCAAACCCTGCTTAGATTTAGTATTTCAGTACGTATTTTTTGGGACAGAGCTAATGTCTTGTTATTTTAAGGATCAATTGAGCTTTGAACATTGTGAGTGTGTGTGTGTGTGCCCTTGCATATACATACACGCCTGCTGGCCTGCTTGTGTTTTTCTGAGCAGTCATGAGACTATTTTGTGTGTGTGTGCACAAGGTTTTGTCTTGCAAGGTGTCCGTCTGAGAGATAGTGTTTATGTCACAGAGGCAATTTTGTTTCTCAAGGTTAATGATCTCATTGTAAATCATGTCACATCCACCTCCCTCCCTCCCCTCCTCCTTCCTCCTCTTCCTCCTCTTCCTCGACGACTCCGGCTTTTCTCTCCTCCTGCCTGCTGCCTTCACAGAATCTGTAATTTGCACTGTGGCTGCGCACATGTATGAACTTTTGTGTGTGGGGGTTGGGGGTGGTTGTGTGCTAATGCAGCACACACACACACACGCACACACATATACATGTAATAAATTCACAGATGGGGATATTCACACACACATACGTATGCAGAGGTAAATGCAACACACGTATAAAATACACTCTCCACCTTGAGCAATATTCACACACACACACACACACACATATATATATATATATATATATATATGATGAAGAACATGCCTTAACCTCTCTCCTCCTCAGTTCTGGATATTGTGTATCTGACAGTTACACAGGAACTTGCTGTAATTCTGAAACCTTGTGATACAACTTGTCAGCATTCAACTTCCTTTTTGTACCTTTTTGTTTTGTACCTTTTCGGTCTCTTGCAGCTTGTCAATGTCTGCCGTTGTTCAAAGGATGTAAGACATTTTGCAGCGTATTTCCACGGAGAATCAAAGAGTGCAAAGTGTCAGCCACATTGCATTTGTCTGTTACCTGAAGTGTGTCATAAATGATTTGTCTAAAGTGCTCTTGTGTGACGCGATATGCTCTTCACATTTTAACCCCTCTAGCAGATAAAAATGTCTGTTAGTAGTTGGCGGGGACATAATAATATAATCACACCAATTTAGAGACAGATTATAAAGAAAAAGACAACAAGAAAAGTAAGGTTCACTTTTTAAACTCCCATTAACCAAAACTAACTAAAAACCCTTTCTACTACAGTAAAGGCAACATGAGTACATGCTATATACCTATTCAGGGCCTAAATTTGAAATATATGATCTTTAAAACTTGAATAATTTTTTCTTTTATCATTTTTTCTGCACTGGGAATTCTATTTATTTTTAACCCACTCACTAAAGCAAACCCCATCGCCATGGCCATGGATTAACCTGCTCGGGGGCCCCCCTCTATGTGCAAAATGTAGTTTTTATATTCAATTAAAAAAACAAATGAACGCGCTTCTGACAGCGATGTAACACAAAACAGGTCCTCCTGATGCGATCAATATGTGTAAATCAATAAACGCTATGTCACAGTTAATGGTGTAAAGAGAATCTATTTGTATACATGTTGTCTTTACTATTATTACTTAATTCACTTGTGTGTGATTGTTTGACCCAGACGAGTGTGCAGTTGATATGCGTTGGTGTTGTTTATCATGTAGCAAATAAATGCTTTTTGTGCCTTAATGCACCTCGACATTTTTGGGGAATTCATTCCCCCCCCTTTTTTTGTGGTTTTTATATCCTTGAGTATTACACAGTCCCAGGTTTGCTGTGTGGTATTTTGATTAAACACAAATTAATTTATGAATACGCAACAAGTTAGCACAAAACATAAGGTTTTGGAAAGATGTTAGTGGTTTCATGTCATCAATGTTAAATGTGCAGATTCTTTACTGTCCAGTCATACTGCATGTCTACTTGGAAAACGACTTGAAAATGAACACAGTCCAGTACATCTGCATTTCTGGCAGTAAAACAGGCAACACAGAGAGAGAGAGAGATAGTAGAACAATGCAAATTGAGATTTAAAATAATAGTAACGGTAGTGGTAGTAATATTAATAAAATAATAATAGTACCGATAATGATAGGAATAATAATGATAATAATAATGAGTTTAATAATGGCCCGCAATCATAGATCCAGACTCTGCAGCTCAGGAGGCAGAAATACCTGCAAGAAGTGACAGAAGGAGAGAGGAGAGAGGCGAGAAAGTACAAAACTGCGGGAGATAGAAGATGTCGTGTTAGTAACATGCATTAATAGGATAAGAATGTGTACAGATGGAGAGGGAGAGGAGAGGGGTGCATCATGGGGAGTCTCCCGGCAGTCTAGGCCTATAGCAGCATAACTAAGGGCTAGTTCAGGACTCACCTGAGCCAGCCCTATCTATAAGCTTTATTAAAGAGGAAAGTCTTAAGCCTACTAAATGTGGTGTCTGCCTCCAAAACCCAAACTGGGACCTGATTCCATAAAACAATGTGATTTGACACGTCTGTGTGACTCTTACACATAACTTGTAGTACTGTAGGCTTAAACATGTCCAATTCACAGAAGATGAAGTCTCAGGCATCCTGTTCTCTGAAGTAACACTCCCAGTTTGAGAGCTCTCATCCTCTATTTAAGCTTTCCCCTCAGACACCTTAACATAATCTGTACCTGTGTGACACTGCATTATCATAACTGAATAAAGATGCGTTCAGAGCGAGTTGGCAGCCTCTCTGTGTGCAGAGGGCACAGCAGCACTGATATGAACTTGCCACTGTGTCCCCACAGTGTATGCATGTCTCTGCCTGTGTGTGTGTGGGTGCATGTGAGTATACCCGCACAGGCACACTGGTGTGTGTTTGTGAGTGTACCTCCATCTGTCCGCTCAGTTTGGGTGTATATATATATATATATATATATATGTGTGTGTGTGTGTGTGTGTGTTTCCTCTCTCAACAATTTCTCTCCTCAGGCTTTGCAGCCCCCTGTAGCGGTAATAGCATGTCATGTTGGCCCCTCTTAGACAGTTTGCTCCTGCCAAACATAGTTTCACCCTGACGCTTTCAGCTCCTGCTGCACTGGGACCCTCCATCACAAGCTGCAGGCCTGTCAGAGACTTTCCCCACACAGCAGCAGATCTTGTTTCCTCCACTGGACTCCCCTTCCTTTATGTATTTATTTATTTACTTTTTGCTCTCTCCATTTTCTCTTGATTCCTATGTTTTTTTCCCACACCATGCTTGTTCATGACATTGTACATAAGTACATGCATTCAGACATTTTCCTTTTTTTAAGTTATTCATTGAACCAACCTAAAGCTCAACTTTAATTATGAGGGACAGTAGTGGAAGACGTATTCAGATCCTTCACTTAAACCTGCACTAACTGCTTTTTTTGCCACTTGGGCACAGCAGAAACAAGTTGTGAACACAACATTGATATCGTAGAAAAGGTTTCAGTCGTAGTCATCTGGACACTGTTTTCAGAATCAAGACGTTTCGGCTCCCATCCGGAAGTCATTCTCAATTGGGAATTGAGAATGATACGATAGAACACTCCTGGACGAATGAGGGACTACACCGACAACATTGATATATTATCACCTTTTACAGTTTTTCTCAGTTGCTTTGGCAAGAGTCTTAACATTCTCAAAACTGTAAGTGCTATTGTCACAGCTGTTTCATGGGACATCACAACTCCATTGCATGTCCGCAAAAGGTAGAAACTCAGCCAAAACATTTAATTCATGCTTCAAAACCTAGTTATTGTGTCAGTAAATTTGACAGTGTCACCAAAATGAAAAGTTGTTTTGTCATCGTGTGAGCCTGTGAGCCGTACTGGTCCAAATGTTTAGATGTTTTTTTCACCATGGCAATTAGCCCTGGACATGTTTCTTATAAACAAATCTCTCTTTTGTTCTACTTTTTTATGACACTGACTGCTTACCGTAAAATACAAAAATGTCAGTTTTATCTAGCTGAATATTGTGTTTCGCACTGTGCTTTTAAGGTTCAAATTTCAATAGTAGGTAAAAGTTTACTACGACAAGTCAATGAGCTGAAACTCTATGAAACTGCAGATTCTGGTGATATTTCTTTGGATGCGCATCGCAACAAGCGGCCCCTTTCATATTGTCATTATTGTTTTCACATTGTCATTTGATTGGTTGTTGTTAAAAAATATCAATTATAGCTGCTTTAAGTAGAAATACAACTATGTAAAAACACTCCATTGCATTTGGTCTGGCATTCAAAATTCTACTTAAGTAAAAGTGCAGAAGTATTATCAGCAAAATGTACTGTCAGTATCAAAAGTACTGCAGAAAAAAGGGCCCTGTGACTGATATCAGAATCAGAATCAGAAATACTTTATTGATCCCCGAGAGGAAACTCTTTGTTACAGCTGCTCACTATCACGTCACACAGGAGAAGAAGTACTAATAGAATAGAAATAGACATAATAATAAATAAGTCTGCAAGCAAATTGAAATATGATGCACTATAATACACCTAATCAAAATACAGTACAAGTGGGTATGAAGTATAAAGCTAGAATAAAGTAAGTGTACAGAGCAATATAATAATATAAGTAATAGTAGTGCAATCATGTGTACTGTCAAGTTGAGTGTAGCA
Organism: Siniperca chuatsi; assembly: GCF_020085105.1. NCBI lineage: Eukaryota > Metazoa > Chordata > Actinopteri > Centrarchiformes > Sinipercidae > Siniperca > Siniperca chuatsi. Next base: position 10,872,677 of record NC_058054.1, read on the forward strand.
GATTTAACCAGCTTATTAGGCAGTGGATATTACATATATTATTATATATTATTAGATTGTCAAAACTGATGCATCAATGTGTAAGCAGCACTTTACTGTTGTAGCTGGTCAAGGTGGAGCTAGTTTTAACTACTTTATATACAGTTAGGTAGTTTAGTCCAATGGCTCCTTAAATTTAATTCAATGAAACCATCTGAGAAGTTTAGAGGGCAAATGTCTCTTTGGTGCAACTGCTAACAACTAGACACAGATTTTTTTGCAAGAGGTCACAGGCCAAAAACACTGGTTAAATCTTAAGCAACGCATTGTCATTAATAATCCCATCGTATGTATACATAAAATCTGCAAACTAACTACAACTGTCAGATAAATGTAGTGCAGTAAAAAGTACAATATTTTCCTCTGTATAAAGTAAAATAAAATGTAAATACTCAAGTAAAGTACCAATAACTCAAAAATGTAGTACAGCACTTGAGTAAATGTATACTTTCCACCACTGATGACTCAGAAAATAATGGACCTGACTGTAAATACTGATGATGACCTCATTTCTCTGAATTTCTCCTGTGGTTTCATTACTGCAATTTTTTCAGAGTAGTGTGACCAGCTTCTACTACATCTAAATTTGTACTTCTTTGCCACAGGTATCAGATGAAGTAGTGATGTTTTTATCCCCCCCTGACTCTTTATCATCCATCGTGTCTGGAGTTTTGTTTTTCTAGTTATAATCCTGCAGCATCTCAGCCAGCCTTGTCGGAGTTGTTATGAAAAATGTGTTACAGAAGGCTGGGGATATAGATCCAGCAGGGTGATCATTAACTGAAACAGATTCATGAAGAGATACAGGAGAGAGTAAACGAGACAAACTGACCAGTTTCTATATAATTTATGTATAAATGTGTTTTTATATTAAGTATTTGTATGAGTGAGTGCTTGCTGATGTATGTGCAGCTCAGCCATATTTATTACTTTTTTCCAACCCTACATTGATCCACCCACAGAGCCTCACCATTTTAAATCACATATAGATGGAAAAGAGTAGATGGGAGGAGGGCGGAGGAGGAGGAGGGCGCATAGTTGTTCATTACAGCTTTTCTTCTACCTAGAGGTAGATTGTGAAATGGTAGCTTGATGGCCACTGTTTCCATGGCAACTCTGTTAGAGCAACCTCTTCCCACAACACCTCAAAAGATCAGAGATGTTATTTTTAAAGTAACACAGAGACAAGATGGAGCCTAAAGCTGGAGGTGGGGGGTGAACACATTTGCTCATACAGTACCCTTTTTTTGGATGGAGTGCAGTGCAGAGGCCACAGCATCTGTGTCCTTGTGTAGGACTTTGATTGGAGCAGTGTCACTGCACAACAGGAAGTGGAGAACCCAGAAAACATTGGTATTCACCATCTGCAATGACATTATTCTGAGAGAACAAGATAGCAAGTTTTACTTTCCTAAGTTTGAATATTTTAACTGCTTTGGCCGACTTGTCTCAGCTTAAAAAGTCAGACACAAAACTTCCCACTGTTTTAATAACTCTTTCTTTGCAGCATTTCATGACAATGCTTCATTGGCATGATGTCAAATATACTAGATGACTTTACACTTGGCGGCCTCAAGTGGCACAAAGTGATAACTGTATATTTCAAAGTTTTAGCTTGTTAGAGCTATATGTGTTCCTCTTCAGTGGCTGTCAAGGTGAAGATGGGGAAAGAGGGAGAATATTTAGGCACTGATGCAGCAGGTTCAGCCATGCGTAGTCACACAAAAAACAGCTTGCTGCTGTTAGTAGAAACTTTTGTATTTCACCTTAAGGATCTGATTTATCATCTCATGTAGGCGGAGATTTCTTGCAAGTGTCCACGCCGAACTTCGTGGTCTCACTGTTGCTCCCCTATGTTGTGATAAGGCAGGTATTTTAATAAATGAGTTGAATGAAATGTTTACACATAGTGCATATTTTAAAAAATGTGAATAAGGATTAGAAATAATTAGAAATATAGAAACTCATTTAATGCTGGTAAATAGTACACAATGGAGCCTTTTGACACATAAATTTATTCTTTTGTGGGGTTACAAAAGGTTCGAGCCTATCCCAGCATGCATTGTGTGGGAGGTCACCAGTCCATCTCTTGTCATTGTCTATTGAATGTGAAGCAAAATAAGCACATTTATCCTTCACATGAGGGATTGTACAAGAGTGATCACATGGTGCTGGTGAGTGAAGTTACTATAACAAAAAGAATTTGTGTGTGATGGACATGGATATAAAAGTGGCACAATACTATCCATGAGGACAGTATGTGACATTTTATAGGGTGACATTATATTAAATGACATATACCAATACTCCAACAAGCTCTTTCAGAAAAAGCAAGGACTTTTTAACCAGGTCCCAGGATATTAAAGCACAAGATATTTGCTTAAATACTGTTATAAAGCCGAAATAATAAACATAATAATGCACACGGTCACTTTAAAGGCCTTATAAGTTACAGGATAATGCACAAATATAACTGAATAGTTTGACTTGTGTGTTATCAATGTATCATAGGTAAAGTATATGCATGTTGTACTGCTCTGTTCATAAACAATGGTGCTATAAACCTGGAACAGCATCAGAAATTAATGGTTGAGATTTTTGATGGAGAACAACATGAAAAATAGGCAGTGCAGTGTTCTGTTCACCTACTCAGTGTTCAGCTAATAAACCTTTAGTCTGTAGTCTTTGCCACTAACGTGCTACAAAATTTGCCAGCTCTGTCATCTTTCTGGCTTTTCTCTCTCTTTCTCCTGTACATGCCTCATTTGATTTGGATCATGGATCCATCACATGTTTGATTCAATTTCCGGGAGGGATGTCTTGTTATCTTTCACCATATACACTGAGGCATAGCAGGACTTGGCTGAGACAATAAGAGTCCCCTCTTCAGGGCTTCAGATGGGTGTATACAGCAATTCCAATGTAGCGCTGCAGGCTCCTCAATGGACACAGTTGCCAGCATGTGTTTCCATGGAGACGCGGTTTGTTCACGCGCTCCTGCAGCTTGTGTCATTGACTTCAATTAGTGCAGAAGGCCATCTTGCCTAAGCACATACTTACACAGAGAGCCAGCCTCAAAGGGTTGGAGAAAATTGGCAGAGGAGATCTGAGAGTGTGGAATACATTGGAGAGGACTTCAGGGCGACAGAAACGCTTTATGGTGTAATGGAATTCATTTAAATACTGGGAGATTGTCAAAACAAAATGAGCAACATTTAAATTCAAACTGAGAGCCCTTTTTGACATCAAAACTGAATGTGTAGCTACAACAATAAAGTGAAACTGTCCAAGAAATCACATTTCCCTTAGATCACGATTTACAACAAAACACTGTGTAGATTCCTGTTGCTGCAGCTGATAATCTGTTTTTTCAAGTGAGTGTTTCTCTGCTGCCAAATTAAGAAACCAGATTACAAAATTATACAAATTAAACTTAAACATTTTTAAACTGAGCCCTGGTAGGAATGTTGACTTGTCCGTCTTTCTTAACAAGTTTATTTCAGCTGGTGCAGCTGCTTGTGTGTTTCATAGATCTCATGCCGTTTTGATTTTATTATGTGTGTCTGATTGCCCGACCTAATGATCCTACATATCTGAGATCTGCTTTCATCAAAAGTGCTAAAGATGTGCAGTGTACATTAGTTGCAGTTCAGGCCAATTAATAACCTAAACTTCTGTTTTTTGATCTAATAAGCAAGATTTTTTATTACCGTTCATAGCAAGTTTCATTTTACATTTGATTAGATTATGTGTGATCTTCTAAATTGTATCAGGTGGATCAAGTAGTGTTATTAAATCACACCTAAAAGTATTATTCTTAATTATGCCTCTTTCTCACAAACTGAAGCTAATCAATTCCAAAAGGGGAAAGATGATGCAATTTAAATCTCTAACTACTTACTGTTCTGATGCATTTATGTCATTCTGTTGCCCAAACCTGCATGTTTGTGAAACTCACCAAATCTTGAGAACACATGTTATTCAACATAAAGGAGCATTAAACTAGAGACTCTTCATCGCCACTTGTCCACCACTGCTTAGAGTATGGACACTCATCAGTCACAGAATTCGAATTCATACCGACAATTAAACCCCCCACCAGAGTGAGGACCACAACCAAGTTCTGCTCCGGGGAAAAGGGACTTAATGACTATCTACATCCGTCCTTTTTTGTGATATATTTTGTTATTTTGCATAATTTTTGTATTTCCTTTTTACTTATGGTGTCTTGAGGCACATCCATTCACATAATGTCTGTGTATATTTTTTTGCATTTTTCATCATGTGGACTATTACAGGTATCTTTGCCCCTATTTTCCCTCCATTTTTCTTATTTCAAGGGGTACTCATCCATCTCCTGTTGACAAATAAACAGCACTGAGTGTTTTGCCTTTACCTGCATATTTTAGCTTACAGTATGTTCATTTTTAACTATTTCTCTTTTGTTTAGCTCTAATGAACCTTTTCAATATTGGAATCAAGGTCTTATGTTCTTTATGTCGATTATTCGATATAATAAATAACATTCTAAAAGTATTCATTTCTTCTTAAAGTAGCTGTGGACTTTGTATCTCAACACTATACCCAAGTTCCATAAAGGTTTGGCCCTAAATGTAAACAACACTAAGAGTCTACAGCTACGCTAGCAGCTCTGTGAGGTTGTCTTTAGGCACAGCGGTGCTTTGAGCTAAATGCTGAGGTCAGCAGACTAACAAGCTCCCAATAACAATGCTAACATGCTGATGTTTAGCAGATATAATGTTTACCATGTTCACCATCTTAGTAGTCTGTTAGCATGTTAACATTAATAGACTAAACTAAACACAAACTACAGCTGAGGCTGATGGGGATGTCATCAGTTTTGCATTTGCATTTGTTCATAAAGTTTCAATCCATCCAATAGTTGTCAAGACATTTCACTCAAAACCAAAGATGTCAACCTCATGGTGGCACTAGAGGAAAAATCATGGGATCACCAAAGTCATCAAGATACATCATCTGAGAACCATGAATGTCTTTCCCAAATTTCATGGCAATCCATCCAATAGTTGTTGAGATATTTCAGGCTGGAACAAAGTGGAAGACCAACCAGCTGACCGCCCCTAGAGCCATGCCACTAGCCTGGCAAAAAAAACATGTCATTCTGCAGCTTTAGGGTGATTGTTGTCATTATTCTAGCTTTTCAAAACATCCAATGGGTCTGTTCCAGGCTTCATTTCCCAGTAGGTGCTTAAATTTCCATGTAGACAGAAAAAAACATTACTGGCAAAGTGGTGGGATGTGCCTTTAAAGTGATTCAACCTTGACTTTCCCAACTCATTACGAGCACACTCCCAGGCCGCATCTGTAATTACCGTGAACAGGTGCATCACTCAGCCACATCGCCATGGAGTTAGAGATTTAATTTAGAGATGCTGCCCGGGATATTAACCCTGCTAATTACAACAGCGAGCTCCACGTTTAACCACGGGGATGAAACGTTTTGGACCTTAGGGCGAGGAAAAGCACACAATTACTTTCGTTTTTATTCTGAGGGGAGTACAGGTGGGGGAGGAAGTGGTGTTTACACAGAGGAGGCTTCCAAATTCAGCTCTCAGCAAATTGTGTGATTACCAGAGAAGATGGCTTTTTTTGAGGGTGGACGCATGTGAACAGAAGGTTTTAGAGTTTTAGCAGAACATTTTAGCACATGTAGCAAATGATTTGTCAGCTGGAGTTTTGCATGGCCACATTCTTGCAACCCAAGATACTGACATTGTTTTCACTGGTCTGTGCATGTACTTAAAGCTCACAACAACAAAATGTGCAACTGTTTGTTGTCATGTCCACTAAATAGAATAAACTCTATATTAGCAACCAAAGTCTTGAAGAAGAAAAGCGGATTCCCTTCAAAATGCCTCCTTAATGATCTGGAAAATGAGTTTCATTTTGTTTTCTTTTAACCTTTTTAGTTAGAAGCGCAAAATACTTACATAAGGCAACATAAAAACAGACATCGATTGATCAGCCCACTGCTTTAGTCCAAACTGAAATATCTCCACAACTATCTGATGGATTGCCCTGAAATGTTGTTATGATGATCATGATCCCCAGAGGATGTGTCCTAATGACTTTGGTGATCCCCTAACTTTTCATCTAGCACCACCATTAGCTTCACATTTATGGTTCTGAGTGAAATGTCTTGACAGCTGTTGGATGGATCGCCATTAAATTTAGTCTAGACATTCATGTTCACCTCTGGATGACATTTAACATTTAAATTGGTTAACCAGTGATCAGAAAAAACTTTAGTCGTGTAACATTTCTTTGTTCATTTTACTGAAATTTTTTTAAAATGCTAATGCAAATAAAAATATTTTATTTGAAGGTATACAAAGAAATAACTGATGTTCTTCTTTGGTTTTGTGTTTGTGTTACTAAAAAATTTATATATCAAGCTCAACTGGTTCTGTATATATTTGAACCTTTCCCTAAGCGTGATCCAGAATTCATGTAGCCCAAACAAGAAGTACAAAGTAAAATCATTAATTTATCTGTTGTTGACAAAACAATCTCAAATTTCATAAAACTGCATTTGTTGTTGGAGAGTTCCTGGGAAAGATCCCCTGATACACAGGGAATTTCAAGCTTCCAACAGCAGTGGTTTGTTAGGAATAAAATGAAGAAGAACTGAGTGATTAGCATGAAGAGCAGTGTGAGACATATACAGCATTATTTCTTTGAGCTGGACTGAAAGAGGAAAGAGCTCTAAATTCATTTTGAAAGTCAAATGTCATCAACAGAAAATCCAAGGAAAAAACTACAAAAGCCACACTGACTGCTTTCCTGAGGACAATGACCACTAAGCACCAAAGATGCCAAAATTCATCAAAAAAAGTAATTACAGTTTTTATGGTACCCTGCCCCAGCGAACCTTTGAAGAATCCTTTGAAGTATTTTTATACGTTTTGTATCTATTCTATCTCTTGTACCGTCTTTCTGACTCTCTCTCTCTCACACTGTCTCTGAACACTTCATTTCATGTGCATCTGCGTCAGAATTGTTGTTTTTTTTTCACTGGAAAACAGAAAAGGGTGATAGCTAGTCTGTGATCTTTTATTCATCCATTCGTCCTCTTCTCCTCACTCCTCGCCTCCGCACCAGGGAGCTCAGCATCTGACAGCCCTTACTGAAAACCACCAGCTGGAGTGACAACAAGAGGACAGAGGAGAGGAGGAGGTAGGAAAGAAAATGAGAGGAGAGGAAGTCTCTCTCTCTCTCTCTCTCTCTCTCTCTCTCTCTCTCTCTCTCTCTCTCTCTGTGTGTGTGTGTGTGTGTGTGTGTGTGTGTGTGTGTGTGAGGACAGGAGGGCAGTCAGGGGCACAATGTGTTGACAGCAGCCCGGCCCTCAGAGCAGAGCAGATGGTTAGGACAGGACTGGCTGTGGCTCCAGATCAAAACCTCACCACTCAAAAGTCACAAGCTTAGAATAAAATTAACTTTTGGGTTTCAGTTAACTTTGTGCCTAATTTATTTTTCCAGTGCCCTTCCTGAGAATCCTTATTTTTTCAATCAAGTTATGAAAGTAATTGTATTTTTAGATTTACATGGTTTAGATATATAATTATTTAATAAATAAGACAAAGAGTGTACAGCCATAGCTGCTCTGTGAGGCGGTACTTAGGCACAGCTGTGCTATGAGCTAAATGTTAATGTCAGCATGCTAACATGCTCACAGTGACAATGCTAACTTGCTGATGTTTTGCAGGATTAATGTTTACAATGTTCACTATTTTAATTTAGCTTGCTAGCATGCTAACATTTGCTAATTAGCACTAAACATTAAATAGAACTGAGGCTGATGGGAATGTCATTAGCTTAGCAGGTGTGTATTCATGAACCAAAGAATTGTTCCAACTGAAAATTTGACCTGATGATGATGCTAGATGAGAAGTTAGGGGATAATCAAGCTTGATAAAATTCCTCCTGAGGGGGAATGAATGTCTGAAACAAATTTCATGACAAATCCATCCAGACACTGAGACATTTTACTCAAAACCTCAAATATCATGGTGGTGCTAGAGGAAAAGTAAGAGGATCACCAAAGTCAGCAGGATTCATCCTCTGCGGAACATGAATGTCTGTACAAAATTTCATGGCAATCCATCCAGTAGTTGTTGAGATACTTCAGTATGGATCAAAGTGGTGGACCAGCTGACCAACTGCCATCCATAGAGCTACATTACTACCATATCTAATAAAAAATATTAGGAAAAGTAAGGCAGCATGAATGGTTAAGTGTACATTCAATGGTAGCTATAAACACTCACCCTCATGATGCATTAAATAGTAAGACCTAAAGTTAATAATGGTTTAATTACTGATTACACTGCCATTTATCCCAACATGACAATGTATTTTATAATTTAAAATAAAATAGTATAATAGTAAAATACTAAAAGTATAATACCAAAATTACTAAAAATAGTAAAATACACTGCTCTTGCTCTTGCTCTTGCTCTTGAGGGTTGTGGATGCTCCCCAAATTAATCCAGACTGTGAAAAGTATTACTGTTAGAAGACTACATTAAATCCACAGAAAAGTGCATGTTGTTCCATGCTCAAGATATATGTGAGTATACTGGTTCCCCGTCATCTTCGCCCCTAACTGCACCTAAACTATGTCAAGACACAAGCGAGTTGCAATAACCTGGAATATTTATAAAGACCTTCTCATTTGAGGGACAAGCTCAGTAAGCACCTTTAGATACCTTTTAGTTTACACGCAGTGAGATACTGGAATAGTACATTGACAAGAGAAAGAGCACAACCAGTACAACAAGTAATGACAGTGCATAGCCAGTAGGAAGCAACAGCGTCACTAGCAGCAGCAGCATGAATAATCAGAAGTATGAGGATGCATGCTTGGGATATTACAGTAGCTTATGATGCCTGATATCTAGTGTGTTGACTCATGTACTGTAAAACAATCAAAAAAACATGTAACAATCCATGTATAGGCTACAGTATTCGACTGAAAAAAGACCTAAAATTGCTAATTTAAAAGCAGATAATTATCTTGGGCCGAATTTGGTGTAAATGAACATAATTAAACACCTGGGCTCCAGGGTGAAAGCTGATAGCTATGCTAGCAGCATGGCTCTAAGAATAGCAATGTCTGTCTGACGGTTGGCACACCACTTTAGTCCAGACTGAAATCTGGACTGAAATATCTTCAAAAGTATCAGATGGATTGACATCAAAGTTGGTACAGATAGCTATGATAGCCAGAAGATGAATACTTAATGACTTAATGACTTTGGTGATCCTCCATGATCCACCATGAGGTTGACGTTTGTGGTTTTGAGTGAAATGTCTCAACCACTGTTGGGCGCTGTGTCATGAAATGTGGTACAGATTCATGCCCCCATCATGATAATGAATTGATGAATTTGAATTTGTCTATGAGCAAATAGCTACAAAACTTCAAAACTATTCATTGCTAATTCAGTGCAGATGTTAGCATTTAGCTCAACGCACTGCTGAACCAAAGTACAGCCTCGCAGAGCTGCTGGCATGGCTGTGCACTGTTGTTAGCTGTGTATGAGACTGTTACACCAGCTTTCTGTAGAATAATATTTTTAAATGGTAGCACAAATGTCAAAAAGTCAGATTCTGGACATGATTTCTCTGTCTTCTTCTCCTCTTTCTTTCATTCCCGGCATCTCTGCATTCGTCGTTCCTTCCTTTAACTTCATAGCCAAACTGTACCAATCTCACAGGTGAGAGCTGTGCTAGCTTTTTCACGTACTCTGTGTCATCTGTGTCACTGAAATGATGAAGGCCTGTCACCTTAGATATTTCTGGCCTTTTTCTATTCCTCGAAGTACACACACACTTGGAGCGCCAAGTTGCCATGGCAATCTGATAAGGAGTTATGATTGAATGGCTGAGTTAGAAATGTACATGTGCTGTGATTACCACAGTGTGCTGCGTATCCACTGATTTTGACTTTCACATCACAGACCTACTGCAGTTGTTATTTCTACTGATTACTGAGCTCAAGTAATTTCAGCCAATATAATTTACAGCAAAGTGCAGTGTCAGTGTTTCTGTGAGTATTTCTCACTCTGCACCTTCAAAGGAGGTGATGGTGTTTTGTGTTTAACATGTTTTGAATTGGTAAGACATCTATGTACATTGTCTGACAATTTATTCTGTGAATTTTATTTTAAGATAAGTGTAAAAATAAAATTGAAAACCATCACTGTCAAAGTTACAGAGCCCCCAAGTGTATATTTTTTTCTGAACTACTTTTCCTGTTCCTTATAATATTTCCTAATAGTTCCTAATATTTTTTGCATTCCCTCTGATCTATAGGAACAGTTTTGTGTGTTGGTCCAGTTATAATACACTGCCAGTTTAGGGAAATACCTTGTAGATGCTACAGAAAGGAGAGATGATGTGACACTTTGTCCATTGCATTATTTTATTGCATCATGTAAAGGAAATGGAGGAGTTGGTCACACCTGCAAAAGATTAAAACACATTGTGAATGGAGATGAGATAGCTACAGAATAATCTAGCAAAACAAAACCTAAGTATTAATTCATTTAAAAAACCTTTTTATTTATCTTTATGAAGTTAAATTGGTATTAATGGTGTTCAAAAGTCACACATTGACGTCCATCAGTATGTTGATTGTTGATGCAAAAATGGTGTACTATGACAATTAGTATGTACTGTATATTTGTGTGTAGTATGAAATCAAGACACACTGAGAATTGTATCCAGTGAAACTGGTCTATTCAGGAGAGTATTCAATAGTAACATGTGGATAAAATAATAAAATTTAACTGACCAGAAGTTAAAGAAAACACGTTTTCAAATTGTTTTTACAACCTCTTTAAATGTCTCTATATCTAGCTATAATGCATCTGCATTATTTCAAATTCAAGGATGAACCCCTTGAGATGTGCCCTGCTGTCTTATTTACAATTGTATATTTCTCTGTAAAAAAATATCAATAACATTAACTGCAGTCAGTAATGCCAGCATTCATTTAACAAGTCCTCATCAAATTGCTGTATCTTTACACGCACATGGAAAAGCTGCAGTGCTGCACAAAGTCCACATTCAGTGTTTACTCCTAAATATTGGCACATTTACTAAAGATCAGGCCACAACACTAAATATTTACACTGTGTAAAGTTACAGAACAGCAATGGGAAAAATCCTTTTGATGTTTTGTCCTTGTGTGAAAGAACAGAGGTGGAAAGCAACAAGTTAGAAATGATCCGTGGTTGGTTCTCATGGGGTTATGCTTTCAGTAACACAGCTTTTTTAATTTTGAACATTTATATATTTCCTTACAGTTTGATTTGTTTCCAGGTAATGAAAATATGTAAATATCTAGAAACCTCTTGTCCAACAGTGATTCACCAATTTATTCACAAAACCAAACCACATTTTGGAAATTGCACAAAACCTTCGGCTCTCATTTGAAAGCAGAATACCTAGGAGAGATGCTCTTTTTTAATCATTGTGTTTGCATGTTTTAATAATTAAACACTGGCACGAAAAGATGAAAATAGATGTCACAAGAAAAAGGAGTGTATTGTGTATTATTTTCATGAGTTATGCACTTAGCTGACCTCACTGCAAAGAGATATTGTGACCTAATAATATTTTCCCATGTGCCTTATCTGTTACTGAAATAGAAGCATCACAGTGTGAGCACCGCATGGGTTCATTAGGCCCAAGTTTAAGATTTAATGAAGTACATGTATGCTGTGACAATACATGTAAAGTAAACTGGGAACACACGCACATATCCTTGTACTTCCATACTTGTGAGGACCCTCACTTGCATAATGCATTGCCTAGCCCCTTACCCTAACCTTAACCATCACAACTAAATGCATAACCCCAACCCTAGCCCTAACCTAAACCTAATTCTACCCTAACCCTTAAAAGCAAGTCTTAACCTTCAAACTGCATTTTGAAGTCGTGAGACCTCACTCTGTTGGTTAACAACTTGTTCCAGTCCTCACTATGTAGGAAGTACAAGTGTACACACGCACACACACACACACACACACACACACCTCTGTTCAGATTAAATTTACACACACAATCTGAATTGCAGTACCTGTTTTCACAAACGCTAACAGACTCACTGCATGGTTAATGTACTACATGTAAGTAAAGGAAAGACATTCTCTGATCATAAATGTCTACATTCTATGGTGGGAATTTCTGAGGGCACTAAATAATGAATATATTTCACACTCAAAATGGCAGACAGTAAATATATAAAACTCTATAACTACATGAACTATGTAGTGATTGCGGACACAGCCATATAGTCCGGTGACATCAGGATGTGAGTTTTGCAATATTTTGTGTGTGTGTGTGATCATGTACTGCTGACAGTGAGGGTAAAACTATGGGGTAAATTTAATACTCTTTTTGTTTTCCAGCACTTACTGATATTTTCACTACCTTTGTAACCTTATACTCGTTGTTTACCTGCACGTTCCTATCAAGGTTTTATTTTAACATGAGTGATCCACAGCAGATCAGACCAGGACTATTTGAATTTTCTGGTCACCTTTCACTACAATATTTGAAAATGGTGTTTACCTCAGAAATATAGTGCTCTTATTACTGTATGTACTCTCCAAAAAACAAAAAAACATGCAAATTGTTGATTCCTTACACAGTCGGCATTTGCTTTCTGCTCTTGAACTTTGCACTTTACATTCTTCAAACATAATTTTACATGCTGTATGAGCCAGAACCCTTCTGTCTGATTTACTTGTTCTCTGCTCTGTCTCAACTCACCAGACTCAGCGCCCGTCACAGGCTGCCAACATTTCATGCTTGTTCGCATCACTAAGCTTTCGAGTCGCACAGTATGTCTTTTCTTCAGCAATCCAAACCAAACATCTGTGTGTGTTCGTGTGTAAGAATGAACTTCTCTTGTGTGCTGTCTAATTGTCTGAATGCTTTTGTGGTACATCTCTTTGTGAAGATCTTGGCATGCTTAATAGTCTCTTCACACGCAGGCTAATATCAAATGTGTAGAGCTTAGATGCTTTCCCATGTGCCACTATGAGAAATTATGTAATTGTTGTCTCGTTTGCTGTAGTAGCTTATGTGCCAAATTAACATGAGAGACCATTTTTCTAGTAGCACCTAGAGAGAAATTTAAACAATCCGATAAATGTTTGGACATGTGTGCATCTAATTATTTGCAGACATGCAACAGCCTTTTGTGTACATTTATGCGTATGTGCATGAATGCCTGGTTTTATATTTGTGTGTGTGTTGGTGACTGAAAAAACAACTATTCTAATCTATTCTTACTGATCTGAGGTAAGATTGGTAATGCTTAGTAAAACCAGCACATAATATCTGCTTCTCATGTGCCGCCCACTTTCCATGCATTCAACAATCAGCCCTATTAGTGTAAATTACAACATTAAGTAATAACTTGATTAAAGCAATGACCCAATCACTGTGAATTAAATAAATAAATGCAATAATGTGATTTAAGTATTTCCAAGGGTCACAGTAACTTGATTTCCCCAACACCAGTTTATTTGATGTGGTTAATGTCCAGAAGGATGTATGGAAGAAACCAGAAAACATGTTATTGGTGACATGAAATAAGAAAAATTGACAGGGATTATGTTGATTTTTTATGTTGATGAAATTTAAAAATACATGAATCCAAGTGTTGTGTTGGTTTGTAACACAAGAGCCACTCTGAATGTGCAGAATTAACAAAATCATACTAATGTTTGTCATACATGCCACAGTAATTTTAGATTTGAGGGCTGTAATTCAGCTGTTAACTGGATTATGCTTGCTCTAATTTTTACCTTAATCCAGCTAATATGATCCATGTGTAGGCAGTTGCAATAATTTATACTGCCTTAATCTGGTTTTAATCACGTTATCAGCGTGCATGCAAATGCACTGGTAGCACACGGTTTACTTATTAAAGGGACCTTCCACCAACACACATGAAAATTTAACTGACATTGTTACCATTTTGTCAGATCTGTGACCAAGCAAATGTTGACAGGAATATTTTATCTACTCCCCAAGTACCCTTGTTGGAACATTATCTGTAGTTATAGTCATTAGCTGTTTTGTGATTGTAGATTTGTGATTTGTTAAATTTGTTTTCCTGTGATAATAGCTAGCTGCAACATTCTAGGTAATTGTTAATTAAGCTATTGTTGGGCTAACTGTTATGTATTTTACTCTTTGTACTGTACTTACCCTTGTGGACTCTTGTTTCCTCCTGGCATCAGGGACAGTGTACCATTAGCTAACTAATTTGATGCATCAGTGAATCCAGTGTCATTGTTACTGTACTTATTAATTTTTACTCTTCTAACTCTTGATGTATATCATTGAATTCGTTGTCCAGTACTGTTTTCAGAGTTTCTTACAGGTGCTTCCAGTAGAAACCTCAAACTGCTGACTGGCTCAACTGCTGTCTTCATCCTTTATTTGAAAACGTGTTTAGCTAGCTGCATAGCTGTGCACCTACACTCATGGTGAGGGAAGAAAAATACTATTGAGTTGCATAAATGTTATGTGAAATTTGGGATCCAGTGGTTTTGGAGCTGGACAAATATAGGGACTAAAAGTCAGGGTATCTGCTGCTTCAATGTTGTCGTTTGTATTTTTCTAAAATATCTCTTTTATAAGTCCCCAACTTTATAGAACTACATTTCTTAATCACTGGAGGACCTCTTTTAAGACCATGGGGTAGGAGTAGGCACAGGCAAACAAGCTTTTAGACTCAAGGTGGATATGGTTGTCGAAATCCTCCTACAGTTTTAGTTTTTTAAGTATAGCAGAAGCTGTGTGTCCCACTATGTCAAGTTATTTTTAGAGTAGCTAGGTAATCTGGGAAGCCCTCTCTGAATGCCTGCTGTTTTGAGCATTTGGTCCGTCACTGATTTCACTGAGCTCACTGTCTGATGACATCATCACTTATTAGCACTATACTGGGACCTCGTTTGAAGTAAATCAGCTTTGTGTTGGTTGCAGTGGGATGGTGGAGGATCTCTAAATATCTATAACTGCAGTGAAACACCACTTAAGTGATCTATGGCTTATTTTTTGCCCACAGTCTAGATGGCAGCTCACTTGACCTCAGTACCTTAATTCCCTCTTCTGCTCTCTGCAGAAAACAGTTGAGAAACTTGCAGTTATAGGTTGTGAGATTATGGGCAACCACATAATCATTTCTTTTCCTTTGACACTATCATATACAGTATCCTCTTGCATGTGGGAAAAAACTATGACTTCTACTTTATCTCTTAGATTTATGGTCAGTAATTAGATTCAAATTGCAAAGTATGTGTCATGTTTGTGAACATTGTGCTCCTATTTCTTTCTTTTCGTGCAAATTTGGGGGGGGGGGGGGATTTTCTCAGTTTCAGTTTTCAATGTGTTGATGGGAATTTTCTCTTCCTAAAACTTGATGTCCTCTGGGTGGAGGAAGTGTCAGTGACAGACAAACCTCTGCTTTGAATTCTGTTTGTGTTTACAGAGTATTTCTGCATTCGTCTTTTCCTGACGGATCTAAAAGGAAAATACTTGACATCCCAATTCTGCACATAAGCAACACATACTGTATATGTAAAGCACTTCAGATTCTTTTGGTCTCCATGACAACAGGGGACATTTTTGTTCCTTGCTTTTTCTGATGCTGTCGGAGCCACATCCATACTGTGTGTGACTGACAGAAGGTGTTAAAACTGCTTAGTGAATATTTTGTTATGCTTTTATTTTTAAAGATTTTAACATGGGTTTTATCTAAGACAGACATGCAGCAGGCAAGCACTGAATACATTAGTTAAAAACAGTGTGTATTTAAACTTCAAAATATATCATTTATACCTACAAATGACAAATTATATATTTTATAGTTTAAAAATTCACAGTTTTTAACATGTATATATCATTGTCATTTTCAAATATATATCTAAGCATGCTGTATGTACTGTATATAGACATGTATACATGCATGTATAGTACATATCCACCTACCTCATGTATATAAAGTCATTTCTTACATTAATCATTCAATATTTAATCCAGCACCAGTTTGACTTGTATATAGACATTATAGCGTATGTTGTTATTCATTGATGCTTTTTATATATATTTTTATACACATCTATTTTTTCACCTACTTGTATATACGTTATCATTAAAGTTTATGTTTACCTATCTTTGTCAAGCTTTGTTTTCCTTGTTTTTAGCTGTATGTCAAATTCCTTGCATGTGTAGACATACTTGGCCAATAAAGCTGATTCTGATTCTTAAATGATAATCTCAATTTATACTTTGGGTAACACTTTACAATACTGTACACAAAAAAGTGAGCAGTTACTGAGGAACAATCTGATAATCAATGAATCATTAATTATCAGGTTGTTCCTTACTCTGTCTTTGTTAACTACTCTGTGTAAGGTATTGTAAAGTGTTACCATACTTCGTCAAATCTTTTTTTACATGGTTACAAAGTGAATCACAAATACATGATACAGCAGTTACAGAATTTTTCCTATTGAAAAAAGAATACATTTGACTCTTTCTCTCATTGGCTCCTCTGAATTTAGTGGCATTGTGTCATTCCTTCACAAATTAAAAAAACACATAGACATGCACTACAGATGACATACTTTATCACAGTGTCCATGTGCTTTGAGAGAATCCTTCAAACTGGTAATAGTGGCACATGGAAAGCCTCATTTTATCAGCTACACCCACAAATTAGCCAGCAGTGTTTGCCTTAAATACACCAAACAAACAATCTTTCAACATTCCTACCACCAACATAATTACAGTTACTGAGTAAACACAGTAAAAACATTCAATAATGCTGTGCCTTTTACCATGCACATCACTCCATAGCCAACCTTTCTCTCAATAAATTTCCAAAGATGCCCCTGCCATAATCCACTTAGAAAACTGACTTCTGTTTTGCTTATTGGCAAAATTGGCTGATCTATAATGGTTAACTACTTTCTGGTACTTAACCATATCTCAAAGACGTCAAGGGAAATATGACTCATTTGCCTTCCACTGGCATTCAACTTCT
This sequence comes from Siniperca chuatsi, assembly GCF_020085105.1. Lineage (NCBI taxonomy): Eukaryota > Metazoa > Chordata > Actinopteri > Centrarchiformes > Sinipercidae > Siniperca > Siniperca chuatsi. The sequence goes on from NC_058054.1 coordinate 10,889,832, forward strand.
CTTTCAAGTTTGATAATTTAGGAGGTAGGTCATGGTGACTTTTAATTGGAAAAAAATGGTCAAGAATGGGCACACAAAACTTGTTAAAATAGTTTGCGGCCCACAATTAACTTTTCAGAGTTCAGATGCCAGATCAGAAAGCAGCCCAATGCCTGGGATAAGCAACGGATAACAGAGCCTTAAAATAACAGCCTTATAGTCAGAAACAAATGCATCCACCAGGTTCACCACTTTTGAGTTAAAAGTAGAGATGAGCTTTAAGTCTCAGGTTTGACCTTTGGAATCTGGGCTCCCTTTGATAAAGTGTCTCATGTTAAGAGACTCCATTAGGTCTTTAAATTGACAAATGTGATAATGATGATAAAATCAATAGACATCAAAAAAGATTTTTTTTGGACTTCTTGCCTTTATTTGATAGGAATAGCTGAAGAGAGCCAGGGCATGCGCTCTACAGGTGAGCTACCGGGGCACCCCAATAGACATCAATTTTAAAATCACAAACGATGACTACAAGGATATACTGTATGTAACAAGAGACAAAAGCTAATTAATTAATGAATTCATGATTAAGCAGCCTGCATATGAAGAAAGGGAACTGATCAGTGATTACACCATTTAAAGACTCAAAAGACACTAATGAATAATAGCTAGGCCTCCACCTCAGAGGCTCAGGGAAGGTGAACATGTAAGAAAGCCACAGGGAGTAGCCACAGTCAAGAAGATGGAATCTGCTAGAGCTCTTAACATAAAAGAAAAAATTTGAAACAATGAAATCATTGCAGATAAAGGACATTAGAAAGAACATTCACATTCAAACAAGACTAAGAGTCTACAGCCACGCTTCAAACTTTTAGGGGCTGGGGGTGCAAGATGAAAAGTTAAGGGATCACCAAAGTTGTTCCTGTGGGGGCATGATTATCTGTATAAATTTCATGGCAACCCATTTAGATATTTTACTCGAAACCACAAATGTTAACTTTATGGTAGCATTAGAAAAAAATGTCATGGGATCATCAAAGTCATTAAGATTCATCTTCTGGGCACCTTGAATATCTGTACTAAATATCATGGCAATTAATTCAATAGTTCATATTTCAGTCTGGATCAAAGCGGTGGACTGACAGACTGACATTGCCATCCATAGAGCCACGCCGTTAGCATGTTTAAGAATTTGTAGATGAACACTGAGCAGTACATTTATGAAGACACACAACAAATCCCCAGATGAGTCATTTCTGAGGCTACACAACTTGAAATCAATCTCATCATTAAAATATATCTCATGAGGATAAATGATTATTATTCCTAAAATTAATATTCAGGGATCACCAACAGTAAGCATTCAGTGATAATTCTGTAATGTAGCCTCAGGAGATTCATGATCTCTGTCATCAGAACAGGCCAAATGGTCATTGTAGCATATTGAAAGCTCCAGATGCTCAAACAAAGCCTGGAGGTCATGCAGCTGGCTTTCACTCGCCTTATAATTAGTTGTCTAAAGCAGAATGACTATGATTACTACATTGCACATGGCAACCATTAATCAACTGAGCAACTGCACAGTGATCATTGTGGCAGATCTTTGTTCGTACGTCATCTGTTTGACTGAAGTCTGAGGATGTTGTGAGTAAATGTTTAGAATGACCAGTAGTAATTAAGTAAATCTTGACAAAATTATAAAAAGAAACTGAAAAAAGTGCCCTTCTACACCTACAGGTGCAACCGTACCACTGGGGTGATCCTAACACACCTTACCGCTCTCCGTTTCCGATTCAGGTGCATTTAGCATGATTATTCACTGACTGGAGGTGGGAATTACCCGTAATTGTCTCTCTCTCAACTTTAATGTGTGCAGGAGATACATAATGTTCCAAACAAACCATTAAGTTTAGACACAACCTGTGAAACGCCGTTTGGAAGAGTTTGTAATGCTGTTGCCTGCCATCATCAGCCAGGCAGTGACTAAAAAATGAAAGTCATGTGAAAACAGAGACATCAATGCCACACTGATTTAGAATAAACAGAGCCATGCTGAATAAAAAATTAGAGGTTATCTAAACGGATTGACTTCCAGTTTTCATGTCTGCTGAATATTGCTCTGATCCTCGCTGTTACAACCATTTCCATTTCAATGTCCTGCTATTGATTTATCTCTTTTTGTTTGTTGAACATAGGATTTATGGTCTTTTCTCTCTCCCAAGTCATCGTTGTGTTTTCAACCTAAAAGCTGTACATAAACCACGACAGAGAAAACAGTGATATAAACAGTGATATCATATGTGCTGAACTTGCGTGTGACGTCAGTATTTTGTGGAATATCAGAGACACAATTAACCATAACCCTACTTGTTTCTTTGATGTCAGACATAATGATTACAATAACAACAGTGTAGAGAAGCAGAGCCATGAGCCAATTAGCCTCATGTTGTAGTTTATGTATTTTGGCTTGTAAAAACCACAGATCCATGTTTTTAATCAACTTGAGAAAACAAAGACGCATGCAAGTTTGCATACCGTAGATGTATAAAAGGCCAAAAATCAAAGCTTTTCTAACAAAGAATAATGCTGTGAAATTCAACAGCTGATTGTGATTGTTTCCAAAATGAAAGTTACAGAGGCATGTAAGAGACTGATCCTCTTTTATGTGCCTTAACAGCCTAAGTAAATCAAAGTCACTTTTAAAGTTATTTTAAAGATTTCAATCCTGCTTTGGCAATACCTGTGGTTACTGTGGTAACAGCAAGTGCAGTGTAAAGGCCTGGTCACAGCAGAAAGTGGCACAGTAAAAGTACTCCGTTAAATTAACTGGATAGTTTTAAGCATTTCAAGCCTTTTAAAAATTATTTGAATAAAAACAGTCTTTGGTCAAATTGGTCACAACTGGTAGACACATGCAACCGGTAAAGGGGGGGGTCACAATTAGAAATTGCTGTGTTTTTCGGGGGTCACAAATCAAAAAGGTTGAGAACCACTGTCTAAAAGTGTTTATGTGCACAGATGAATCAAAAGTACTGTAACATCTACATATACTGCAGTTTTAAGAGAGGATAGAAGAAGATAAGTAGTCACAGAGGAGCTCTCCATTTGTTCAATTTGTGTAGAATTGTAATAATGTCTCAGCTGTTTCTTTACAGTAAGTGACTATGTGTTTATCTTTGTATTGTGGTTACACAAATTATAACTTACAAGTAAACATTAGTTCTCCTTTATGTGTCTTTGTGTACCGCTGTTGCTTAGACTGGCAACAGTGGAAATGCCTGAACATGGTAACTAACAACAAGTACAGTAGAAACACGCACTCAAGCACACACTCTCTCACACTCATACGTACTAAAATCTCCCCTACTGAGACTTCTGATGTGTGATTTGTCATTCTCCTCTCCCACACTAGTGAAAGGACCTCGTGACGACATGTCATCCATTACAGAACATTTCGTTAAGCTGCTTTTCTCTTTCTCTGACAACCTGTAATTATATCAGCATGCTCTGAGGAGTCAATCCACACTCCCAGCCGCACATTAAAGTCAATCAAAAGCTTTTGAACAGACTTGTCAGGAATAAAATGGAGGTCCAGGCCCTGTACTGTCATACTGACACTGACAGCTTCAGAAAAAAGACCTTTTAAACATCATGAAAGTCTCTATGTGTTAAATATTTACCTCAACATATCATTCTAAAATTACTCTCACATTTGTAGTTGAAGAGTCCTGGAATAATCTGGTTAGAAAGACCATTCACCAATGTATTCACAAGAGGAAGAAATATATTGTGTTATTTTGCTCTGTAGCTAAGATATCTGTTGGTGTCAAAGAAGCCCAACATAAAAAGCTTTAAAAAAGTTATTGCCCAATTTATTGTAAAAAAAAAAAAAAAAAGTGAGCAATCTCACATGGTAGTGATATTTAGTTGGTCAGTGCTCATGCCTCGTAAAATTAAGGACACATTTCCTACAAACCATGTTGCATCCGATCCTCGCTCCATCTCAGTGGCAATTCTCCACATGCATTTGTTTTTAAGAGCAAAAAAGAGGGCAAGAGCTCATAAGTGACAACTGAGAATTTTCCATCAGACTTTTGCGCATCTCACCATCTGCTACTGCGAGAAAACATTCACTCCTTCTGTGCTGGAAGATCAGCAGCCCTCCTCTTCCTCCTCCTCCTCCTTCATTTTTTGTGCCATAAAGCAATCCAGGAGACTTCCTGTGAAATCTTGAGCCGGTAACACACAAAATGTAGCGGAAAGGCCAGTTGAAGCTGCCAATCGTCTTGGCGGTTATCTCTTTGTTTATGGTAATTATGTTAATTTATCAAAATTAATGGTGGTAATACTTTGTTAGTGTTAAAATGCTACACACAGGACCTTAAATATTTAAAAACACTATTCTAACGACACTGAACGCAGAATGTCTTGTAAAACAGTTTAGCACTTAATAAAAGCATTGATGTCCTGCAGTGAAAGCAAATTTGACCAAAATTAATGGACACATTAACCTACGTTGGCATGCAAATATGTGTATCTTCACTCATAGCTGCAAGAAATCCAATCGCTATACTTTAGGCCATATGTCTTCATTCGGGCGAAGAGAGGAGCAGAGCTGTCAACTGATCACCACCTGGTGCTGAGTTTGATCAGATGGCGGGGGAGGCTGCCAGACAGACCTGGCAAACCCAAACATGTAGTGAGGGTGAAGTAGAAATGCCTGGCAGAGGCCCTGTCCGCGAGTTCTTCAGCTCCCACCTCCGAAAGAATTTCTCGTGCATTCCGGGGGAGGGTGGGGACATGGACTCCGAGTAGGCCATGTTCAAAGCCTCCATTGTGGAGGCGGCTGCTAGAAGTTGTGGTCAGAGGGTCGCCGGTGCCTGTTGTGGCGGCAACCTAAGAACCCGCTAGTGGACACCAGAGGTGAAGGAGGCCGTCGAGCTGAAGAAGGAGGCCTTTCAGGCTTGTTTGGCCCAGGGGTCTCCTGAAGCGGCAGACAGATACCGAGAGGCCAGAAGGGCTGCGAGTTTGGGGAGGCTATAGAGACTTCAATTCAATTCATTTTTTTTGTTTTATTTAGTACATAGTGCCAATTCATAACAGAAGTTATCTCATTGCACTTTTCCTATAGAGCAGGTCTAGACCATACTCTTTATAACAAGAAGGACTTTCAGTTGGCCTCAAGGAAGTTCTGGCAAGTTCTGAGACAACTCAGGGGGGGTCCTGTGGGGGGTACTGCGGAAGTATGAGGTACCTGGGCAGTTGCTGTGAGCTATCTGGTCCTTTTGTAAGCAAAGTGAGAGCTGTGTCCATATTCTTGGCCCAAAGTCAAACATGTTTTTGGTGGGTGTTGGCCTCCACCAGGGTTGTCCCTTGTCACCAGTTCTGTTTATGATATTCATGGACAGAATCTCAAGGTGCAGCCAGGGGGAGGAGAGTATCTGGGGACCTCAGCATCTCTGCTCTTTGCAGATGATGTGGTTCTGTTGGCTTCATCAGACTGTGACCTTCAGCACGCACTGAGGTGGTTTGCAGCTGAGTGTGAAGCATTGGGATGAGAGTCAGCACCTCCAAGTCTGAGGCCATGGTTCTCTGCCAGAAAATAGTGGATTGCTCCCTCTGGGTTGGGAGTCAGTTACTGCCCTAGGCGAAGGAGTTCAAGTTTCTCAGGGTCTTGTTCATGGAGTGGTGTCAGCAGTAATGCAGGCATTTTACCGGGCTGTTGTGGGAGCTGAGCCAGAAGGTAAAGCTTTTAATTTACCATCTACGTTCCAACCCTTACCTATGGTCATGAGCTTTGGGTAGTGATCAAAAGAATGATATTGCAGATACAAGCATCCCAAATAGAGCCACTGCTCCTTTGCGTTGAAAGGAGCCAGTTGAGGTTGGTTCAGGCATCTGATCAGGATGCCTCCTAGGCAACTCCCCTCGGAGGTTTTCCTGGCATGTACAACTGATAGGAGACCCCAGGGTAGACCCAGAAAATGCTGGGGGGATTATATATCTCATCTGGCCTGGGAAAGTCGCAGGATCCCCAGGAGGAGCAGGAAAACATTGCTGGGGAGAGGGATGTCTGGACTACCCTGCCCCAGTTAAGCGGAAGAAAATGGATGGATGGGCGGAAGGATATATTTTAGGCCAATTGTTTATCATCACACTGTTGGAACTAGTGTGAGAAGAATTCCAGCTCAGCATCAAAGCCTACCGCAGAAGCTAATGCCAATATGGCAATTATTTTTATTTGAAAACATGCACTTTTCTTAACAACTCCAGAAAAAATAGTGGTGCATGCACTCAATGAAAGAAATCTGGTGCTCTTGAAGAAAAAGGGTTGAAATCTTCAAATAAAAAAGCAAACTTCACGCATTGCAGCAGGAGCAATTTGTAACATAAAGGTGCTCTGTGGAGTTTTCTTGTAAACAATAAAACAGTCTAAGTTTCAAGTATCACTCACTAAAGGTTGAGGTTAAAGTCTCACAAACATGTTGAATGCATTTCCTTTCTCATAAAATATTTGCAGAGCTGATTTTAAATCCTGCATTGTTTACATTTATGTGTAGGCCTACTAGCTTGCAGTCTTCTTCTTCACTGCCTTTGTTGGTGCATTGCTACATTTTTTTGCATATCAAGTGATGATCAGCTGAATAGCATGAAACTGGTAGGAGGAATGTGCATCTTATCACCAGCGTGTCCGTGCGTGTACTTAACAGAAACAAAAACGGTGACCCCCTCACAAAAACAACATTATTAAGGATTAAGAGTTTGGAATGGGTAAAACCATCTATTTCCGAGCATTTATTTATGCACAATCCTCCAAAGAGAACCCTTTTGGACTTTTAAACTTGCTGCAACAATATATCCAGGTCTGAATGAGGAAATAGTTTTCAGACCTTTTTAAAAATGTATTTGACAATCCTTGTTAACTTTTTGCCCATTGTCTTATTTTTTTTTTTTGTTAATTATTTTTGTTTTGTGTTCTGTTGCTCTTCTTTTCTTTTCTTGTTTCCTTCATCGTCATGCACCTGTGGTTTAAATTTTCCAATCAGGATACACTCCCTATTGAATGGATAAATAAAAAGGTCAGAAAACGAAACAAAAAGGTCGAAACTGCTTGGTTTCTTAGTTGTCCCATGTAACTCAATGTTTTTTTTATTTATTTTAAGTTCCACATTGCTCTTACTCTTGTGAGATCCGGAAGCCCTTTTCTCTATCAGAAGTAGTCAAAATTACATGTTCATAGCACAACTTTACTGAACAAATTTGAACAAATTACCGAAAAGAAATGTAAATTACTAATTTTATTTAGTTTGGCAGAGGAAGAGGAAGGAATTTTATCTTTTCATTTTAATTTTTGTTTTTTGCTATCTTCTACCAAACAAAGCCGCCCCCCCTCGCTGCCTTTTCTAATGTGCATAGCTGATTGATTAATCCCCTACAAGTGAGACACTCAGTGGGAGACAGACATGTGGGAGGAGATTGGAGAGGGAATGGGGGTTAGGATGAGGTCTTGCCTGGTTCCCCACAGCGTCCTCTTTGAGATGAGGTGGGTAGGTGGATTTAGCACTCAACCACTTGATGCTTCCCTCGCACATCCGAATGAAGACAAGTCACCATGGCAATCCAACTGTCTGAATGATGCGTGATGGCAGAAGAGAGACAGACAGAGAGAGGGAGATATGTCCTGTGGAGAGCCTCATTGAGTGGCAGCGCAATGGAGCATACACACCTTCAAGACACTGTGTTATATCAATAAAGCTACTGAAGAAACAAACTTACTCTTCTCATCAAATCCCTGTAAAATCTATTTGTAACTGTGCAGAGCATAAAAACAGGTTAATGCTATCTGTGTACAGTTTAATACTTTGGTTTGCATCATTTCATACTGAGAGCTGACAAGTCAGGGGAAAAGCAGGCAACCAACCGATCATCATGTATAATAATTCAATATTTGGCAAAACAGTAGGAAGGCTGACCTAGAGCAGGACTATTCAGCTCTTTGCCATGGAGGTCCAAGTACATGCAGGTATTTATTAGTTTCTTGGCACATATTTATCATTTAATTTGTCTGTATCTGAAGCTCTCTAGGCTAGACATTTTATTTGGGGACATTTTCACAAGAAATTATAGCTGAAACTTACAGTGATCTCTTAAATGGATGCAAAGAAGGCAATAAATATTTGTAAGCAACTGAACATCTCATTATAGAATGTAATATCTGAATACTTTATGCTGAATTTATGCAATTTGATTTTCACGTTGTACAATTGCAAAAACGTTTTCTTTATCATCTGAACATCTGTTTCTTGGATCGACAGAACGTAACCTGATTGGTCAGATCAATTTCATTCAGGCTTGATTGTTTATCTTTGGTGGCCTGCATGTTCAAGTTTGAATATTTCGCCTTGAATTTTGTTCAGAATTTCACAGATCCAATTTGAGCAACTTGATGTTGTGATTTTGCTTGAATTTTAAGATGATTCAATTGAATCTGAGGAACATCAATATAATTTTTTAATTTTGGACACTTGAATTTGTTATCTGAATTTGTCAGCACTAAAAATAGAAATCAAGCTTTTGAAATTTCACAAATTAATTTATTATGTCCTGGAAATTTCAAAGAGAAGTACCCAAGCCACATAAATTCAGATACATGTTTTTTCAGTGTTGATTTAATTTCACATATTCATTTGCTCAGCCTTTCCTTGCTTCCATATTATCTTGGCGAGAAAAGCAAGATTTTAAAAAATGCTATTTAAAGACAAAGCAAGATTGAGCTAAAACCATGTTGACCTTTCAGTTGAGTTTTGAAGCTTTCAAGCCAGGAAATTAGCTTCACAGACCTTTAAAAATGTATGGCAGAACCTAAACTAAAGGCTTATCTTGACGATCTTTATCTTGGCTTTTACTGCAAAGGTTACAGTGTGAACCGAACAAAAAACATCCATTTAATTTGTCCACATACAATATACAAATAACTCAAATTCAAACAATATTCCTCTACCCAGCCACTATCCTACGTCAGCTCTGTTGAAGGTTTTCATTTGAATATGAGAAATAACCAGCTGTAGTATTTGGTTGGAATGAAAACCTGCATGCACACGACACACAGATTTGTCCTGTTCTCAGGGTGGAGAGATCATTCAATAGCCAGAAGGTTGCTGGTTTGACCCTTGACACTGAGAGACATTTCAATTATGGTACCCACCATCAATCTCACTGGAGTAAATGTCTGAAACCCTACATCAAATATTTTATGCTATGACCACAATGAAGACACTGTGGAGATATACTGTATATATTAAAAAAAATCAAAATCCAGAAACATAATCAATTTCAATTTTTTTCTGTGTTTCTCTCTTGCTATTCTGCTTGCACACTGTTGTAATTATCACAGCAGCATAAGACTGTCTGCTTCGCTGCCTTGTCTAAAGTTCATAGAGAATTTGAAAGCCAAAACACCTGAAGCCACTGGAAGATGCAGCTGAGTGTTTTCCATGGTAACAAGGCTCAGACCATTGTCTTACCTGCTATTATGTTACAAAAATAGCCAACAGATTGCTGATTGTAATAGCAAATATTTTTTTAATCTCTCTCAATGGGAGTATTTCCATGGACGTCCTTGAGGCAAGACCAGTAACAGTGTTAAAATGTTCCAGGAACGGCAGGAAACATGCGTCACTACCCTTCATCCAATCAGGCGTTTTCATGGATTTTTTTCCTCTCTACATTTTATACATTTTGATAGGGCTGATGTCTTCAAGGCAGTTATTGTGGCATTTCCTATTTTCTGTTTTGTTCTCTGAGAATATCCACATCATGGCAGGATTTAATACTTTTTATGCCTCATTGATTTATGGCCAACCCATCAAAAGGCTCCAGCTGGGTGATCAATCACCCCTGCACTCAAAACACTAGCCTGCTAATAGCTGCCACTGGAAATTGTCTAGCCTGGATCCAGGGGTGGGTTTAGAAACCAAATGAGGGGCCAGATTGGGGCACAGTTTTAAAGAAGAGGGGTACATTTGTAAAATAAATAAAAATGTGTTAAGACTCACATTTAAAGCCCTGGTTCTTGACAATAATGAGCTGCATATTATCAGTTGTTACATTGTTTATTTAGTGTAATAAATGAATGCCAAATAAACAACTTTAAATATTTTAATATGAAGTAATATCAACAAATAGCTATTATTTGTAACTCTAAATAGCCTACAGCCATGGACAGATTATGAGACAATGGGCCCCTGGACACTGGACATTTTGCTTCTCGATGTGGTTGTTTTGCGTACCTATGTGATTGTTTTGTGTGTCTTTGCTCTGTTTGTGGTGATTAACCTCTCTATGTGGTTGTTTAGCGTCCTTATGTGCTTGTTTTCCGTCCCTATGTGGTTGTTTTGCGTCTCTTTGTAGTCGTTTTGTGTCTATTTGTAGTAATTTGAATGACTTTCCAGCAAGAAATGTTAACAGTCCCTTCATACAGAGACTCTGGTCCAGGGGCCCCTGAGCCTGTACCCAGTAGGCCTTTTCAGTAATCCACCCCTCCAGCCCCGCCCCTGCCTGGATCACAACAATCCTGTTGAGATTGACCCCAGCACCCAACTCTTAGTATTCAGATTGAGAAGGTTGTTTATTTGCAGATAAAATGTTGTAATGGACTTCAGTTAAGGCTTTGGTTTGAGCCCACTGATGCCCTGAGGCGATTGTTTGGTCGCTGTCCGTGGTGCTGAAAGTCAACAGGATTGCGAGCAGCCACAGAGGCCACAACAATTCACTTCCATGGGAATATAGTTGGTTTTTGAACTAAAATGCCACAGTACAGCTTGTCTAACCAGCACTTTTGGACTTCTGTGGAACACATACGGGAATTCAGATGTTAAACTTTTGACTAAATGTGACTCACACTCATCAGGGGGCCGACTCGGTGCCTCACAAATTGCACCCAGCAGGGAACAGGACCTTGTGCCTTCAGGAGCGTCTGAGAGGCGCATGCGCAAATGTCAGAGAGTTTTATGAATTGTTTCTTTTCTGGAACAGAAAGTCCCACGCATGCGACAAGGAGACATCTAGTTCAGCATCACAGTGCTGAGACTTTTCAAAAAAATCTATCTCCTCCTTCAGCTGCATTTGGAGACTAAACTGTTGTCTCACTTTGTTGCCTCTGTGTCTGACGAGGTCCGATTTCCGAAGGAACTGATACCCTCCTCTTCCTCCTCGTCGTGGTGCAGCAGCAGCCAACGCGGTGAGTGCGTCCTGCAGCAGCAACAACAGCAGCAGCAGCAACGACACCTGTCGTTTTCAGGACGAGTTGATAACCGTTTAGGAGTAAAACAAGGTATTCTCCGAAACTATTCACAGCCAGACACCGCGGACATCCGTGAATACCAATGGCTTCATCTGTAGATATTTGCGCCTCTGAAAATTACGCATCGGTAAGTTCCTTTGACTTGTTTTCCACGCCGAGTGCTGCGCGCTTTTTACTCACGTCTGGCTTTCGCTGCGGCTGATCAATTAAGAAGGCTTTCACTGAACCCTAAGCTATATATTTAAAAAAACAAAAAAAACAAAACAACATTTCTTCTTAAATGACAGTAAGCGAGCTGGGAATGAATTTCGACTGAGTGTTCAGTAAATAAGCGGTTGGTGGCCGCTTTTCTTGCTGATGTTTTCCATGTGCAAAGCGAAGGTCAACCACATGCATTGATGAATTAAACGTTTACGAATGCAGGAATAAAAGGGAAAAGGCTGGGCAAATTAGCCTATTGATTCTGCAGCACCAAAGGAAAAATCATTTGTCACTGATTGATTGTAATTAAGACTGTTTTGCGTTATTATTCTCCCTCCGATATGCACCCAAACCGTTTGACATTTTGCAAGCTGTAAAGAATAAAGACTCTTTAGCAGTGGAGATAAACTGTAATGCAGCCTATATGGCCTGTATGATTATGACACAAACTGAACATATTGACAAAGCTGCCAAGAATGTTGAACGGCTGCGTTATTGCATACTGACATGCACTCCCCCTTTTACAGGCGCGAACAGACTTGCATTTGGGTTAAATGAAAGCGTTCTCCTGTCTTAGTCGGATCGTTTCAAACTGAAAATTAATTATTAATGCACCACGATGTTCAGAGGAATTCAACGCACATGAGGAGGAAGCTGATATGTTGAGACAGGTCTTTAAAATTCCCTTTACAATGGAGATTAAGGAGGGTGCATTGCTGTTTCTCTTGTTCTTCTCTGTATCTGTATCTGCAGACACACACATCGTATGCATGTGCACACACACACTTAACGTCTTGCGGTTGATTGACAACCCAGTGATCCCTGTGCTAATTTTAGTCCAACGTGGTTACCACTCTTCCCATGGTTTAGAGTAATTCGGTATTTTGGATGTTCCTTTCCATTGCCAGTTCCAGGTCACGTTCAGTGCCATATATCCTATTCTGTATTGTGTCTTGACTTCAAGTACTGGGATCCTTTTATAAAATAAAGAGTGCAAGCAGTGCATTCTGTAAACCCACACATTTGGTGGTTCACTTCCTCCATAATCATAGGTACTGGACTGAACTGGACTATAAAGCTTCACACATTTCTAAGTGACTCACGTATCCAGTGCTGAGCAAAGCAGAGACTTACTTGCTTTCTTGTCCTCAGAATAGTTTGATATTTAGCCCTTCTGTTGTTTCCTGCACCAGTGCTTCCTCAGTAACAAAGCCATATGGATTTGTTCCAATACCAAGCACTGTGGTTTTTTTTAACTTCATTTGGAGCCTCCAGCAACATGGCTGCCTTGACAGTTTGGGCTAAAAAGATGGAGAGAAATAGAGCTACATGTTTGCCAAGTTGTCATTGTGTTTGTCTTTCTTATGTCTGATTGTGTGCTTTGACACATGTTATGCCTCCTCTAGATCACCGGGTTTTTTCTCCGAGCATGGTTTGTCCTATTACTTGATAAAGCATCCGAGAGATGCTTTAGAGGTAATTGGATTCGGTACTAGAGGGAAGGGACGCAGAGCGGAATTTGTCTGTGTGTGTGCATGAATTAGGGAGAAGAAGTGTGTGTGTGCTCTGCTGTTTCTCTGATTGTATGTATGTGTGTGTTATGTGTCTCTGCTGGTGCTGGCCAGTGTGCTTTGTGTTTGCAGTGAATCATTGTGTTTTCAGCAAGCTGTTTGGATGAGTAAGCCTTTATTGTCTTAAAGGAAATTTATGTGATGCTTCCAAATTTCTTGCCTTTGGTAATGAACTTGTCCTTCATAAATCCACGCTGTTGTTTCAAGTTTCTGCTTTAATTTAAAAATTAGGTGATGCCATATATTTTGTGGTCTTATATAACCTCAGAGAAAAACAACAAATGTTGCCTCTGTGATTTGATCAGGGGTTTATGAGTGTAGAAAGATATGAAGTGATACATACCGCCTGAAGACGTGTGTGTTTGTTTATGTGACTTTAGCAATGACATACAGTATATATCATTTTTTTGTTTGTTTTTTACCAAAAAAACGTAATTGTAATAAAACCTTTTTTTTTATAAAAATCCAAATTTTAATTGCACACAATACAGTAAAATGATGAATGTTGATTAATAGATTGATTGTCCAAGGTAATGTCATCAAATTGTAATATTTTGTCCGACTAACACCCCAAAATCTAAAGACCCTCATTGTACTATCACATAAGACAATGAAAAGCAAATCATTACAATTACTTTTGTGATTATTCAAGTATCAAAATAGTTGCTGGTTACTGTTCTGTTATTTGACTAATCAGTGAATAGACTTATTGTTTAGTCTTATTGTGGTGCTCATTATGTACACATATTGTAATGCAAGGCAAGTTTATATGTACAGCAAATAAAAACAAGTGCTGTATATAAGACATTAAAAGGCATCTAGACAAGATATAAAATAAATAAAAGGCAATATAAAAATACATATAAACAGGATTTTAAAAGAGTAAAATAGAGTAGAAGATAAGATAAAAGATGAGAAATATTTTTAATGCATTGAATTTAATATATGGCAGAAAGTTGCATAAAGAAATTCAATATCATGTGCTTGTATAAAGATGCTCATTCTAGATGAAAATAAACAAGCTATTTAAAAACGTAGACACCTACTCTTGCATAGTGTGGTTGTGTAATCAATCTGGAAAATGCCTTTTTGGGAAAAGGTTATTCTTTATAATATGAATCCACTCTATAAATGAATGCTTCAGGTAGCATTTCAGTGCCATTTTACATTTCAGCTTTTGTATGATAGTACACCAAATTAACCATCATTTATATTTAAGTATGTTGAGCTTTCAGCTTGCAGTAGTGTAGCAGCACTCTTCTCTGTTTTCCAAATCACCACTACTGAGTTAAAGTCTGTCTAAAAGCAATGAGTTTGAGACTCCATTTCAAATGTTTACAATAACAAAATATAAAGTCACAGGTTAATAAATCAACAAATTGTCTTATTCCACAGACTAACTGACTGAGAGCTATAGAGCTGCGAAGTAGGAGGAGCTATTTTGGGCAACCTTGGTTCCGGAAGTAAAAGTCTCATTCATTTTTCTCATAGACAATGTTACGTGATTCACAACTGGAGCACTTCTACAGCTTGGATCGGCATTAAACTCTGCTGATTGAATCATCAGTACAAAAGATGAACTGTGTCAGAAAATATCTCTTTTTTTGAGAAAAGTCGAAGATACAAGCTTATATACATAAAAATTTCTAGCTAGAAGTTATAGCTACAATTCACTCACAACCATGGTGCATTTCAACAAAGAAACATCCAGTCACAGAGCTTAAAATGCTGTGACATGTGTCGTTAACGGTGGATGGAAGCTAAAGATTACGGAGTTGAGAAAACTGATTTTACAATCTTTTGTTTAAATGAATTCAGTTTTGTTGTCAACTGTAACAATGAAGCATTTTGAATTCGCTACTGCTCTGATTCACATCTCTGATTGGCCTCTTCTCCATGGCAACAGCCACATGATTTCTCAGAAACAAAGTTGAAAAACCTGTAGGATCGTTGCGTTAACAGGCAGAGTCTCAGTGTTTCTATGTTAAGTAACACTGAGGATATTGTATAAAGAAAAATTTTAAATGGAAATACAGAATTGTCGTAAGGCGAGGGGTGCTATATGGAGGTATGTGGACCCAAAAGCAGATGACAAGGAAGCAGTCTCAGGGTGAAGTAGCCGGATGACTACCGAGTTTATTGTGGGGTGGAATGCAGGCATGTACAGGTAGAGGTGAAAGCAGGGGAGTGAGTCCAAGGTGGAAAACACAGTTCACAAAGGAGCAGCCAAAATCCAAAACCACAAATCCAAAATCCAAACAAGGTCCACAAGAGAACAAAGAATCCAATACAAACTTACAGTCAAGGCTTGGCAGGAACAACACCATGTATACAACGATGATCCGACACAGAACAAAGAAAAGACCATTACTAAATACCCTAGGGGAGGTGAGATAACAAGACACAGGTGCCAACAATCAAGGGAGGACCAACAATCAAAACTGGAGGGAAAATACAGACAGGAAGTAAAAACACAAGACACACAAGGGAAGAAGAATACTACCAAAATAAAACAGGAAGTGATAACACCAAAACTACCACAAGAATGGGTAAAAACACCTCCTGAGCCAGCAGCTCCTCCCACTTCACAACTAGCATCTCAAAAACCTGAAACATTTTAACTGCTACAGTTAGCAACAACAATTATTCAATACTCAATTTTCCAAAACACATAATAATATCAATTAATAGTAAAGAATTTCAAAATGTTATACATCATAATATTATACTATATCATAACAACATAGTGATGACCAAACTCTGACGATGTGTTGTTTGACCTTTTCCTCTGTGTGTTGTATTTCAGAGCCCTTGATGCTGAAGTGTGGTGACGCTGAGGGGAGCAATTTCAGTGCATCCCTGTGAACATACACACTCAAACACACACACACAGCTTGTTGAGCCTTTTGGAGTCAAGCTCTTCACAGGAGACAATGAGAGGCTACCTGCTGACTGCAATCTTTCTGCTGCCCTTGGTGAGTAGATTGTGTGTATGCATCCATGTGCTGCTGTGCACATGTGTAGGTGTGTGTGTGTGTGTGTGTGTGTGTGCGTGGGAGCATACAGGAATGTGTAACCATATCCATATATGAGGGATTGAGTATGTTCACGTCTCCAGTCCCCTCTTTCTCAGCTTCAGATTTTCATACGTCCACTCTTGCGGGTGTGTTTGTGACAGGCGCTGGAAGCGTGGAAATCACCATATGCCGCATCAGCACATCAGCATACGCTACAGGTCCTGGATCAGCTCTATGCTAAGACGACTGGCCGTCTGTTAGAACAATAACAGATGGCCTGGCTGACCGGAGAGCTGCCTATCCATCTGCTGTGACTCACTTTTATTAGCGGTCTCATTGAAATAAAAAGCAGAATGGAAGAGTTGTGCAAGATGTGTGGGAGGAATTATATTCAGCACACTGATGCAGCACAGCAGCAGTTTCCTTGGTGAAGCTACACAGATACAGAAATTGTTTTTGGTTTATGTGGGGAAAAAAGTAATATTATGTGACATCCTGGATACCATCCTTTATCTATGACTTGAAAGATGATGACGTCTTTTTCCTTTTATAATTGCCAGTAAAAATAGTAATAGCACCAGTTTGATTATGGTTACTAGTGGGACTAAAATTAAATCACAATGTGACCTTGCAGTCACAAACATCTTTTCTAACCTGTAAGTTTACACTGCCTCCTCACCTATATGAAGTGTTCCTCCAGCATCTTTGCGCAAGTTGACCTTCAGCGGCTGATGTGGCAGCTACGTCTGTTGTGATGCACTTATTGTGTGTCAAATGGGTCTGTACAGTGGACCAGTGGTCTGCAACGTCAAATTGGAGTTTTATTATCTGTGCTGCATGGTGCCGTGGGAGCTACTGAGTTATCTGGCCCTCGAAAATAGCCTTAGGGAGGGAAACGTGGTTCTGCAGTTCCAAAATGGACGGCTTATCTGGACAGACATCTGTCCAAGGGTGAGGAGAGGAGAGGAGAGGAGAGGAGAGATTGAGAAAGAAGAACAAGGCACACTTTCATTGATCTGTCGTCAGGCCTATACAATGTTGTCATGGTGCCTGTTTTAGGTTAGAGCTTTTTAAACCCTCAGCAGTCCTCAATTAACCCCGGACTGGGTTGTACCAGCTCTTGGTAAATTCATTACTAAGTTTGTGTGTAAAATCCTTCCTAATTTCTTAATTTCTACTAGCTAGTTTCAAACTTGATTTACTGAAGGTTGCGCCACTGAAACTATAGGGATAGTATGATGTTTTGGGAAAAATGCTTATTCTCTTTCTGGCAGAGAGTTAGATTAAAAGATTGATACCACTCTCATATCTGTCTGTTAAAAATTAAGCTACACCCAGGAGACCGTTAGCCTAGCTTAGCACAGACTGGAAACATGATGAAACAGCTTGCCTGGCTCCATCCAAAGGTAACAAAATCTGCCTACCCTACCAGCACCTCTAAAGCTCACTAATTAAAATGTTATATCGCTGTACAAAAAAAATTCAAAAAAGATAACTGGCTGTTTAATGGGGGTATTTATGGATTATTCCTTGGTTGAGAGCAGTAACTTCCTGGAGTCTCTGCCGGTTGCCTAGCAGTTGGTCTGGGGCTCGCCAAGAAAACATAAAACAGCAAACAGTTTTTACACTTAACGTGAACTAACTAGTGAACTAATGAGATATTACATGTAAATTAGTGAGTTTTAGAGGTGCTGGTAGATTTTGTTACCTTCGGAACAGAGCCAGGCTAGCTGTTTCCCCCTGTTTTGAGTCTGAAGCTAACCGGCAAGCATGAGAGAGGTAATGATGGCCTAAGTAATGTGTAAATTGGTTGCTAGGAAACATCTGTCGTGCCTTTCAGTAAAAAGCAACCAACTATGTAAACAGGAAGTATCTCATCACAGGCTGTAACATAACCAAAACGAATTTTAAGGGGCTAATAACGTTAATTATTACACTTTAAGCCTTTTCCTCCAGTCATGAAGGCGATGGAGAGAGATCTGTCTTTGCACATTGGCTGGTTAAGCCCTTTAAGCAGTTCTCACAATATACACTTATCTCGTGACCACGAGTTAATTAAAACATGCGAACAAGTTAATTAAAACGTGGGAACAAAGTAGTATTTTGTGGCCACAAATTAATTAAAATATGTGAATGAATTGTATCTTGTGGGCACACAATCTATGATTCCTCTGGGGCTCCGTAGATTAGGCTAACCAAAAATACGATATTTAGTCATTTAGTCAGATGTTGTTAGCATAACTTTTTGTAATTTGCAGTATTTCATGTTGTTTGTGTGAGATGTAATTTAAAATTTTCCCAGTTTACATAATTTTAAACGGCATTTTACCTCTTGTACTCTTCCCTCTATATACGGGTCATATTAGCAAGCTAACGTTAGCTTTGTCATTTAGCTCAGTTAGCTACTCAACAGTTGCACCTGGCAGTTGCTGGCTGTAAGTATTCAGTAACAACTAATCTCTATGTAATAATGTATCTCTATGTATGGGTTTTTTTTTTGTCTGTCTGTGTGTGTGTGTGTGTGTGTGTGTGTGTGTGTGTTTGCTTGTCTGTTAGCTACTCGAATCCATTCCATGACTCTTCACTGTGGGAGTTGTGTGACAGAGCACAGTAGATATGAAACGATCATACAGCTAAGAACAACACATATACTTCTTCACAACAGCTGCTCACTCTTCAGGAATGTGTGTAAGTGTGTGTGTGTGTGTGTGTGTGTGTGTGGTAGATGGAGGTATAAATGTCGGTGTGGAAGCACGTGTCTGTGCCATCAGATTAGCATAGAAAAACAAGAGTAAATACCAATTGTAATAATAGTAAAATAAACACAAAATACTTATCAAGCTCAGTAACACATATAACCCACTATCCAGGATTCTATATAAATAAATGAATAATACATTTAATACTGTCATCTTACAGGCCTGTCTGCACTCGTGCCAAACAGATATTAGTCATCTGCACCCAATTATTTCTCATTTCTGGGAAGCCTTGCCTACAATATGTATTGGCTCCTAGCTTGTTACCTGCTGCTTAGCAACATGGATGCTTGCTATGGGCACAAAGAGGTCATTCTTTCATTAAATAATATCAAACACTACTGACAACATAAAAATAGTATCTTTTTTGTTTCCTTTTGTTTTTGTTTAGTCATTGTATTGAGGCAGTGTCCATTATTTGACAAGTGTTGTCTGGAAATGGAATCACACCAGAAACTAGATAGAAGATAGCTCTAATGAAGTTTCACATAATTCATGCAGTGTTTTAAAATTCTGCCCATGTGCAGCGCGATAAAGAAAGGAAGTGAATCCTGGGACAACTTCACAGTCGTTTGATGCCCTATCTTATCTAGGCAGCGAGGCCTGAAGTGAATTCATATTGGAGGACAGAGAGATAGAGTGATGAGTCAGCCATGGCTCAGAGGGCTGCGACATATTACACCTATCATTTCACAGTGAGAGTGAATGAGGGGGGTGCAAGAAAGCTAAGGGTGCAAAACAGAGCGACACATAGTAACTCTACTACCTCTGGATAAATAGTTTCCCTGACTGCACATTGGAACTAGACAACAACTTAGTTACTCTACTGTGTTTTCTTTCTTGGCCTCCTTATGGGCTGTGTTTTAAATCATATACTAACGTACTGCCCACTACATACTCAATCAGTATGTACTGCATACTGCCTACTAAATGAACGCCATTACCAGCAGACTGTTCACACTGAAGTATACTCAAGCAATACATCTTCTCTGCATCATGACTGTATCAATCACAAAATTACCGGTCCGAGCTACCGTTGAATGAACATTGTTTATCGCAAATGTAAATGAACATTATCTCTTCCACTCAATGTAAAATTTTCAGTATTATTTTTAGGCAAATTAAAGAAAAAAGGGCAGCGGGGGACAATAAAGGCTATTGTTTGTGGTTCACATTTGATTTAAATAAGAATAAATAATTAAGGTAAAATAACTATTATGATCAAAGATGGACTGGGTAATGTTAGCAGCTACCGTCGATATACTTTATCGAGAAACAGAAGAGGAGGCTGCTGAGCTGAGAAAGTGACTGCAAGTGAGACGAGCCAGGAGGCGGAGGATGGAAAGGCGTTGTGGGTCCAGGAATTTCTCACGTACACAAAATCTACAAACTATCCAGTTGGAACGCATTACATACTCAATTTGACGTCATACTTAGTATAAAGAGTACGTTAGTATGCAATTCTGAACATCTTTAGCTTTCATATTTTGACATATTATAAGCTCAGGGATTTGATTTGATTGCTCAGAAGTGGATGTGTTTTAGTGAATCTTTGCAGAACCACAATCTGGAGCATCCACATAAAACTTCCTCATCCACCGCCTTGTTAAATCAGGAGGCGGAGAGCAAGAAAGATAGAATTAAAAGGTTGTTTTTTTAAAGGTTTTGCCAACATAATGACAAAACACACACCTTTGACCCATGATATTGCTGCACTAGCTACTACGACCTACGAGCTAACAAAGTCAGGAGCAGTTTGATATGATGGGATCGCCTCAAATCACATTTGATTGGATATTATAAACATAGTAAAACAATTAATGCAGCAACAAAGGATAAGTTGGATTTTTTTTCCTTGCATTAATTACTTTTTTGACATATTATAGCTTTACAAAGTTGTTACGTGAACGTGTTAGTAAACAGATACAGTAGTATTTATTTCTAGTCATATTTCTGGCCAATTGAGGAATGTAAGTCCAATAGTCACTCTCCTTTTAATTCTGTTTTGGTCTCCACCAGCTCCTGAGGGAAATATCTCTTTAGCTGCTAAATGCTCCACTATATTCACCAGCTAGCTACTAACTTTGTCTGTCTGCCGTTTGGTGCTGAGCAGGTAGCGTACAGTGGATTTTTCAGAGCTTTTTGCTGAAAACAGCTGTCTGCTGTGGCTGGAAATGAAGTTGATGAGAGCAGTGAGACTCAACCAAAACAGTGATGTTATGCGCCTTAAAACCAAAACAATGATCTGAAGGACACCAAAACTCTCCAAAGAGCTGAGGGGAACTGCAGAGTCAGGTGATACTTCTCTGTGGGTTCATCACTATGAGTGACCCCCTCACATTACATTGTCATTTTATCCATTGTTAAAATAAAAATATTGATTAGTGCAGCTTTAAAGCACTTCTAAAATCTCAAGTATTTCTCTATATCATTAAATATCTGTGACTGAATAAGCAACAATAAAAGTTAAAGTAAAAAAAACATTCTTGATTTGTTCATTTTTGATTGGTCTTTCTAAACACCTGATATTCACCTTTTTTCAAGAAAGTTCAAATCGGTCAGAAGAGCACAAACAGAAACACAAATAAGAAACTTTTAATGTCACATAACCAGAATCATTTTAACTTTGGCAGATATTGCTGTATTTATGTTGGACCAGAGCAAGAAGGTGGTGAAGAAAGTCAGTGTCTTAACACTCTGATCAATGGTGCAGTGTATCATTATCGTCAATATTTATTGTGTGTGTTTCTGTTTATTTTCTCCAGGTGGCCACAGAGTCTGAGCATTGTCTAATCAAGCGTGAACATGAGAAATGCATGGAGAGGATCATACTGCACAATCCCAGCGATGACCTTGACTTGGGTAAGTGAGGATGTTGTCCACGAGTATGGGTATGCATGTGTGTGTCTGCTTCTGCATCCTTCTGCGTGCATAATTTTCAAGCGGCAACCTCCGGGGCTGAAAAATTAAGCTAACATGGAAGTGCCAAAAACACTTCCAAAAGGCTGGCTCCAAAAGCGAATCAATCTCCATAAGCCCCCATGTTAAAATGGCCAACTTCACAGCAGAAATAAAGCCTGATACAAAAAACGGTTTTGGTCTCTTTAGCTAATTTCCCCCTCCATGACAACTGTACGGGGGATGAATTTTTTAGAACTCACCTGTTTAAATTATATTAAGGCTTAACGCTACACATACAGTAAATAAGGACGTGGTCACTTTGAGTGACAGGTTTCAGCAAACAGGCTTCAGTCGGCCCGCCTCAGCTCCACCCACGCTCCACATCTTTGCCCATTTTTGGATTAGCCAGGAGCAGGTGGAGTCAGGCACTGCCAAAATGGCGTCGACAGGAGCCACCACACTGAGCTTCACACTGGCTCCTCAGAAACCTATGGGTGACGTCACGGAGACTATATCCATATTTTTATACAGTCCATGATAATTTGGCATTAAGCCACCGGTTTTCATGCCTTTGCTGCTGTGATTAAATTGTTTATGTCTTGGGTTGTTCAGAAAACACAGAACTGCTGATGAACGTCATGCATCTCCTAAAAATCAAACTTTCCAGGAACAAAAAATACAGGCTTGTTTTTACACTGAACGATGGGGCATTTGTCAGTTTATCTAATCAGTTTTGTAAAGGTCATGTAAGGATGAGAGAAGAGTGCAGTTTTCTATCATGTACATAACCCCAAAAGGCAGCTTGCTATACAGCACAGGCAAGTATCCAGTGATGAACAGTTCACAAACCAAATGTCTGCCTGTAATGTCACGCTGAGCTGCTTTCGCATTTTTTCCAACAACACAGGAAACTTGGTATGTGATTTCTGGAAGCAATTATTTTCTTGGCTATGGACTGTGGTTTTCATTAGCAACTGCTGCAGGACTCCCACTGCTCAAAGGTTGCCCAACAGACTGCATCTCCCAGACTGCACTGTGACTCACGGCTTCGCTGACAGCCACCGGCTCCTTGAACAAAACATGACACATGAAAGATTTAGAGTGTAACATAACAATTTTAATGAGGAGAAGAGCTGTAGGTTCAGCTCGTTTTGGATCTGTAGATCTTAAAGGTCTGAACTGCAGTCTTCCTGTGTGCTACACAGCAAACTGCATGTGTGCTTTCAATGTGTTTTAAGTTTTTTGTATTTTTAAATCTTTTTACAATGTTACATGCCCTAAGGAAGGTTAGAGCCCAGGTTTGATTTATAAACAACTCATGTGCCTATTTTGTTTTCAGTTCACACTCACATTTATAGTTAAAATCAGGCATTCTGTTGCTATTTTATTTCCCCTATTCTTCTCTAACATGGGCATTTTTTTGTTTTTGTATTAACCTATACATTTTCATAACCATATAGTCACACATGTTGGCCTGCCTTGACCCTTTAACTAACCCTGTTTCCTCCTGTCCCTTTAAAAGGAACCATTCTGTGTTTCTGCTGACAGCAAATCGTTTAGGAAATAAAAAAACGCCTGGTTTGCAGAAATCTGACTTGGGGCTTGAGAAAAAGTAGAAAAGGGTAAAAGAAAAATGAGAACAGGGAAACAGTAAATAAGTAAAAAGAAAAGGAGAAATGTGGTGGTCTTTTTTAGCCTGTTCAGATGATTTTTCTTTTTTCTGACTTATTAAGATCCATTTCTAAAAGCATATTTCATGATTTATTTGTTATCAGATTTTTAATTGAGGTACTCTGGCCTCAGATTAGTCTGTAGGCCGCGTGAAATTGCTACATAATGATTTGCTGTCGGGTGCTGCAATCACCATCTAGCTGAATTTAGCTTGTGCAAAATGAATAGTTGATATACAGTGGCCTGCACAGTGTTTACTATTTCAGAACAAACTCATCTTCAGTCAACAGTTTCTCTAAAGCTAAATGAGAATGAATTTGATTGAAATTAGTGACATTATATTTGGACCTAAACGTGACTCTCACACAGAACAGGACACTTAGAGTGTTTTAAATTTTAAAATTACTAATCGGTTAATCAATTAGTCCATCGACAGAAACTTAATCTGCTGCTATTTTGATAATCGTTTAATTTTAAGTAATTTTTCAAGCAAAAACACAAAACATTCTCTGGTTCCAGCTTCTCCAATGTGAGCATTTGCTACTCTCCCTGTTTTATATCACTGTGAATTAAATAACTTTGTGCATTAAAGACAATTGATAATATCACCTTAGCCTTTAGGAAGTGGGCGTTTTTTCCACTATCTTCTGACATTTTACAGACCAACCAATTAATCAATTAATCAAGAAAATAATCAGCAGCAGCAGAGCAATGAAACTAGTTGCAGCCCTGCTTTAAGTTTCCCATTTGTAAGATTCTCACAAAAGTTATGGATCACATTTAGATGCAGATCTTTCCAGGAGCTTCATGACACTGTTTTCCTTTTAGATTAGTGTTTAAAGTTTAATAAAAAATGATGATGCTTGGTAGTATAGGAGAAATTATCTCTGATCAGTATTCTGCTACAGTTGCACCCCATGACTCAGAATACAAAATCAAATCAAAATCAAAAAAACAAATCCCACTCAGTCGTTCGATAAGATCAGCTTTAATGAGAAAACATTCATGTCTGTATGTGCCTTTGTGCTTCAGCTGCTGTGTTTGTTTTACTCAGTACCATGCATGTGCAGCATGCGTGTGGATACTATGCAGCCCAGTGAAGATTCAGTATACTGTGGGATCTTGTGTGAGATAGCCAAAGATGCAGACAGAGTGCTTTATTAAGCCGGTTACCTCTGTAGCTCACTGCGGCTCATTTGGCTCCGATTTGCCCTTTAAAAGGTAATTGGCTTCGTGTCCGGCTCACCAGACAGAACCAAAACAGATTAGAGAGCCAAGTAGAATAGAGAAAGGTCTGCAAACACACACACACACACACACACACACACACACACACATACATGTCCAGGAAGGAACACATGCACACAGATGCACCCACACTCAAAATGCATGTGTGTGAACACACATACAATCAGACTTGTACCTGCCTCTGCAGCACTATAAAACCACCCGAGCATAAACAATGTGGTAAAACCTAGAGAGATGGAGAGAGAAAAAGGGGCAGGGACGGGGAGGTGCTGAAGATAAAGGACGTGGAAGCAGAAAGAAAGAGAGCCCGAGAAATCAAAGCTGTGAGAGCAGCAGTGAAAATACAGGACATGAGATTTATAGTAAGCATGAGCTTAATGATTGAGGCAGGTGAATAGAAAGAGATCAAAACAAAACAAAAAACAGTACATGGAACTGGGTTAAGTAAGATTTAGTTTCAGCCTGTTCATGATAACAGATGGGTGGAAAGTATCAGATTAAATTGACATAAAACTGATGAAATTGATCACTGCAGTGATTTGCTAAACATTAATGTACAACAAGTCTAACACAAATGCCCTGCAGTAAATCCAACCTTAATGAAGGTTATCATGTTCAGTTTCTGTTTTAGAGAGGTATTGATTCAACTTTATTATCATTTTCAATCAGGTAAAACCAGATTAAATAACAGGTTAAACCAATAACAGAACACAAGGTTGGTTTATATGTGTATTTTTATTTTTGTTCCACTCTCCTAAAAGGTGTCAGCCCTACAGTGTTTACAGTATGTTTTGTGCTGTTTTTCTTCTGCCTGTGATGTAGCTGCTGAATCAGTGGTAGTAACAACAATCATTAGGTCATTTAGGCAGTGAGGTACTGTCAAGATGTGGGAGGACAGGTGAAACAGTTCTGCAGTAAATGACATTCTGATGAAATTGGTGCACTCATGGGTGTGTGTGTGTGTGTGTGTGTGTGTGTGTGTGTGTGTGTGTGTGTGTGTGTGTGTGTGTATGTGCCCATAGATAAATTATGATGTCAGCTGTAATAAAGAAATGTTAAATTAATGCTTTGTTTATTATTGAAATGACATTCACTGGTCAGCAGTAGGGGAGAGTAGGTGGCTGGTTGCTGTGAGGCTGCAGGGGGTTTTTGTCCCCTCTTTTCTCCAATTTTAAGGGTTTTTTTGTTGCACTTCCACAGGCTTTATTTTTTCCTTGGTTTTATTAATATTTTGTTAATAAATGCCACATTTTTTGCACTTACTTCTGCCTATCAACCTGCTTCTTCAACATCCCCTTTTTCCAGTGCCAAGCAATATCTTCTGCCCTTCATATTATATATGATATACTACAAGAAGAATGAAAGTGCACATAAGTTAAAGCAGCTATAATTGATATTTTTCTAATAACAATGTATCAAATGACAATGTGACAATGTGAAAACCCTTAATGATGAACCTACAGAGAATTATCACCTGAATCTGCAGGTCCTCTCAGCTTTACAGCACTTTATAGTGAGTTTCAGCTCATTGTTTAACTGTCTGGCTGTAACTTTATTGTTCTGGTTCACTCCCACAGCTAAGTGTTTTCATCAAAAAACCTCTAAAAACCAACCTGAGGATCTGAGTTGATACAAAAGTTGATACACTCATCTGAGTCAACTTCACTTTTGTCTCTCAGGCTTCACCACAGGTTGCTTTATCTTATTGGTGAAGGTTGTTGGGGCTGTATGCAACCTAAAAGGAGTACCTGCATACACTAGTCATGGTTGAAAAAGGCACTGACAACTTTGTTTTTCCGATAATATTTTTATACACGGTCAATATTCTCCTAAAAGACAATAGAACACACACACACACACACACACACACACACACACACACACTTCTGAAACCAAACATATGCCCTTGTGCTCAGCACCAAGAGACCAGCTGGTGAACATAGTGGAGCATTTAGCAGCTAAAGAGCCATATATTTCCCTCAGGAGCTGGTAGAGACCAAGAACAAACAGAGTGAATATTGGACTTACATTCATCAGGTGGCCAGAAACACTGTAAATGCTAGATTTGAGAAGAATCTTTAAGAAGAAAGAACTGCTGAAGTAGAAAATACACTGCACTTTTTGTCACATGAATGTCAAGTATTAGCACAGGCTAAGTAAAATTAAGTTTTAAAATGATCTGACTGAGATGGGTCAAGAGAGGTAATAAGATTTGAAAGCTGCTTCCATGTTAGTAATACTTTTGTCCATGTGGGTGTCGTGAAAATGCTAGATATGATTGGAAATTAAACTCTTACCCCCAATTCAATTACCTTAAATTTAATTTAATTCAGTTAAAGTCTATTCAGTTAGTGTCAGTATCATTTCCTCACCTTTATAACATCAGAAATGATGATAGGAGCTTCATACTGACCTCATTGTGTTTCTGTTTCTCTTGTTCTCTGCTCCTCAGTGTGTCCGTGGATGTGGGATAACCTGACCTGCTGGCAGGCGGCCAATGTTGGTGAAGTTGTGGTGGTCAACTGTCCAGAGCTCTTTCATGACTTCATGGGCCCCGACGATGGTGAGATTAGCTGTGTCTCTCATTTGATTTGATCTAATTTTTATTAAAAAAAATAATGTCATTCAGTTCAATTCAGCACAAGTCAGCGCAGGCATATTTTTTTACTTTCAGAGATGGGGAAGGTCAGTCGTAACTGTACTGAGGACGGCTGGACTGAACCTTTCCCTCACTATGTGGACGTCTGCTTCTTCTATGACAACACCACTAAACCTGTACAACCTCTTCTACGTCATCTAGATTTCCTTATACATTTATCACAGACAAACAGACATACATGACTAACCCTCTGTCTCCACCATGTATAGGACATGTACTACGCCTCAGTCAAAGCCCTGTACACCGTTGGCTACAGCACATCGCTGGTGTCTCTGACTACAGCCATGGTCATTCTCTGCAGATTCAGGTGAGCGTCACAATGTGGCCTCCAAAGTCAGGTTTCTCAAAATTTGTACATGATATGAAAATACATTTCATTTATGCTTGTTCCCAGAATTTTTGTTAACCATTTGAATCCTGCCGGCAAAAATTAAATCAAATTTAGCCCAAATGGAAATAAGAAAGAAAAGCAGTACGAGTGCCAAAATCCATGAAAATTAGCCATTTGTTTTACGCTAATCATTAACGCTAATAGTTCCTATATCCTTATTGGTCAATTGACAGAAAATTAATATTTTATTTTATTTTTCAAGCAAAAATGCCAAACATTCTCTAGTTCCAGCTTCTCCCTTTTATTTGCTGCGTCTGTCTTATGTGATAGTAACTAAATATCTTTCGTTTTGTTGTTGTTTGGACAAAATAAGCTATTTGAAAATGTCACTTTGGGCTCTCAGGTATTTTAATGGGCTTTTTTTTTTAATTTTTTTACTTTTTTCTCACATTTCCTAAACCAAACAATTAATCAAATAAACAAGAAACTAAATCAGCAGACTAATCGATAATGAAAACAATCAATAAGTTTGTTGCAGCCCTGCTGGCATTCTCCTCTATCTATATACATATACAGATGTGCTGTGTGTTGAACACCTTTGGATATACAGTCACAAAACCCAAACAATTTGAAATTGTGCAAAACTTTTTTTGGCAACACTTTACTATAAGTCCCTTTATTAAGCATGTATTGGAAATATAAACAATAAATGGTTTATAACACACTATTATGTGATTATAAGCAGATATAAGTATTTATTAATGTCTTTGTTAACCACAATAACTCTTCCTGTGGGAAGCCATATGTGGAGGCTGCTGTATAAACTGATAATGAATGACAATACAGTAAAACACAGTTGTAATAATATAAAATGTATCTTCATAGGAGAGATACTAACTGTTTGTTGACAAATACTGTACATTAATAAACACTTACAAATGTCTTTATATCTGCTTACAACTACATTAGTGTTTTATAAACCATTTATTAAATGTTTGTGCACTGCTTATAAAATAGGGGAACTTATTTAGTAAAATGATCTCTTTTTCATAAAAAATGCTCTGGAACATGTATAGTACCACTAACATGCCAAACTATAGCATTTCTGAGTAGCCTAACTTATTCTGAAAATACTCATTTATGGCATGCCGTATAGTGACTAAGCCTGTAAATAATGGGAGAGAAAAAACAAGCAAAATGAGCCAAGGGTACAGGGTTAAACACATCCAGCTGCATTAATTAATTTGCTTTGATGATCTTTTAAGAGTGAAAACAACATAAGATGTGATCTATTTTCTCTCTCTTCCCTCCAGGAAGCTCCACTGCACCAGGAACTTCATTCACATGAACCTGTTTGTGTCTTTCATCCTGAGAGCCATCTCAGTCTTCATCAAGGATGGTGTGCTGTATGCTCAGGAGGACAGCGACCACTGCTTCATACACACAGTCAGTAAAACTACTTATTTAGATACTAATACACAGTATCTGTGGCTGATAAAATACTTATTTACATATCAACAGGAAAGAAAACTGCTTGTTTTGTTATTAATGCTTATTATTTCATTAATTCAAATTTGAAGACGATAATTGCAAAATGAGGCCTTTATTATTCTAAATGATTCCTACTCGGACAAAATAATGGCTGGCAGGTTTTGAATCAGTAAAAGAAGTTTGTATTGGCAGTATTAAAATGTTTCAACATTAGTGGTTAATCGCTTCCACACAGCTTTATTAAAGGACTTCATCAAGTGCAGCCAATCATTTTACAAAGGAAAGCATGCATGTAAAATATGATCAGGCCCATTCTGTTTGAGACGTAAAGAGAGGCTTGTAGACAGGAGGGCTTGAAACACTTTTCCCCCAGTCTTTCCTGTTTGATATGCACCTTTGAAGGAACTTCAGTCACATGCAAATTTTACAAAAAGCAAACATGCTATTAGATGACTAATACTCCCTGATTACAAATGCAGAACAAGTTCTTAGCTTTTGTCTGGCAACAACACATTGCTCACTCTTGTTAAGCAGGCATGATAAATAAACCTAATTAGGTACGCTAATGGCTTCAGCAAGGCCAGTGGAAATCTTCTACTAGAGGCTCATTAACATATCAATGGGTACTTTGCCCTTTTTTTAAAACCTGCTGCTTTACCATTGTTGCTATGGCGATCACAGGTCACCATCGTGGTACCAGGAATCAGATCGGTGCTGTAATTGGTTGACCCCACTCATAATAACGACTCTTTAATTAACATGATGTCATTAGAGTAGAGTCCACCTGATATGTAGGTGTGTCTCTACTGCTGGCTGTGAAAACATTTTTAATCCACACATAGTTGCTAAATGCTACATTTTTCAGGTTATAGAAGCGTGTTGCAACACTGTCACTGACGACAACCTCTGTTTACACTGTCATTTACAGGAATAAGGACATTTGTCACTCTGACATTTATTGTCGTGTGCTTTTAAAAGAAAGACTGACCATTAAACGTGAATTTTACATTTGGAAGCTTCAACAAAATGCTTTTACTGTGGATAAAACAACCACCTATAAGTCAAGAACATATTTAAGAATATACCTTGAAGGTCTAACAAATGGCTGATGGCACCTTTAATATTCTTTCGGTACTTGTTTGATATTGTTGCAGAATTGGTGCTTGCTTGTAAGTTAGGTGATAAGAAATCCAGAGTGCTTCAAATACCATAAAATGATTGTCCAACATCAGCCATACAGATGTGAAATCCCTGATAAATAGATTTCCTTTTGCTCTACTAATACACTTCCCACTGTGTTTCCACGTGCAGGTGGCGTGTAAAGCAGTGATGGTTTTCTTCCATTACTGTGTCATGTCCAACTATTTCTGGCTCTTCATTGAAGGTCTGTATCTCTTCACTCTGCTGGTGGAGACTTTCTTTCCTGAGAGACGTTACTTCTACTGGTACAGCATTGTAGGATGGGGTGAGTATCGGTTGCTGCACGATTCAACCATTAATGCCACATCTTCAACTTTCAAAAGTCAACTTACATGTAACTTTTTTGAGTAAAGTTGATTTTTATTCTCAATTTTTTTTATGTTTAGAGGAATAGAGATAGGACAATGGGATATACTGTTGTATTTTGAACAAAACAGATAATCTGGATTCCTAAACAAACAGTATATGTTTATTTATTTGCCAAGGCCTTTGAGATTTCAGCCAAACTTTCCAGTAAATGTTTTTTAAATACCATAGTAAAATACAGCCGAAGTAGCAATACCATCTTGAGACAAACATTTTTTTCTCTGCTGATTAGATAACAGCTTGTAATAGTTATCTTTTATCTGATCTTTATATAGATAAATACAGCGTAAACAGGGTTACAGCCACAAAAATACATATCTGTTGTTACAGTACATGTTGGCATTGACAAAAGCATGACTGGACTAATGAGAAGTACTGTAATTATGCAAATCTATGACAGTATTAATATGACAATTGCATTTTTTCTCCAATGTATTAATGATTACTGTTATTACAGGAACTCCCACCATTTGCGTCACTGTCTGGGCAGTTCTGAGGCTCCACTTTCATGACACTGGGTATAATTCCTCTTCCAACTTTAGATTTACCCTCAGAAAAAGGACAATACATCATGTAATGAGTTTAAGCAACCAAACAACATTCAGAATTATTAGACAGATTTTTCTAAGTAGGTTAAATCATAATTTTAAATCCTCCTCTCCCGTCCGATCCTCCACCCCCCTTACTCTGCAAATGGCCACTTGATTGATGTATTGTATGGTGCTGTGTATTACCAAGTGTTGAGAGAAAGTGAAGGAGAGCATGTTGAATGGTCATTGAAATGCACCTTTCTCTTCCTCCAGATGCTGGGATACAAATGAGAACACTGCCCTCTGGTGGGTGATCAAAGGACCAGTTGTGGCCTCCATTATGGTATGACAGATGCTGATTTGTTCATTCTGTGTTTTTTGTGTATTCGTTTTTACACATGCTCAGCCAATGCTTAACTGACTGGAATGTAAATTATGATAACTCCTCCAGATATATGTTATTTGTGTTTTGTTTTTCTCAGATCAATTTTGTCCTCTTCATTGGAATAATCATCATCCTGGTCCAGAAGCTGCAGTCCCCTGATATCGGAGGGAACGAATCAAGCATTTACCTGTAAGTTACAATCAGCAAATTCGCTAACACCATTGTTGTAGGTTGAAACTGTGTGTATAAAAAAATTGTACATAAAAAGTGAAAAAGTGAATTAACATGATTTTAAGATCTCTAGTACACTGTGCACATGAAGAACCCTGCAGCTTAAAGAAATGTGATTCACTTTTGCTTAAAGGATAAGGCTGGGGATACTCTATACTTTTCTTATTGTCAACATGAGAATATCAAAACCAAAAATGAATTGATCCTACTTACAAGTATTGCCTGTGTAGCCAAAGCCTGATATAGCGTATTCCTCTGTGCCATAGCTCCATTGTTGTCTAAAAAATATTAAAAACACATAAGTGGGCGACACTGTTGCACTGGGTGACTTCATAATGATGAACATGGGCACTGTAGTTTAATTTGAGTCAATTCCACATACACCGTCCTGCTGCTGTAAATACTCGCTAGAGCACCAAATGCATATTAATCCTCAGCTGAATAGTCCCCAACAAATTCACTATTTCCTCCTGTTTGAGTAACGTTCACAAAAAAACACAGTGCCAGGAAAGTATTGAGCCTTTTTTTTTTATGAAACTATATATTTGTGACCTGATTTTAAAGATTTACAGTAAGAACAAATAGGTTTGGGACTACTACAGGATACTACAGGACAAATTGTTGGCTCTGGTGTTTTCATAGGATTTGTTGACGATAAGAAAAATATAGAATAACACCAGCGTTTTCCTTTAATCAGACACTACATGACACCCTAGACACAAGATGAAAATTAGCCTTTTTGGTCAACTCTGGCCTACTGTTTTTTTTCTGTGGATCAGTGGGCAGTGTCCCTTTAAATGCACTATTTAATACTTTAAAAAAAGAACAGAAGAACATTTTTACTCAGAAACCATGCATTATAAATGTTTTATTTATTTATTTTCAAATTTCTATCCTTAAACCTTTGATGTATCCTCTTAGACACTTTTCAGAATATATTAATTTGTTGTACCTGTTGGCAGGAAGCTTGAGCCTCATTATGGAGTTGTACTGTAGCCAGACATCACTCCTGTTCTGCTCCCACAGGATGGTGTCTTTTGAGGCCCTGCAGATAATGTCATTCTCATCTGTTGCTGAGACCTGTGCGTGCGTGACCAAGTGTGAAGATATGTGTGTGTGTGTGTGTGTGTGTGTGTGTGTGTGTGTGTGTGTGTGTGTGTGACTGAGACTGTGTGTCTGTGTCCCTAAAGACATTGTCTTTGTTGTATTGTTGTGTTGTCTTTGTGCTGTGTAGCAGCTGTGCTCAGAAATGCTTCAGTGAGCCCACACAGGCTGTTCAGCATTCGTGCAGGATGTCAGAACTATCCACCATCACACTGTAAGTGCGTGTGTGTGTGTGTGTGTGTGTGTGTGTGTGTGTGTGTGTGTGTATGTGTGTTTGTCCGCCTACACATGTGTTTGTTTGTGTGTGTCTGTCTTGTGTCGACTGCATGTGTGTTTATGCGTGACTGTGTGTGTTTTACACCAGGGGTTCTTAAAGGTGGTCTTAACTCCCAAATGCATACTCTCTCTCTCACACACAAATGCACACACGTTTGTACTTCTGTACTTGTGAGGACCCTCACTGACCTAATGCATCCTCTAGCCCCTAACATTACACATCACAGCTACATGTCTAACCCCAAACCTTACCCTAACCTGAACCTTAAAACCAAACAGCCCTTTGAAGGTCCAGCTCACAAGATAGTCCTCACAAAGATAGACATGCAACTGCACACAAACACACACAGAGTATAATGGTTTTGTTCTGCTCCTTAAGGACCCCTGGGGGGTCACTGAACTGCACTGTAAAAACCACTGTGTTGCACACTTGTGTCTCATTATTTTAAGGTGTCATTTGTCGTGCGTTTCTGTGTATTTCCATTCCTTATGTGTAGGTATGTCAGACGCTATGTTTTGCTGCATGATACATGCTGCAGAGATAAGGACACAAATAAAACTGTATGTGACTAAAGGGGTAGATTGCACATCATTTGTGTCTTGTCTCAGTCTCAATCTTGTGATGATTTTCACCTAACAATAGTTTAGTACAGTAAATCTAACCTCAGTCTTAAAGGATAAGGATAAGGTTGATGTTATTTTATATTTTTCTTATTGTCAACAAATCCCATAAAAGGTCAAAACCACAACAATGTACAACAGTCACTCAATACCTTCTGACTTCCCTACCTTGTCTATAATAGTACATAATATCTGTCTGCTACTTCAGCATCACACCATGGATTTATCGATACACAGCACAGTTAGACTGCTGATATTTCACAGCCATGGTCGGGGCCATAGATTCTAACTTGCACAAACCTCAGTCAGATAAAGGATCAATGAGTCAGGCAGACTAGACCAACATATTCAACTAAACAACCCCTCTGCCCCTGCACTCTCTCTGCTATTAGGGGATTGGGGGGGGGGGGGGGCAGGTTAACAAGGGGGACGCATTTTGGTCATTTTGCTAATAAGGAGGATGGCATCCCCCCTCAAATCGCCTCCTGAGCAGTACGGTGTATGTGGGATTGACTCAACAGTGCCCAGGATCATCATAATGAAGGAAAATGTCACCCAGTGCAATGATGTGGTTCATTTATGTGTTTTTAATAGTTTTTGGACAACAATGGAGCTCTATGGCATAGCCGAATAAGATATATCACAGGTTACACAGACAATATGAGGGTCAATTCATTGTTGGTTTTGGTCTTTTCATGGGATTTGTTAACAATAAGAAAAATAAAGAATATCTCTAGCCTTATCCTTAAATGCGGACACTAAAAATAATCATAGAATTGTGACTGAGCCTGCATTTTAAACAACATTGATGCCTTGATTGAACATGAACGTTAAGAGGCATTATTTTATTTTTAAACTTGTGGCTTGACTAAAAATTTGTGTCATAACATTGCATCAGTAGCTCTGTTCTTGCATCACATCCACTGACCAGAACCAGTAAAACATGACTTTGATTTGTGTTGGACGTACACTTGACTCTTATTAAACTGTGTGTGTGTGTGTGTGTGTGTGTGTGTGTGTGTGTGTGTGTGTGTGTGTGTGTGTAAAGGCGTCTGGCGCGCTCCACCCTCCTCCTCATCCCCCTGTTTGGTATTCACTACACTGTGTTTGCCTTCTCACCTGAAGATGTCAGCAAGAGGGAAAGATTGGTCTTTGAACTGGGACTTGGATCCTTCCAGGTATGCTTTTACAGCTCTTACAGCTCCTCGAATGCCCGGTTTCAATTAAAGAGAAATACCAGATGATGAATGAGAGAACATAATGGGATAATAAATCATCTGAGTATACAAGATACAAAGAGGCTCTTTAGGAGAGTGATATTCAAACCTAGTCTTCTGCCCTCACTATCCACAGCTATGCAGCGAGCTAAACACACTTCCGGAAAAGAAGTTTTTACTGGAAGCAATTGTGAAACTATGAAAACAATATTGGACAACAAATTTAGCGATAGTGAAACCAGAAGCAGATGAGATGCCATAAACAAGAGTTAAAGCTACTGTAAAAAATAATTAGTGTAGCAACAGCGAAACTGGATTTACGAAAGTATAGACTAGCTGTCAAATTAGGGACATTGTCTCCAGTAACAAACAAAGTATCACCAGTGAAGATTAGCCTTAAGTCCCCATAGAAACTAAGACACAGTAATTCATCTAGAAAACACAGTAATATGTGGTGTCTGAAATCACTCCCTTGTTCACTCATTCACTACTCCTATAATAGACACTCAATAGTTTACTCTGTGTGAGCGGTCTAGAATTGCAGTAAATTGAGCTTTCAGACATTTATTAATCATCATCATTTTGTGTTATAACTGACAGGTATAGAGTCATTTTGCATCTAGAAAATGTGATGCATTGGATTGTGGGATTGTTAGCAGAAAGTGTGCATGCCATGTTAGCCCCACAGTAATCAACAGTTAGTCAGAATGTTGTGTTAGCAACACATTAGCCTCAAATAGCTAGTAGTGGCTAGCTTAGTTTTTATTTTATTTTGTTTTTGTTGTTATTCATTCCCCCTTTAGTACCAGGGAAACAAAGAAATCTTCATTATAAAAATATAACTGAACTGTTTTAAAGTCATTCAGCCATTCAATACACTGTCTTTGAATGAGCATAAATTCAATCATACATATTAAACAACCTTTAATGTAACCTTCTTTCACATGAAAAAGATTTTTTTTTTGAAAAATGACTGCTTCAAAAGCCCGTTGAGCCTGCTGTACAACAAATACAAATAACTAACACAAAATTTAGCCAGCGCAAAATTGATGCAACACAACAGATAAACATCGGCCACTGCCATCAGTGAATGTCATCCTATTTGCCAATAGGCCGATAGCAGTCAACAAGACCAATATATACAGATACATCTGTGTATCCCTAGTATCGACACTTCTGCATCCATAGAAAATGCTAAACAAATCTTTAGAGAGAAATATAAACTTTCTCTTGAACAGCAGCTCCATACTCTTTCATATGTTACAGACCAGTAGACATGACATGCAGTTTACTGATGACACATTACAATTCCTGGATACTAAGTACAGTTACCTCTTTCTGCCTTTCAGAGCTGTCAGCACCCGTTAATTTGTAGTATAGCTTTTAATAGGAATATCTCAACATGCCTGCAGTCAGACTCTGATATGTCTTTAGCCTTTGCTGATAAGGATGCAGTAAAAATTAAAGCATATTTTCATCTCAAGCTGTTTTTCTCTCTATTTGTTGTCTCTATTCTCTTCCTCAGGGCTTTGTTGTAGCTGTGCTCT
This sequence comes from Siniperca chuatsi, assembly GCF_020085105.1. Classification (NCBI taxonomy): domain Eukaryota; kingdom Metazoa; phylum Chordata; class Actinopteri; order Centrarchiformes; family Sinipercidae; genus Siniperca; species Siniperca chuatsi. Next base: position 10,926,436 of record NC_058054.1, read on the forward strand.
ACTGTTTCCTCAATGGAGAGGTAAGCTTTTGTCCCTATTCAAAAACACATTCACTGTGATTTTAATTAATTTTAATCAACATCTTGTTTTTCTGACGCGTATTGATGCCAGAAATGCTCTTATTTTTGACGTACATAGCACATGAGCATATTTTGGATGGACATCTCTAAATATGTGTACCTATTATTAGACAAAACACTAACATATATAGTTATACACACTTACACTTAATTATTTATTATAGCACAATATAATTTAAATGTAAGCAAATATAAGGACATTTTAAGTGTTTATTCATGTATTTGTCAACAATTACAACTTCTCCTATAAAGCAAATGTATCTGGCGTTAATAAATGAATGATAACACACTATAACGTAATCACATTTAATGATATACAATTTAACAAATGAACAAATTCTTACAGCATGTTATAAAATATATTATACTATTTATACACATGTGCAAATTATTCACAGACGGGTTTAAAACTGTTTATAAATGTGTTCACGCCACTTACTAGATTTTCTCTAGTGCTTTTAGTCACAACTTGTGGCCTTCATCAGTTAATGAAGTTTTCTCAGTTGTCATAGAGAGTGAAGAAAATGTATTTATTAAGAAATAAATACATAATTAATAAATATAATTATAAAAGGTGCTTCATTAATAAATACAACAAATTAATTAAATTCATGTAATATATAATAAATACAAAATTTTGTATACTCATGTAAATTAGAAAATCAAAACTTTTACATGAGGGAACAACAACAATACTTTTATTCAGCCATAACTAAGGCAGGCTACTGTGTGTGTGTGTGTGTGTGTGTGTGTGTGTGTGTGTTTGAATTACATCCTTTGTCTCATAGTGCAACACAGAACATACAATACATGTATATAAATTTGTCTGTAAGGCCTCGCTTACTAATGGAAAAATGGCATCAGCTCTCAAATTAATTAAAAGCAATAAACAAACAAAACATACAGTATAGGTCTGCTGAAAAAAACTGGCCCATGGCCTAATTGCTGACCTCTGACGTGTCTTAAAGTGTTACCCACACAACTTTAGCGTACTGTACCTTTTCATGGAGCTGGTACAGCTTAAAGTTCATTAAAAATGACCTTGTGAAGTTTCTCCCTGAAGGTGCAGTCGGAGATCAAGAGGAAATGGCGCAGCTGGACAGTGAACAGGTACTTTGCTGTGGACCTGAAGCAGCAAAGGCACCCTTCGTTGGCGAGCAGTGGAGTGAACGGCGGGACTCAGCTGTCGATCCTCAGCAAGAGCAGCTCCCAGATACGCATGTCCAGCCCACTGGCGGAGAACGCCAACATCAGCCTCCCGACCTGAGCGTCTGATTGACAGGAGTCAACTTCAAGGTGCCGTTCCACTTATGTACATCCAGACCAACCAGAACAGACCAAAGTGGCCCCTCACACCTCTTATATTTTGTAGATTGGCCTTTAGAAAACGAGGTATTTCTGAAAGCATTTACTGGAGATTCATTAGAGGTGCATAGCTGGGTTTATAATTTCATTTGACTATACAATATAATTGAATTTGAGTATTTTAGTTGGCTCTGTAGATTGAGATCTTTTATGATTAATGACACACTTAATATTTTTACAGACAACTCAAATTCCACTCCATCAATTAAAACATAAGCGAGATATTAGAAATTCCCTTCCTTCCCTTCCTTCCCTTTATTTTAAATGTAGCCCCTGTTACTGTTTTATTTATTTAGTTAGTGCCAAAAACAGTACTAGTTGTTAAAAAAAACAAAAAAACAATAGTTAAACATGAAATGTAGGGGTCATATTCGGCTGTTGGTGTGTAAAGTAAATGTGCTTCAAAGTGCCGTACAGGTTGCCTGACTGATCTCAGTCCAAAGTTAAATAACAACCAAACGTTCGCCTTGCTTGTACAAATGCTCATTGTTTAAATGTTTCACCTTAAATTTAAACATTTTTCTACAATCAGCCGTAAGTACAGAGTATGTCAAAAGATATATAGGGAGAAAAAAAAACTCATGGACTTTGTAAATAGTTACTTTTGATGTCTAGATCAGAATTTCTTTCTTTTGCATATTGCAGTATTGTAATGACCTTTTCAAATAAAAGGAACTGGAGCCCAAATCTGTAGACTGCATCACATATCCTGAGGACCCAGATGATCCTGCCCACTATATTCTGAACTATTTGTTTGTATTAAATAAACACACACAGTATATATAAGAACATAGTGCCAAAATGAATGAGCACTATAGGGCAATGGTTCCCAACCTGGGAGTCACAAGATGAATCTGACGGGTCAAGACCTGTAAGATACAACAAGTTACAACATTTTTCTGCTACAATAAATTATGTTTATTTTTATTTTACCTTTTTTCCCAGTCATCTTCAGGCTTCTAAAAATATTCAAATTAAACCATTTGAAAAGCTTGAAGTGCTCACAGCTTTTGTTAGAGGGGGTTTTGTGAGGGGGTTGTGCGTTGACTTTGTATTGTTTTAAAGGGTCACAAGACAGGTTGGGAACCACTGCTGTAGAGGATAGCACCATATATGAGGGAGTACAAAATTTGATTTAAAAATGTTTTAAAAAGACTTCAAATCTACACTCTGAACTGATTTATCCATTCCTCACAGCTAGTGTCAGTGAGCCTTTAGTTATGCTACAGTAGTTTCCTCCAGTTGGTTTTCAGTCATATTCTTGCAGACTGTGAACATAAACAGTACATGTGCCATTCAGTGGATGCTTTTATCCAGAGCTCCTCATAGTGCCATGAGTTTACAGTACATGTACAGCATTTTATTGTAGGCCTTGAGATTCAAACCCTCAACATGATCTTAAAGATAACAGGACTCTTTGTCTTGCTCTCTTTTCCCTGAGCCTCAACCCATCATGCCATATTAAAGCACTCTTAATTTTAACTTTATGAATTAATCATCTCCTACTCTCATATTCCAAAGTGCCTAGTCAGTCACAAATAGCTATCACTTTTATTTGCAGTACAATGAACAGATATCTTAAAGGTGTAGTAAGAGATATTTCCTGCAAAGAATGTACAGAGTAGTGTGTTTTATTGTGGATCACTTTCCAAAGTAATGCTTTTTTAATTGTGTGCTACAAAAAAAGAAAACTGTTTTGCTCATTTATTGTTGAAATTCTTCTTTTTCTCTTTTTCTTACACATAAAGTGAAAAGAGTCCTGCTGTGTTCTTTGTCTTTTTAATCATGATGGGTTTGACAGGACTTGAGTAATAACGCTACATAATTGCTGCTTTATTTAGCATCTTGGTTACAACTATCATCTATTCAAGATAATTGCTAGTCCTTTTTAATTCAGCACCAACGTCGAACACATTAAACAGCTTCAAAACCGAAACAATACATGTTGTCAACACAAAATGCTTTAATGTGATGAGTGTTGCCCGTTTTCTCTTTCTGTCTTTTTGTTTGTGCACAAACAAGCTAACAAACAATAACTGTCCAGATGGGGAAATCATGTAATAAGATGAAATGTGAAATGATGTGTACAGGAGGATTTATCCACAATATTTACTCAAGATATTTATTTTTTGTACTGTCGTCTGAGTGGATTACAAGAATGTAGTAACTTTAAACAATGAATTGACGATGTCTTTGAACAGAAAAGGATGTATATTTATTTTCCACAAACCAGTGTCATGTGAAAATGACTCATTGTATAGTATACATGCTTTCTTACATGCAATTTAGTTGTATGCCTGATGTATGATTTCATTACATTGGTTGATGTTAATAATAACTTTATTTATATAGCAAAGGGATGACCTCAGTTTTAGTATCATTAAGCTGGAGAAAGTTTTCAGACATCCAACTTTTGTCTGCTAAGCATTTATGAAGGGTTTGTAGGCTGGTTTTGTCATTAGGTTTGACTGGCAGGTAGAGTTGCGTGTCGTAGGGTTAGAGATGGAACTGAATGTTATGGTTTCGTATGATTTCACCCAGGAGGTCATTGCTCACTCTCAGGAAGGCAGTGTCTGTGCTGTGAAAGGCACGGAAACTTGATTGACATTTTTCAAAATGATTGTTATTACTGAGATTAGCGATCAGCTGGTGGAATACAACTTTTTTTTCTTTCTTTGGTCTGTAGTTGTTAAGAGCTGTGGGGTCTATTTTAAAACAGCAGTTTTAAAACGGCAGTTTTAAAATATGTGGGAAAAGACCCAGAGTTCAGGGAGCTGTTAACAATAGACAAAATATAAGGGCCAATGGTGGGGAGAACCTCCTTCAAAAATTAAACTGGTAAAACGTCCAAGGGGCAGGTAGAGGACTTCATGTTATTGATTATTTCAGCAGAGTTTCTAGGGAAATTTGGTTGAAGGAGGAGAGGTAGCCAATAGATGGGCTTGGGATGGGTTCTACTAATCTCCTAGATTTAGGAGCTCCCACAACAGGTTGACTGCTGTTGAATGTTGATCTGTTGGAATCAACTTTGTTTTTAAAATGGGTTAAAAACCAGTTACAAAGTTTGGGAGAAGCGTACCTGTCAGAGTCTTGAGGGGCACCAACAACACGATCAATAGTCCTAAACAGGATTCTAGAATTAATGGCAGTTGCTAGAGATTAGAGTGGAGAAATAGTTCGCTCTTGCATCTTTAACTGCAGCATTATAATCCCTCACACAAGTTTTAAGATTTGGTGGAACACCTGTAATTTAGTGGATTTCCACTTGTTCAGTTTTTCTGGGCTGTCTTCTAAGCTTACCTTTCTTGGTCAAAGTGCCATAAATGTAGTGCCATAACTGGTGACAGAGGGAGATGTGTGCCACAATGTCACATTTCTGATTTTAAAGAAAACAAAATCACTCACGGACCATTGCTGTCCAAAGCTGCAGAGGATATTGTGAGAGATAAAACACAGATATAACCTCAAAAAAGCAAGATAAAACATACACACTACTGAAGAGATGCATCAGTTTTATGCATCAGCTCAGCTGCTTTTGGACGAAACAGTGGACAGTGGACTGTGAGACAAAATACTATCAAGTGAACTAGAGACAGAGGCAGAATAGTTTTTATTAATTAGGATAAAAGATAAAACATATAAGTGTGTATGAGGGTGTGATAAAACCACTCTGCTGCTGCTTACGTGTTCACCAGCCGTCACTCTGAGTCTAAATCAGCTCAGATGGAAACGACCATGTCTCAAAGCTGTTAGCATCTGTGAAGAGTAGAAAACTCCTTATTTGACCATGTCTGTGCTGTATATTTGTCTGCCACAAGGTGGCAGCCAAGTGTTAGAGTTTTAGTTTGATAGTTTAAATGAGAGGGAAGTTTAATCTGCATTGATTTGCTTTTTGAGCCTTGTACTTTGGATTTTGGATGAAATAGGGGTAGGGTGGGGCATTGAGGCACTTATATGCCACATGCTTAACATTATTCATATTTATTCATATCTATTATTTGTCATTTTTCTTTACACAAATCAGCAAACAAGCCTATAAATTAGATCAAAATGAGGCCTGATGTGTAACACTTAAACAGCTATAAATTGGTGATTTTGTTATAGTAGGCCTACCCCCTTTCAGTCCCCAAATTTCCTTCCTGCTCACTTTATCTTCAAAACAAACTGTGAACTGTTTCAAAACATTTACTGATATGGGAGGAAATTTGGAGAATTGGAGGCTATAACAAAATCAGGCAGTGTAACTTAGTTTTGGCTAAAGCTAACCACACCTCCCCTCACTAGGGTTGCCAACCGTCCCGTAAAATACGTAATCGTCCCGTAATTGGAAACTAAAAGAATTGTTAAACTGATATGGGACACGCTTTAGTTCTGTATTTTTGAGAATCAAATCAATGCAAGTCTATGGGAGAGAAATATTACAGTTTAGACTATTAAGACAGGGCTATTTGTATGAGACAGAAGGAAACCCTCCTGCTCTGTTATCCCTCAGCCTCTCTGTCATGTTATGTTCCACTACCCAAACAGAGAAGCCGGGGAGGCGCGTAGAAACAGCTGTTTGCAGCGCTCTTTCTCTGGCTCTCCCTCCTTGACTGTCCCTTCACTTCTTTGACGTTAAGCGTTGTTTTGTTGGGAATCAATCATGCCGAATTTAGCTTAAGATCCTCTTTATTTATAAAACATCTAAAAGAAGCGACTTCACTACGTGAGTGCCTTTGAACATCAACAGGAAATGAAACTGTAGGATTTATGAATGAAGTTTGGTGACTAAGGCTGAAAACACTGCTCTTACCAAACAGTGTCTCATACAGATTTCAGGTTATACAACACCACCTCCCCATTCCGTATTTCCATTTCAGGAAGTTGGCAACCCTACCCCTCACACACCTCTTCTTACAGTTAGTTAAGCATTACAGTAACACACTATTCAATGTGTCAAAGAAACGCCCTTGATGTTTTCTTAAAGCAATCTGACATTTTGTGAGAGTTATCTAGATGAGTTGATACCACTTTCATGTCTCTATGCTAAATATGACGCTACAGCCAGCAGCTGGTTAGCTTAGCTTAGCACAAAGACTGGAAGCATAGGGAAACAGTTAGCCTGACTCTGGGAAACTCTTCTGAAGCTCACTTAACTCCCTGTGAAACCGCAACACGTCGTTTTTGCAATTCGGTCTTTGTACAGATTAAGCAAAAGATATATATAATTTGTCAATTTATACTAGCTGATATCTGTTAGCAAGCTGTTTTCCCCTAGCTAGTGGATAAAACAGATAGCTAGTAGATCTTAGCTAACTAATAGCTAGCTTATATCTACTAGCTAGCTGTTCCCATCTATAGTTATTAGATAAAACAGCTAGCTAAGATGGACTAGCTAGCCGTTTCCCTAATTTGCAGACTTTGTGGTATCAATCTTCTCTTCTAATTCTTGACAAAAAAGTGTATTTCTCAAAATGTCAAACTATTCCTTTAAATGTAACTATTCTTAGTGTTGCATATCTGTGTTTAGATGCCTTTTCTTTGGTGGTTGTGCGTGTTGAGCCAATTTTATCAAATGTTGAGTGTATGTGTGCGAGTTCTACTGATTGCCAATTAATTTTTGAATGTACCGATGTTGCTCAGCTGCTCTTAAATGTCGCCTGCTATCAATTTGCCATGGTGTACAAATGATGTCTTTTCTTGATCCAGTACACTGTATGCATATTTTAGGCACACAGGTGGACCTCTTGACAAAGACCTGTAATGTTTGTGACCGTGTTTTTGTATGTTTATGTAACTGTTTTCAGAGTGCGAGTATGTTTGAAAGTTGGAGAGAGTGTATTCTGTGCACATGTAATGACAAGCATTCATGAGGATAAAAGTAACTTAAATGTCAAAAGAATATCTATAAACCCAGTGTGTCATGTGTAACATGCGTTCTAGTGTCATTCCCAGTTGTGTAAATTTGACTGCAAAATAAATCTTATCTGTGGTAAATTGTTGTATTTTGTGGAGATTGTGATTTATTGTCCCATCCATTAAAATGGACAGTGTACAGATTTGGCATTAGATCAATGCTACTATCTGAAAACCAAGCTTACAATATGTTGATGATGATTAATGTACTATAGTTTTACACAAAAACAGAGCTGTTGATACTTCTCAAACCACAGATGTTTCATTTATTACCGTGCATTTCTCTACACAGGCCAATCCTTACTAGATCTGCAAGAACAATGGAAATACAGTGTAAGTCAATGTAAAATAAAGTGCATTATTAAATCATATTGTGTACTGACAATGACAGTCAAAGTGCTTAATGGTACAGTACAGTAAAAAAACAAAAAAAACCACTAGAGATGAACTGATCCGATTTTTTTCTCCACCACCATCATCAAATGGTGGGCAACCTGCATATTGGTGAAATCTTGAGCTTTAAAAACACTGGACACAAACACATTGTGTATCTTATCTCACTGTGTCATTTGAAATGCTTAGTCTAGTTATACAGTACCATTTTGATGTAAATGCCTGGCACCCCGTTTCGTATCAATTTGGTATCTCCTGCAGTGCAACAAATGTGCCAAAAAATTAGGATAATCACATCTGGCAACCACATAAAAAAATGACAGATAAAGAAAAAACAAGCTTATAAATATTCACAAATACCGTGTTTCAAATATGGCTCATCAAAAGAGACAACTCCTCAAGATAAGAAGTATTTTAAGACATGACGTACCCAATATATGGCAGCTTCACACACTCAAACAAACACACAACATGAAATACATTCGCTCTGGTCCATCTGTCCGTCATACAGCAGGTGAATTGCTGCTTAGAAATCAATTAGCACATTCGGTCCAGATCAGTCCTACACATATTTTCAGCCTGCACCGAAATAATGCAACTGCTACTGTTCAGTGCAACACAGAACAATTAGACAAGTCAAGCCTGTTTCGCATAATTTAGCCAAGTTCAAACATCCATTGTTTCCACAGCTGTCATATATAATCCCTCAACAATTGCTCGTTTTTGTGGCCCAAACTGTAAACATGTGAAATCATCCTCCTACAAGCTCAGGTCCAGCTCAGTCTCTTCTGTGGTCCCGTCTTTCCACAGTTTCACCTTGACATCCTTTCACAAATCAAGCACCAGATTTCCTTTACGTTTTAGTATTTCTTGGTTGCAACCATTATAGAGGACAGACCACACTGTGATTAAGCTCTGCAATGGGCTGTCATGGTCGTAGCTGCTGCTGATATAATGCATCCTGACACAACATTTCTTCAATCACTCACCAGTGTTCATTATGGGCCGCTCACAGAGGATTTGTTGAATTAATATCATCAGTAGGTTGAGCTTTGAGGACTCACAACAACCTTTTCTCTCATGGATGGTCTCTTAAAATCATACTGAAGAGATGTTGCCGCTAGAAGGAGGCCGCCTGAGCCCCCCGCGGGCTTGAATTGTGATCTGAGTGATACTTCGCTTGGCTGGGGTGAGATGATTTTGATTGTGACACTTCCACAGCCATCTCCGCAGCTCTGTTTGGACCTGCAGACAAACACATGTGAGAAGAGCTGTACTGGAGGCAGAACTAGTCTTACTGGGGCACTGGCGGTATCAGAAAAGACACTGTGGCAGATAACGTAGCAATGCATGCTGTAAAACTTGTAGAAAGGTACAGATGTTACAGCTTTAGGTAATTTGTTTTTGACTCACTCCACTGAGAATTAACTGTGTGTCTATGATAAATGTTTGTAGGATTTTTGTATCACAAAACCTCGATTCACCTACCTCACCATTCATGAAACAGTAAAGTAGTGCCACCACAAAACCCTGCAACACAAGAGATATGGTGACTGTTTTGAAATCATAACACTCCAATCTTATATACACCACTTAAATTACTACAGTAAGTTCAGATTGTAGGTAAAGTTAGCCTTAAGGTAAAAGTAGCTCTTGGGTGTAAATGTCTCCTATAATGCGATTTTTATAAAATCAGTCTCAGATTTGCTCTGATTTTAAGCTTTAACAAAAAAAGTAGGTCAGTTGATGTTCATTCATTTTACACACTTCAATTGACATTTGAAAGTATTAATATTTTAATTGACTTTATGTTACATTTTAGTCAATATGCAGTGACCAACATACAGTATGACCTTTCTCTTAAACAAATAATTTTAGTGAATACATAAATATTGCCAGCCTAAAGAGTTGTTCCAAATTCTCTTTAAAGTAGAGGTGGGGTTAAGGTGGAAACCATAAACCACAACATCATTCCCCATCACTCTCTCCCTTCATTTCCTGTCGTCTCTCCACTGTCAAATCTTTGATTAAGGCATAAAAATGCTCCCAAAGATTTGAATTCCAATTGGCCTTTTCCATGGAAGAGATTTTGACATGTCACAGTAGGAAAAGCACAGGTGTATATAATAATATAATGGCTGAATTCCATTTTGCTGCTTCAGTTTCAGGGTCCTGGTATTGTTGCACTGTCATGGCTTACTGGGACACTTGAATAGCCATCGTTAATGTTATTAGTAACACCTGTGCTTTTCCTGACAATGAAAATTCAAAATGTCTGCTGTGAAAAAAGGTCCAACTTGAGAGCATCCTACTGTACAGTAATTCATCTTTGCTAACTTTTTGTGATCTGTCTTAATATATTTTAAATAATGACTTTTTGTTCTGCTCCCTCACTATTGTTTTATACCTGAAAGGATCCCAGCCCCAACTCAATGTAGAGTCTGGCTGCCACTCCAGTGTTCTCAGGCAGGAAGGCAAATACTGTGTAGTGCATCCCAAACAGAGGGATGAGGAACAGGGTGGATTTAGCCAGCCTCCTAAGGGAAACAAACAACAGAGGAATGAAAGAAAAAGACATCAGTCTAGGTAATGTAATTGCACAAGCTCAGGCTAATCCGTATTAAAGGCCCTGAAAACACATTTTCTCAGCCAGCTTCTCACTCTGAGCGATGGGTCCTACATAAACAGTTTGGGCTGTTTCACACGAGAGATTTCTACATTTTTTTGTTTTATCTGTGCTCTTTTTAGTGTTTTAAAGTGTGCAGGGCTCATTTGGAAAAACGTGATGTCACTTACCCCATGCACCTATCAGGATTCCGCAGCTTTGAATCAAAATGTGATGACAATTGTAGATTTGTTTGCTTATGTTGCCTGGCCAGTGTCAATCAGATCTGATCAAACCACACCCACACAGTCCCGATGAAGCAAAGTAGCTGAGTTTTTGAATGTTAATGTTGATGTTAATGTGTTGATGTTTCTTTTTACTCAGTTTTACTAGTTTTGAACAGCTTAAAAGTAAGCTGTATCATTTCAACAACAAAAATCAGAAAATATAGTAATTCTGGCCTTTCAAATATTGATATATTCACCTTTATCAGTGTCAGTCTAATCAAGGGATTTAAATGCCATGATACAACAGCGAAATGCATTATTCCGCCAAGTTTCATCAGAGGTAGACCGGATGTGACAGATATCAGATCTTTAATACACAAACTGACCTTTAAAACAACACCGTCATCAGTGGAATAGATTAAAATGTCAAAATACAAAACCTTGATGCATTGTGCTCAAAGCTTAGTTCAAATCAGATCAGAGATGTCTAAATATTGTGTAAATGTTGTTATTTAATTGTGGTGACATTACACTATTGTACCAGTTTGCTGCAAGTCATATGGTTTGGGAAAAATAACTCCACCTCTGCGATACATCCCACAAACATCACAAAATCACAACTACTACTGATTAGTACCCCTGTCTCTGAATCCTCTTTTTCTCATTTTTATTCTTTCATGTCACAGAAATGGTAAACTATCTGGGAACATATCTAATGATCTAGATCACAACCAATTTAAAACATAATCTATCACAGATAAATAAACAGCAGTTATTATAACCCCAACAAAGATGTCTGCACATTGTCTTGTTCTCTGATGATTATATCAGATTCAAAGCTTCTTCAGTCAAGCTGTCACACTTAGTAGGACGTGACAATATAGTTTTAGTCATCTGAATATTCTAAACTTTAAAAGTTTATTTAATCTTTGTTATTTTCTCTTACTATGTTTATTGTTATGCACCAAAATGCCAAAGCAAATTCCTTGTGTGTGAAAACCTACTTGGCAATTAACACGGTTCTGATTCTGATTCTAATCACGCTGATCAGAAATAGTATCACCGCCTTGGCTGCTGAAAGATTAAAGATTTCAAGCCTATAATAGGATTGTGTTTGTCTTTTGTCACACCTGGGATTTGTGCCTTTGTGTTAACGTCACAGATCCTTCTGAAGCAGATTGAAGTTTCTAAGACGGAGATGATGCTTTTTGAGAGTGTGAAACATTCATTGAACTGGTGGAACAATCCTGTCGCATGGCGATGGAGGAGACATCTATTTCTGGTATCCGGCGCTATTTTTATGTGCTGCTCTCATTCTAAATTCATTCAGCTGAGCTGGAATCTGCACCGACCAAATGTCAGAAGGAAGGAAGGATTCACAGACTCAGAATTTTCTCTCTTAAACTGTAAGCAAGAGTTCAGCATTTTATCAAGGGATTTCATCAATTCACTCTCCTTTCCCTCTTCATAGTAAACTCTTCAAAGAAACTGCCATCCATTTCCAACATATTCATTTCTCACTCAGCAGTTTTACCTCAACACTGAACAACTGCTTCATAGTTTAAAAGAAGCACTTAAAAGACTTAACTTTGTCTCCAAGTGTATTGCATGGAGAAAAGGAGGCTCTGCACACTTCCAGTGCAAGCAAATGTCATTTGTCCTAATTAAGATCTTTAGTGACTGAAAGCTTGACTTGAAATTAAACACTTGCATTGGACCCAAGTGTGCAGAGTCTTCTTTTCTCCATATTTTACATTTTTTTGGCCCTTCTTCCGCCTCAATATTGTGTTGTGAGTGTGGCGATCTTCTCAAAACTGTCTGCAGCCATGCTATTGCCTCTATGAGGTTGTACTTAAAGCACAACAGTTCTTTGAGCTAAATGCTAACATCAGCATGCTAACCAACAGTCATAATGCTAACATGTTCGCAATGACAGCGCTTACATGCTGATGTGTAGCAGATAATGTTTACCGTGTTTAGCATCTTAGATTGGCATGCTAACATTTCCCAATTAACACTAAAACACCTGAAGCTGATGTGAATGTTATTTTACAGGTATTTGGTCATAAACCAAAGTAAATCAAATAATATTCATTGGCATGACTGTTGATGTACATTACTGCCAAAGCTTAGTATTGGACAAATGCTAATTTTAACCCACTGGTGGCACTAGAGGAAAATTCAGGGGATCACCAAAGTCATTAGCAATCATTGTCTGGGGACCATAAATGTCTGTACAAGATTTCATGGCAAAGTGGTGGACAGTTAGAGTAGATTTGATGTTTGGGGGTTTTTGTATTGATGTATGTCACTAGTGTTGTACGGTGCTACAATATCAAAAATGCATCTGGTGTTTTGTCTGCATGTAATGTTACAGTCAGATGGTGTCCTCTAAAAGGTCAAATTAATTCCTGAATTTTTGGCTTTTACTAAAACAAAGTGTATCTTTGAACACAGTTATTTCTGAATAATTGTGTTTTAACTTGGTTTCAACCTTAACACCTGTTCTTGCGACGTGCTGGCTCACAAGCAGACATCAAAGAAAGAAGGGCAAGAAGGGAAAGCGCTTATAACTCTGATGCAATCTTGAAAAAACCTGAAATAAAGATTGCATCGGAGTTATGAATGTGCGGCTTTCCCTTTATTTCTTCACTCTTTCTCTTACCGGAACATTTTTTAACTATAAGATTTAACCATTCTTTTTTGGTCACTTTCATAGTCAAAAACATGAATTGTAAAGATTATTAAAAATGACTGTTCTTTAAAAGAGCATTACTGACTTTTTATTCTCAAAGCTACAGCCATAATCAATATGTATCTCATATAACTATATAACGGGACAACATCGCCATCATTTCTAAACAGGTCAGAAATTAAAATCCTCTTACTTCTTAAATATTCAAATGGAGGTGAACTAAAATGGCATACAGTCACATATGAAACATTTTCTTAGTTCAGGCAGAGCTCTGAAGTCATGCCTGCGTTAGCTGAGTGGCATCAGCTGCTTCTTTCATCTTTCACAATCAGTGGTCCATTCTTCTGCTGTCTGGCTACCTGCTGGGTTATCAGGTGTACAAGGCAGCCTTAACCAGCATGATGCTTCTCACTAGTCACTCTGCCGATACACTCTTGCCAACACCATTTGCTGCTGCAGCTCCCTCCATCATCTCTTCTTACCTTTCTATTATGTTGAATGTGTTTGTTAAGAGAAGTTCTTCCTGCTACATCCTTGTCGCTGCTTGGATTTGAAAGCTCCCTCAAAGAACAGTGACTTTTCCACCAAATCTAACTATGTAACCATTTAAAGTGTCTCTGAAGGTAATACGTTGTGACTCACATAAAATGTCCAGTGTCATTGTTCCCGGCCATGGCTGAAGATTTAAGCTTTTGAACCAGAATCCGGATCACGTTGATGAAGATGACTATGTTGACCTGGTAGAGATACATGTAGATGTATATACAATTACCCAAGAGAGAAAAAAACAATATTTTAATGCAAAAAAAATCTATTTAAACCCACTGCAATCCTAAAAGCAAACTTTAATACTGTATGTGTAAAATTGATTGGCATTTATGAATAAAAGAGATATTAGCAATTGACCGCTAAACCCCTCCCCCAAACAGCAATTGTCCAATCATATCTTAGCAACCATAATTCGCTGTGGCAGGTCTGTCATGCTTTGCATTTTCTCCAGATGTTGACGCGGTGTGCATGAGGTTGTAGTAAGAGCAATAGTTTGGTGGGTTGTGTCTTTTTATTTAGCCTTCCCAAAACTAAAAGAGCCAAAGTATAAGGAATGGATTAAACAGTGTGTTTGTCTCTGTCGTAAGATGCAATCGTTGGTATGTCCAGCTAGTTTACTACCTACAGTAGTAACCGACCCAGTGTTACTTTCAAGGCCACGGAGCATATCATTAGCTAGCTAGCTAATTAACATTACATTTTGTGGGGTTACAGGTTGCATTAGAAACTATAGCACATTCTCTGCGTAGTATTTCCCCACTGTGTGGATGCTGGTCCTCTACTCCAGCAACACCAGCCAAACTCGTTTTGCTTTTATCGATACACCAGCTCTTCCTCCTCAACCAAGTGTAGAAACTCTTTTGCTATATTTTTAATTAGTTTATTTTCAGCATTTCCACTCAGCTTTTTTATTCGCAAATTGAAAATGCGCATAAAAACAGGTGGATGGAAATGCACCCAGTGGCAGTCAAATGAAATGAAGAAGCCTTTGTTTCAAAAATGACTATGATTTTCGAAAGTAAACCGACCAGTCTTATCATTGTAAACTCTTCACTCACCAGCAGCGAGGCTGTTATTGGTCCTTTAATAATCCACCAAATACCAACATTGTCTGTGTCGTCCCAGCAACTGCAATTAAAGACAGATGAAATTAAATTCATCGTCAAAATAATGTCAAATTAAAGTACAAACACTGGAAGAATTACTACTACTACTACTACCATATAGCAGTGAAATTATGAGAAAATATAAACTGCTTTGCTGCATATCATGTAATATATCGTACCCTCTGTCATCATAGAAGAATCTGGTCAACACCCAAAGTATAAGAACTGTTGACGGGAGCCCTACAACATAAGAGCAGAGATTATTTATTAATGCGTTGTGTATCTGTCAAGTATAATTAATCCGAACGACACTCGAGCCCCCAAAAAGTTTGCTGCATTTTTTTAAGAAAATGTTGTTACACATATACAACATTGTATTTATTATGTGTATCGGACTTATCTGTCTCCCACTTGCATCTTCATGCCAGAATAGGAAACAGACACAGGATAAAAGCAGGCGACAGGAGAGAGAGCAAGATAGTACAAACCGGAAAGAAGCCGATAAGACCCATCAGAGCCACAAACACACACACACACACACACACACACACAACATACACTCTGGGTTCCTTGTCAGGTTGTAAAAACACAGATACTCAGGACTGAGATATTAAGTGCAGAGTTTTATGTTTGAATCAGGTTTGAATGTGTTTTGTTGGTTCATATGGTTGAATGGAGAATATTTCATGCATTATCGTAACTATAACCACTGGCAGTCGAACTTGTGTACATTTGGCATTACTAGTATAATTTAAAGTATTAATTATCACAAAAGGACAATGCTCTAAACATCATATCTGCTAGAAATACACAATCTCCAGTCCAAGTTTAACAAAGTGATTGCCCTCCTTTATCATTTTTCCTCATCAACAGGTAAAGTACAAGAGTTATGTTATCTTAACCGGGTATGAAAACAAGAAACAAGAGTCTACAGCAATGCTAGCAGCTCTGTGAGGCTGTACTTAAAAACAGCAGTGCTTTGAAGGAATGACTAAATGCTGAAATGCTGATGGTTTAGAAGATGTTTAAGCTACACTATCGTTTGGTAATGCTAAGCTATATATACAGTATATATATATATATATGTTAGCTTAGCATGTTAGCATGCAGCTATTTAGTCATAAACCAAAGTACTGGACAAATTGAAATTTTGACCTGATGATGTTACAATATGAAAAGTTAAGAGGATGACCAAAGTTATCAGGATTCATTGTTTGGGCAACATGGATATCTGAACCATATGTCATCGCTATCCATCCAACAGTTGTCGCGACATTTCTCTAAAAACCAAAAATGTCAACCTCATGGTGGCACTAGATGAAAAGTCAAAGTCAGTAGGTTTCATCCTGAGGGGATCAGGAATGTCTTTACAAAATTTCTTGACAATCTTTTCAATAGTTGCCAAGATTTTGATCTGGACCAAAGTGGGCTACCAAACGACCGACATTGCCATCCCTTGAGCTATCCCCCGTCGCCCCGTCGTTGTTGTGCCAATTGTAGGTTCTGTTGGCCAAAAGTTTCAGGAACTCAGGCTCCTCACTTCAGCTTCAACATCAAAACAGGTATGCTGCTGTTTCTCACCTTCACTGCTGCACTAAACACAACTGTTGGGTGTCTTCTTAGCCTGTAGCTGCTCGATTGTACTGTAACATTGTGGCTGTGAAGTGTGAACTTCACTAGAAGCACTTCAGAGTACAGGCAGAAACAGGAAAACATACAGCAAACAGGAAACAGACAATGGGATGGGAATTGGAAGACAATGGAAATCAGTTGACTGAGCAACACAGGATAACACAAAGGGAAAGCACTTAAAACATCTGTAGAGAGCTCAGGGAAGCAAAAGATAAAGTAGAAAACAAAGGGGAGCCAGGGAAACAAGAGCAAGTGCAGCCACAATCGCTGCTCAGGCGCTGCTATTGTGTAAATAAAATGTTGCCAGGTTTTTGAGACTGAATTACTGTCTGAAAATAGATTTCCAACCCAAAGGTTTGTGTAATAACAAGAGATAGACAAAGTAACAAGAAAGCCTTACACTATCATTCAGTTTACTGTAATACAACAACACCACAAACAACAGGCTCAAAAATTACCACCTGAATCACTGCCTCTCTTACACAGTCGCAAGTGTCTATTATAAGCTTCACAAAGGACTGTTGTGTTGGATAGTATATCATCACGTGTTTTTAGGATAAGTGTGGTGTCACAACTAAACCAGCCAACCAGATGCTCAAGTAACAAAGAAGTCAAGTAAAAAAACAACCCGGCAACACCAGCTGACTAACTGGAAGAATCTTCTTTATTTCACCAATGCATTTCAGCGCAGGGCCTTCGTCATGGTGTGTAAAAACACAGCTTATATATCAGTGTTGGACTCACGAGGGAGCCAGGGGGGTTTAGCTCCCCCAAAAGAGACCTGAGCCCCCTCGGAAGCAACAAAATTTAGAGTTTGAGGGGGTCTCGAAAAACTGATAAATAACCATTAGCATTTCTATGCTGCACTGAATGATATAAGAAATACATAAAATCTAATTAAAATCTATTGTCAGTGTCCCTGGTCAGTGAGTCTGACTTTGTGTAACATGACTGATCTGGACAAGTGCAGGGTGTTTTTACGTATCATGGCTCATGGTGCTGCTTTCATGTGTTATGTACGCCTGTGCATAATTAGTGTGCATGGATTTGATGTCAGATTAGTGATTCTGGAGCGCACCTCCTGAACACTGCCTTATATACTTTATACAAAGGCTGAATCTCTGTCAGTTATCCAATGAGAGCTAGACACATGCAATAGATGGACAGCCTCTAAAAGACGCTGCACCTCCAACACACAAACTTCAAAATAAAAGTACACAACAAAACATGAAATAAACAACAAAAAATGATCACACAGTCACACAATACTATCTCAAAGTCAAGGATAGAATTTAAAACCTGGGGGAGTGTTTAAAACTACGAATACAGGACAAAAACTACAAAACATTTATTAAATAACTACAAAAACAACTATAAAAACTCTAAAACATTTATTCCTTCTCCTCAGATGTAAGCTTCAGAGATTGTAAATCCAAAAAGCCTCTCTCCATTTCCTAACTGTGTTCAGATCACACAACGCAAAGAGAATTTTAGAGGTGGCATGATTGCATACAAAGTAAATGGAAAGACATATTTTGACACCATGCGACGCAAATTGACACGAAGAAGTGTCATCAATGTTTCAACTTGGGGCTTTATGAATCTACTTCATAAACGTACAGATACAAGAGAAAAAACAAGAGAGACTGGAGGGAAATAACAGAAAGAACCAGAGTTTCTGGTGAGTTTGAGTTCAGGCAGAGGCTGAGATGAACACAAACACACAGACACCCTCCGACATACACGGTCGGTGCGTCCAACAGTCAAGTACATTAACTATTTGGGGTGAATAAATGGGGGCCAGCAGTCAAATTCACGGGAATGACACAAGGCAAAAATTCGCTTCGCTTTCTGTCTGAACACGTTTCCCCATCTGCGTCCCCGATTATGCTTATTGATAGCAATACTAAATCCCACATTGAATGCTTGACCTCCAAAATTGTCTTGCTACTGGGTGTTTAATATCTCTCCATGGAGAGCTGATCATGTATATCACATTTTTTGTTCTACAGACAATTTCCACTCAAACAGTATTGAATTTATTGTGTGTTTTTGGGACCTCTTTATCAGGTTTTTTGCATGTGTGTATTGAATACTATGTGTATGTATATATCCAACCGTCACTTGATTGTTAGTCTGTCATGGGCTTGCCAACCTCTTCAATCATCCATACTCACCCCATCCAATCAGGATGTACCACCAAAAGTATTTCCTCTGAGAGACGAAGGTCAGGGCCAGCAGGGTCTGCAGGTACATGCCCTCCACCAGCAACCAGAAGTAATTGGCCAAGATGCTGAACTGGAAGAAAGCTACGGCTGACTTGCATGCTGTCTAGAGAGGGACAGAACAAAGCAAAGTTACTGGTACTGGTGTCGTTATTTAACACTGAACACACAGTTTTGGTCGTGGAAGTACAGCTTGTAGGTCCAGATGACTCATTAAGAACTTTTTCTCATGTCTCAAAGAAGAAGACAAGAAGTAAAAGATTAAAGATTAAAGTACTTTTTTATTTTAAATTCTTTCTGTACAGCAGCAAAGACATTAATGATATCCTATAATAATATACTACATCTAACACATCCTTTTCATATTCCATACTGTTATGAATGCATGAGGCACTATGACACTTTATTTTAGGTTAAAAGCATTGTCAGTGTACAAAAACGGTGTAACTGTTGTTAAGACGAAAGCAGTTACTTGATGAGTATAAAAGTAAACCTACAGCCCAAAAATGGAGATTATTATCTCACTGTAGCTGTTAGAGATTTTATATTTTTCATGTACATTTATTTATTTGATATACTACTTAACTGTTATGCTCATCTTGAAATGGCATTATACTCACCTTTCTCAACTTGGGACTGGATGTTTTGTGAAAATCATGTCTTTACAAAATGTCAACTTTTCATGAAAATGTTTTCACATTTGTATTTTTCAGATATTCCTATTTGTTTTAAAATGTTTCATTTCGCTTAAGATGTAGGAAAATGTCCTCAACCCATAAAAGAACACTTTGTTTAGTTTATCTGAGAAAAAAAATCTAAATCACCAAATTTGCAGATTCATGGTTTTCAGTGGACAGCAACGATATGCGTCATGTATATGAATATGCTTTGCCCTGAATCACTGCAGCAATTGTAGCACAAATGTAGTGTTTGTGATTGTAGTTTCCGATTTGAGAGGCTGTGGTGAAGGATTTGAAAAGGTGTGATTGCTAAGGTGTCTGCAAAAGAAATAAAGGTTTTTGACAAGCTCGCGACTCCTAAAGCAATTTCCTCAATGACTGTGAATCAGAGCCCAAATGGTTTGCTGCACATTTAATTTTTTTTGTACTGCTTTCCTTTTGTTCTGATTCTTATCTTACATATAAGTCAACTTAAAAAGCAAAACTTTTTTCACCACATTGCGAAATAATGTGTGTAAACGGTCTGGTTTGATTCCAGATATTTATGTTTTTGATGTCATTGCTAACACTGTCCCCTTAAAGGTTATATTGATAACATTTTTATGTAGACAAATATTTAAAAAAAGAATACATCCACAGAGCTTTTAGAAAGGTACAGAATAAAAGTATCACTTTTCCTAAAAAAAATATTATGATTGTGAATTAATCATCTTAAAAATTTTGATGGGTCCAAAATTAATGTTTTGTTTATCTCTGTGTGAGATGTCTGACATTTGGTTCCTGCTTCTAATAAGGCTTTTGAGCCAATAGTATAATGACGTTCGTATAACGTGGTATAGTTGCCAGTTAGTGTGGAGAAAACAGACACTGACGTTAGCACATATTAGCTAACTTAGCTTAAGCATGTGAACAAAACAATAACCCATAAAATTACAGTTCTGCATATTTAAAACAAAATAAACAACAACTACCAACAGTAGTTGTCCTTAAAACCTTAACTAATCACCAGTTTAGATTCCTTCCTTCCAGCTTCAATCCCTGAGGAACTATGTTAGCATTAGCAAAGGTTGCGTCCAGTTACCTAACGTTATAGTTCCCTCAAACAAAGTAACATTATAGCGTAGATACGTATCAGAGGTGATTTAGAAGTAGGCCAGGGTCCGACATAACCCATGGCCTGTGGCCAGTAAAAGTTTATGTAGGGCAAGTCGATTGACCAGTCACTGGCCAGTCCAGAGAACCAGTCCGCTTATGAAAAGATAGTCGCTCTTCTTTAAGAACGGAGTGGACATGGGATCCTAATATATAACCAATACTGACATGATCATACAGTCATCCTTTCTCCTGTAGCCATTGTTGCTGTGTGGCGCTCAGCTGGTTTTTATAATCCACTATGAGATTTGTTTTCAGCAAGAAAACACTTCGACTAATGTTCTGTCAACACTACACTAATGCTAACGCTAGCTAACGTCAACTTACTTACTGTAGCTGTCGCAATATAGGGCCCCTATAATTATTTAATGATGGGGAAAAAAGGGTTTCCTAAAGCTGGCTAGCCATATCCTAAGATTACCATGGATAACATTACATGAAACACCGCCACACAAAGTAACCTAAATCTATAGCTAATGTATATGTTGCAAAATTAATTCATTTATCATGAAAGATTCATCACTTGATATGACTGAGTCTGAGTCTCACTCCACTCGACCATGAAATATGCAGGTTGTGCAAAGAACTGGCAACCACTGGAAGGGAATGGGGGAGGGGGGGAGTGCATCATCTACTGGCTGGATGTTATCAATGTTATCAATAGCACCTTTGACAACCAGTCAGGGCAAAGCACAGTAGACAGAAATCATGGAATATGTTTTGAATATTATTGAGCCTGATGTCAGGTACAAACCTTTTAAACCTGTTAGATTAGGGTGGACTGTGGCAGCGCAAAAGCAATAATGATATGAATACAATTTGTAAACAGAGTCTACAGTAATTTAAAGTTTAGAACAAACATTAAAAAATAAAGTTGTAAAAGGTGAAAATCTAGTACCTTCCACCACAACTACAGGCTGCATGGATGGCCCTCCCTCTACAAAAACAAAAAGAACAAAAACTCACTACAAAATAATATAATTCACTACAAAAACATCCTGTGAAAAATAATGGTAAAGCAATTACAGATGGGTACAGTTTTATCATTTCACATCTTTGTCAACACTTTATCCACGACATCAAAAAATGAAACATACCTGCTGTTTTTATGTCTTTAATCTAATGTTGCCTGTGTGGCACCGACGTGTCTTCACATTGTGGCAGGTGGCACCGAGTAAAAAAGGGGAGGTGCATCTATTAGTGAGGTTTGCCAAAATAGGGCTATCTGCAGGAGGAACGCAGGTTGCAATGTTGGTTCAGGCCGGTGGAGTGAGGCAGGTGCACATCTCATTCCAGGCTGGCATGCAGGGGGGACAGGAATAACTGGTAGGCCGAAGGCTGTTTTCTGTGTAGTGTTACATGCTGTCGGGTTTAAATGTGTATGACATTTATTGTTTTCATGTATTTCAGACCAGCTTCCCTGCTGGGTTGAAGGCAGCTGTTAAATATTTGTTTCCCTGCAGAGCATCTTCTGTCTAGTCCACCCTGGCAAGTTACCGGTAACAGGCAAAAAGAAATGGAGGTGGACTAGTTTTTCTTTTTTTGAATAATTGTTATTTGTTTTGTTTGTTTCGTCAATCTGTTCGCTTCTCCCACTCACTAAATTGACTCCGGTCGAATCCCAGTCAGGCAATCAGGGCAGGCATTAGGTGTTACGTGTTTGTGAACAGTTTGCAGTGAAAATAATCACACGTGGAAACTTTGGAGTATGTTCACTTAGCGTGCAAGTGTGGACTGTGAGTAGGTTAAGGTGGGAATACATAAATTGTAAAACTGAATTCTTTACTAAAAAAACTCTTTACTCTTTGTTATTACTGTTACTGTTATTACTTATGCTATTGACATTTAGTAGGTGTAACACCATCTTTCACTCTTCTTTCCCATCTCTTTCCATTGTTAACTCAGTCAGACAGCAGATGTGGGAATCTGCTATATGATGGAAACATTATTGACTAATTGGCATGCTCACCGTGGACACGGAGCAGTGGTCCAGGGTCTCATCAGCAAAGAGCACAGTGTCTTTAATGAAAACAGCGCTGGCTCTCAGGACGAAGGAGGAGAACAGGTTGATGTGGATGTAGTTTCTGGTGCAGCGGAACTTTCTAAAAGAAGCCAAACCAGAGGGAGAGGAGGATAACATACACATATAAACAAACAGTGCTCTTATCTTTATAATCAGCATCTTAAAGTTGTTTTACGTCTTTGAAGACCCACTGGCAGGGAACAAATCGCGGGACACCGCCTCCACTGCTTCTCGCACGTCTAACTCACTAGCAAGTAGCTTGCTAGTTAGAAAACATTATGTAAATAAGCATCCTGCATCGTTCTCAAACTGTTTAGGTGACTTTGTGCACAGCAGCAATTTGTTTTTGTTTATACCTGTAATCTTGAAGGCAAGGGACAAATCAAAAAGAGGGAACCCAGAAAGTACAATAAAGATCTTTTCCTCCACAGACATTCATCTCCTGCAGGTAAAGACTAAACTTCCTGTCAATCACTTCTTCATTGTCTTTTTTCGGCAATCACTGCAGAACCTCCAGGTGAATTTCGCCTTCATTTGAGAATTCAAAATTCAAAAAAAGTTAGGCGACTTTTGACCACTAAAGGGGAAAAGACAATGTCAACAAACCCCTGATAAACCTTCATCTTAGCAATTAAACACCAACACATAAGTAAACAACTGCCTTCTCACCCAGCAGACGCAGAGCTACATGAGCATCCCATAGGAGATATGTTTCTATTAATTTGATTACAAGGTTTAGGTTTTATTTTTGTAGCCCTGGACATTGGTTCTATCAGTTATGATAACATTGTACTCACCATCACAAGTCATTGCTGAGATCTTGGGCCTGTTTTTAGCGGGTACATTACTAAAGACAGGTCCAACAGGAAAACAAACACTCAATCAGTCAGACAATCATACAGGTTGTAAATAAGCCATCACTTTTGCCAGATTAGCTATATTATGTGGAGATAAAACCGAAAGTAAGCTAATAATCAGCAAGTTCAGTAGATCAAAGTTGGAAGTCAGGCTGTAAACTGGGATGGATGTTTACTACAGACAGTTGGCTTTGTTTTCTCTTCAAAAAAAGGGTTTATTCATAACCTGTCTGATTGCTCATGCTTGTTGCCATATTGGTCCTATTTTTAGCAATGATGCCGTGTTTCAAGATCTCAGTTATTTTTGTTAGTACATTGTTGTCATAACCAATAGAAGCAATGGCCAGATATACCAAAATAAAACCCAACTTTTCCTATAATAAACTGTAGTTTTGCTTTATGTCTGATTTTAACTCTCCTTTTAGGTCTATATTGATCTCTACCAAATTCTGAGAAAAATATGAGTCTTTAATTTATGTTCACCTTTATTCACCACACACTTGTTTACTTTATCACGTTGTCATTTAATCCAGGGAAGGTAGCATATAGTCAGCTTGTTTGCTGATAATGGCTGCACCTAGTTTTATCTTATAAGTTAATGAGAGTGGCAAGACTCGACGTTACAGGGCATGTGTAGGCAGGAAAACCACAAAAATTAGTTAAAAGCTGCTAAAAGCTACAAAAAGCGTCAAAATGAATTTTCTGTGAGTTTGTCGCTTTAAGACCCTTTTACATTATGCAATTATTTGATTGACTGTTGATGGCAAAAAAACTGGTTTAAGCAGGTTTAAATTTTGTCCAACTGCAATTTGAACATTTTAAGAGTTTCCTATGTATGTAGAGTATTATCCACTGAACAGCTTCTTAGGCATTTATGCTTCATGAACAACTCACATATATAAATCAATATTTCATGAGAAAATCAGAAGAAGAAGACAAACAACTACATGAATTTTATGTAAAATGATTCCCAAGCCTCTATATAACAAAGGCTTGACTGGGCCTTTATTGTCATTGATCATCTGAATGTCTGGATATTTGCTTTCTGTTGGAATTATAAGTAATTTGAAACATGTTTCAAGTTACAGTGTCGTCTCTAAACGCTCCCGTCTAGGATCTTAACTACATAAATGTTAGGTGAGTGAGCATCGTAGTTGTTGTCCCTTTTGTTGCCCTCTGTTTGTGTGTGTATTTAGGACAGTGTGTGCTGTTGTGGTCTTACCTGAAGGCTGTAAACACCACTATGGCTGTAATGAGGGAGATGAGCGAGGTGGCATAGCCCACAGTGTAAACCTGTCTGAACGTAGAGAGGTAATTCGTCTGGAGAGAGCGAAGTCAGAGTCAGAGAGTGGGAAAAAAGACAGTGTGAGTAAATTGTGATGCTGTCGAATGAGAAATGGCTTGATGAGTGAAATGTCACACAAAATGTCTGAAACTGTGGATCTGACTGGGTTCGATATAACTACAGGTGTGCTTTCATTATTATAATCAATCAATAAAACTTTGGAAGTGGGAAACTGATGAGAAGTTCAACACAGTTATACCAAAACATCAAAATTCATTGTCTGAAAAAAACCTTTTCTTTAATCCAGACTGTCATCACCAGAAAAATGTCTATATAAGTCGTTTGTGCAAGCAAACGACCCATGTTTACGTTTATTGTAGGATGAGGCCTCTAGTGGTCGTGGTAATTATGACAGGAGCAAACCAGGAAGTCATGTGATGTAGTATAAAGAGCTAGAAAGCCGCTTATGGAGGTTGTGGGGTGGATGGATGGGACAAACAAACAAAAGACCTTCACCAAGAAGACTGGGTGTCCCGTGTGTAATCAAAAATGAAAGTTGACTTATTTAAAGTTTTAAGTTACATAATGTTACGTACGTGACTTACATAACTTACGTTAGTTGCGTAATTTATGTAACATACTTATTTTAACCCAAACCATGATCTTTTCCTAAACCTAACCAAACTGCAACGTTTCACGTTATACACGTGTTTAACATCACATGACTTATGTCACATGATTTACGTAATGCATGCTTGCAGCCTGTTCTCACCTTACAGCCCGTCTTCAACTGCCACCGGTAGGGTCGATAATTTAGGAAACGCTCCTGTGGGTCGTATTAGAGGGTAAGAACAAACAACCTATGTGGTTGTATGGGTTGGAGGACTTTAATCGTACTGTAATTTGTTTTACAGTATTGTATCAAACTAATTTAAGACTGTTACTTCGCCATAATTGTTTACATTTATTCTTGAAACAAAATAGAAATAGAACATTTCAAGAAAAATGGACAGACCCTCAATCCCAAAATTGTGTGGTCTTTGATGTTTCACGGTAAAAGTGGCTCTCCTACTGACTGTGTCCTGCCAGTGTGGCTCCCAGGGGGAAAATAGTAAAGACCACTGCACTAAACTTTCAAGTACGTCTGAACTGAAAAGGAAACAGCGAGGAGTGGAAAGGAAGCAGAAACAATACGAATAGGCTTAAAAGATTGGCATGAGTACAACAACAAGTCTGTATACCTCAGATTCAGGCTCGCTGTCATCACTGAAAGCACACGCCTCCACGTAGGGTGGATACATTTCTGACCAGCCAGCAACAGTACAGTTCCTGTAAACAAACCCTGATATGGGAGCAGACAGCAGAAATTCAAATTGGTTTCAAGTGATTCAACCATTGCAAAGATTTTCACAATACATCATACAATCTATTTAGAAGCTCAACCAATTTGTTATTCTTAAATTTCTTATTAATCTTCTCTGTGGCTTCTTTTGTCTAAACTTGAACTTCTTGGAACATATACTTTAAATTAACCGTGCTGTGAAATGCTGCAAAATGCAAGTAGGAAAGAAATTTTGAAAGCTCAGGTTGAGTTCCCGAGTTCCTAAAAAGGTTCCAGGGTTCTTCAAAATGTTTTGTTCAGTGAAAAAGGTCAATAAGTTTGTTCCCTTTCAGTCAATTGACTCGGCACAATGCAAATATATATCCCATATGTGTTGTGTCTCGTCCCTCTGCTTCTGGCAACCAAAGATATAGTCATAACATTTAATTTGTCTGTTTCGCATTATTCTGATACACCAAAGCATAAAACCACTACACTGCACTGAATTGTCTTGAATCCTCTTTAGGATTAGCAAGTCCAGAAGGGAAAGAGCCTACAATGTTTAATCTCCCACAGTTTAAACCTGTAATAACTGATTTTTTTGGCCACTTGGGGGCAGCATAAACAAGCTGTAAACACAACATTGACACAATATCACCTTTAGTTGATATGGGGAACTTTTTAGCAAACAGTTATGTTTTATAGATCCAGCATTTAGGATGTTTCTTGCCAACTGATGAATCTAAGTCCAATATTCACTCTCTGTTTTTGGTCTCTACCAATTCCTGAGGGAAATATCTGGCTCTTTAGCTGCTAAATGCTCCACTATGTTCGCCAGCTAGTCACTAACTGTGTCTGTCCGCTGTTTGGTACTGAGCAGATGAGCATACAGTGGGTTTCTAGAGCATTTTCGCTAAAAACTGCTGCCTGCTGCGGCCGAAAACAACTCTATGAGAGTGGTGAGAGTGAACCAAAACAGTAAAGTTACAGCCAGACAGCTGAACAATGAGCTGAAACTCGTTATAAAGCAGTAGGTGCATAACTATGAGCACCTCTTTCACATTGCCACATTGTTTCCCATTGTCATTTGATACATATTACAACCGCTTTAAAAATCATTTGAGAATTTTAATTTTTAACCAAAAGCTTTTATGCCAAAGCCAATGCCACAATTGTAGCCTATAATATTACAACGTTTTGTTGTGTGTGCCTGCCACATAGCCTCACAATCTTTATGGACCAATCACCAATTACATTTATTCTGGTTAGTAACAGACTGTATTATTGAATTTACTACATTAAAACCCTGTGATAGTCTTATTTGAACATCATTGAGAACTGTTTATGTCTTAAAATCTTGTAGCCACTAACATTGTGCAACAACACTGGAAACATCATCTTAACCCCCCCCCAAAAAAGTTCATCTTGCTGCTTCAAACTGCCTTATTTTCAGTATTACAGTGATTTTTCTAAGTTTATGTTCTTGTGCGTAAGAAATGCTGTTAGCCTGGCTTATAAAATCTGAATGATCTGCAATACTGTGTATGTGAGAGCATCTGTGCATGTATGTGTATTTGTATTTTTTCACACAATCAAGTATCTCATATTCTGAATTACATACTGCAGCCACACTGTTCTGGAAAGTTGTCATTCCTGTGCACTTGAAAATTAGCACATTTGGGCCGCTACACAAAGATTTCCTCTCTTAGACCATTTCACTCCATTAGCGCTTTCAGTCTCAATACATTTGATGCTTTCATGTCCTTGTTCAAGTCTACTGACATTTAACTCCTAGTTAACGTCCATTTGGAAACAGCAGGTGTCTGGAGAAAATGGCAGCTGGATCGTTCCCTGCACTGCTGTGTTTGTGGGATCTAAATGTGTTTGCCACAGGTAGCGCATGCAAACATTAGCTGGACTGTTTGAACAAAGACACACAGGAATGCATGTGGGGTTTTCTCTATTCCATTTGAGCTGAGCAAACAGGAACTAATGCTGCCAACTGCACTGCTGAAAGCAAAGACTCTGGTATGTTTGAGTGATCTGCAATTCAGATTATAATGAGGAGGAAAGAACATTATTCCTTAATGATCATGACCTTACATCTCTTAATGATGCTATCATAATGGCAGTCCTATCAAGACAACGGAGTACAAACAGTTGTATTATTATTTACAATGTCTGTCCGCCTTTAGACTGGAAGACAAAGGTTTCCATATTTTAAAAATGTACTAGCTGTCCTATAAACACTCATTTACAGATGCAAAGTATTAATAATTGATTCAAAATGACTTATTACATAACACTTCTTTATTTAGTAACAGTTAAATGATTTGTTAAAGAGTGAATAAACACCAAAATATATGTTTGCTCTAAGTAACTGTTTCAGAAAGGATATTAACTTTAAATATAAAACCTCTTAAACTGGACAACACTTTTAATTAAATGACTTTATTATTAAAACTTTAGAATATGTCTCTTTTGGTGTCATCAGCGCTATCTTTCTGGAAACTCAAACAGCCTGAGAGGATGTGTGTGACATGTGAACCCTGCAGACAAGATTTCACGTCATTTCTTCTGCCAGAAACTTCCCAGAGAATATATATTCTTGCCAACAAACATACATGAATATTTCATGCTGCGCTCCTTCATCAGAGTGACTCCAGCTTGCATTAGCATGGCAGATTATACAGTACAGATAAATATACTTAGTCCTGGTGCGACAGCAGAGCATGGGACTTCTACATTACCATCTGTATTTTAACTGTTCTATTGACTAGATGAAAGGAACTGAGGTATTCTTTTCTGAGTTGAGATTGGGGTTGACATAGAAACCAACCTTGATTGCTGGAGAAATGCTGGAAGACTTCAGAGCAGGATACGTTGACCACCTGCCCGACTTCAGCTCTCAGCCAGCATCCGATGTCGTCCCACTCTGTGTTACATCCTACAAACACAGACAGAGGGAGGAGCAGGGTCAGTCAATGAGAAATTCTTAACAAAAGGTTACGTTATGCTGAGGTGGAAAAGTTGGTGTCTCAATAAAAGCAAGATGTGACGAAGTGCAATGGAAACAGACTTAGAAAATATATCATGACCTACATGAAGCATGTGACTTAAACATCCACTGAAGCTTCTGCTCCACTGAAGAGAAAAAAATGTCGGCAGACAAAAACATCAGATCTGTGTGGAGCGATGAGGAGACTGTAACCATCCTCAAAGAAATACTTGAAACAAACATAATGCCATATTTCCATCACATTTTCTACATTGTTTTCCATCGTTTGATCTTTTAATTACATCATCTCGTTGCATCCTCTTCTTCTGCAATGGTATAATGGCACCCGACTGGACAGTTAGCGCCACCAACTGTTTGTCTTGATAAACCATCTCATAATATTCGCATAACAGTAGTGGAAGGAAACGCACATTCATTTGCATTTTTTTTGCAGATTTTCGGGCTACATTTGGATGTAAACCTGACTATTCACATCTTTCAACCTACCTGTCAGCGACAGAGGGTAATGTTACTTTTAACAGTCAGCCTCTTAAAGCTGCATTAAGTGGTTTTTGACCACTAGAGACAGACTAGAAACAAATTCAAAGATACATATCCCTGATGTCAATTTAGCTATAAGAGACATGTTTCTAGCCAATTGACTAATTAAGTCTTTAAGGTCTGTATTGATCCTCATCAACTCCTGACAAAAATACCTGAGTCTTAAGCATGCCATGCTCAATTTTCTTCACCGCACACTTGTTTGCTTTGTCTCTTTGCTGCTTCTGACCATGTTTGCTGAAAACAGTTGCTCATCATTTTATATGACCTGTTCATGAGAATGCTAAGACTAAACCATGCGATTTATGTGCGACCAGAAAACCACAACAGTGAGGTAAAAACTGCTAATAGCTGCAGTGTTGATTTAGACATACAGCACAATGTCATTTTGATTAATTGTAAATATCAAAAATATGGGTTAAGGCGGGTTGAAGTGTCATTTTGTCCAACTTCATCTGCAAGTTTAACAATGTAAGAGGTTAAAAGTAAAAAAATATCCACTACACAACTTCTTGGGCTTCTTATGCCTCATGAACAATTCACATATACTTCATATTTAAATCAATGTTTCAGAAGACAAAGAAGACAAACAACTGCATGAATTAGCATGTGTATGATGATTCATAAGCCTCTATATTACAAAGACTGTATTGGGACTCTACAGATCAAACAGTCCATCATTTCGATATCTTGATATTTGTGCCTGTTAAGATGTAGCACTGAGAATCATATCAGAGCTGAGATACTCATCTCCACCAAATATCCTCTGAATTCCTTGTGATTTTGATCAGTATAACCAGGCCTCTATATCCCCTCAGGCTTTGTTAAGGGTGATGTCACTTCCCCAAGCTACATATGTGTCAGGAAACTTGATTTCTGACCACATTTCATTGTCTACAAAGAATGGATGTGAATCATTTGTTATTCGGATGACCTTGTAGTTATTCAAGATATTTGTGTGTTTTCCTCTCAGCAGTGCTACCAGTTCATAATAGCCACACAGTAGTGGTGAGGGAGTGTTACCACTTGAAAAATACATTATTATTATTATTATTTACTCTTTCAAGAAATTATGCAAACAGTCTGCTTGCATAATTTCTTGTGCTTAGCTTCTTTCATATTTAAGTCCTATAGATTTTATGCTTTCTGTCAGTCCTGTGTCATCACATTAATATCAGTTGATTAATTCTTTCTGCAGGACTGAAGCTGCCACACACATTTCTTCAGAAGACAACGAGAGACATTATCCAATTCTTTTGGTTCTTCAGGGCCCAGACTTTGAAGCTTATGGGAAGCTTATTCTGTTGTGAGTCCTGAAATGCTTTTCTGTTTTCTGAAATGTCGTTTTGTTTTGTTGTCTATGAATAGCAATGTTGGTCTGTCAGTCAGTCAGTCCACCACTTGGGTCCCTGACACAAATATCTTGACAGCTGTTGGTTGGATTGCCATAAAATTTGTTCAGACATTCGTGGTCCCCAGAGGATGAATCTTAATGACTTTGGTGATCTTCTGACTTTTCCTCTAGCGCCACCATGTGGTTGACATTTGTGGTTTTGAGTGAAATGTCTTGACAACTATTGGATGGATTTTCATGAAATTAGTTTCAGACATTCATGTCCCACTCAGGATGAACTGTAAAAACTGCGGTGATCCTCTGATTTTGCATCTAGAGCCATCATCAGGTCAAAAATGTAAATTGTCCAATACTTTGATTTATGTACAAATGCACTGATATGAATGAATGACATTCTCATCAGCCTCAGCTGTACTTTGTGTTTAGTGCTATTAAGCAAATGTTAGCATGCTAACATGTTAAACTAAAATTGTCAAAATGCTAAGCATTATACCTGCTAAACATCAACATGTTGCATTGTCATTGTAAGCATGTTTAACTGAAATGCTAGCATGGCTGTAGACTTGTTTGAAATGTTTGTGTGCAAGTGTGTGGCTTTTTAAATATTTTCAGTTTTGTCCATCAGGACAACCCCTGGATGATCAAAATGATATTTTCTGCTTACAATGGGGAGCACCCAGTTTATGCATTATATATATTATGTTATGTAAGCAGCTTAAACAGACGATTGCTTTTCTTACAGTATACATTACTGTGTGCCTGTAAATGTATCCAAATATCACAAAATAAAAGAAGATCCAGCATTATTTATGCATCAGTCAAATGCTTCAGCTTTGTACAGCGTTCTTAACATGCTCTATGAATTTAAAAATGTCCTGCACTCCAGCAAAAGAATGATTGAGTTTCTCACAGCATCACATACTTCCTGCTGTTATTTTTATTGAGAAGGGACTTGAAAAATTTCCGCCCACCTCAGACATTCATCGGTGCAAATTTACAGACACCAACCACAGAAACTACAGTACATACAGGTGATCTAATTACCTAGTCACATACTTCTTCTCATGTAATTAAAAGAGGATATTTCTATTAATCCTGGACTAATAAATCTATATCAGTGCATAAAACCAGCTGACAGGTTTCATCCACAGTCCAGCAGAACGGGGCTTGCCTCGTCTTGTTTCTGTAAACGGACTGCGGTAAAAGCTTTTGCACAATGTCACACACGCCAGGTTTTTCCATCCACTGTCCCACATTTTCCAGATGCTAGATAAACCTGGGATTACTTACCGGTATATAATGGACTAATTCACATATCAATGTAGACATGGTCTCAGGAGGCACGTTTGACAGGAGTGAACAAATGAATGGACAGAGTAACTCCACTCTGATACATATTTATCATTGTGCTGAGCATAGTGTGTGCAAATATCTGCAGCCATCTCCATCCACAGCGGGTAAATGTCAACAGCAATGATGAATTTTTTGAAAAAAAGGCAACACAAGGAGTTTTTTCATTTATCCCCAAGGCTGAAGTGAGACCAAAATAAATGTCAAATACATTTTCAGCCAGAAATCTCTTCTGTGAAAAAAGTTTAAACTCCTCAGGCACTAGAAGTTTCGAGGAACACAAAAATGTTTCAAAGGGCTGGGAGTGATTTCTAACTAAAACATAAACACAGTCTGCCTGCATGTAAAATTAGGATTCTCAGTCTTCACTCAGCAGGATGTCGGTAAACCACATTTTATGCTGAGGCTGTTATTTATCTCATCATGTTTATTTATCCATACATTTTACATGTTGCGGGCATGAAAGTGGCAGTATTACATGGTTTATTTGTGTGAGGAAGAAAAAAGATCAATAAGTTAAGTCGCTTTCTTGTTGTTTTTATGTTTACAGTTTTTATGATATCATATGTAGTGTTGGGTGAGAGCCAAGATGTCATGGTTTTCGGTTTGTGTTCTGTTATTTCCTGTTTTATTTTGGTAAGAGTTCTCCCTCTTGTGTAGTTTTACTTCCTGCGTGTGATTAGTTTGCTTGCCCTTATTGGTTCCACCTGTGTCTCATTGTCTCCCCTACCTGTGTATTTAGTCTGTGTTCTTCCTTTGTTTTGTGTCAGATTGCTGTTGTATTTGTGTTAAGCGGTCTCACCCTAATTGTCTGTGTTTTGGATTTGTGCTCGGTTTCTTGTGGACCTAGTTTATGGAATTTGCCGGCTCGGTTTTTGTACTTGTTTGCCTCTTTTGGACTGCTACCTGGTTGTGACGACTACCTGCCTGTAACCCGCATAAGCCTTGTACATTTCATTACAAAACTGTTTAACTTAACCTGCTCTGCCTGCTGTCTCTGTTTTGGTCCTCTCCCAGTTTCTCAGCTTGACACTTAAACGTGACACTATATTAAAAATGAATATAAAATGAAATGCAAATCTATATTTTTCAAGCCATGCTAACAGCATGGCTATGGATGGAAATATGGGCCGAACATTTTGATTTATGACCAATTACCTGCAAAACTGACATTACTGTCAGCTTCAGCTGTACTTCATGTTTTTTGCTAATTAGCAAATGTTGTTGCATGCTACAATAATAAAGTAAGATGGTGAATATGGTAAACATCATCTAAGTCATTAAGATTCATCCTCTGGGCACATGAATGTCTGCAAATAAATTCATGTTAATCTCTCAGCTGTTGAAATATTTCAGTCTGGACCAAACTGGTGGCCCAACAGACCATCCATAGTGCCACACAGCTAGTTTAGCTAAAAGTCAAGAAGATGTTGCTCTAAAAAGACAATTTGCTTTATAAGAATTTGAAAGTATTATCCTTATCAAAACAAATGTTGTATTGTTTAAATGAATGCAATTTCACACTGGGCCTATTCTTCAATTGCCTATCCTTAAATAAATTTAAAACTGATCAGAGTCTGTACGGTGGCGTGCACTCCAGGTAATTTGAGACAGAGCAGTGATTTACAGGCTGCAATCTGTCTGGGTGAAATATCCATTCTTCTCTTGGTGCCTTTATTTCATTTTGTACAAAGTGTTTCTAATCAATTATCCACTCTTTCCCTATCTCTCAAAACTGACCACTTGCATCCAATCAGGTGGTCTGATGAAAATTGTCTCCTCCAACCTGAGAAATGATAGAGGGGCAGCGGTGTGCTTTTTTTTTTTTTTTTTTTTTTTTTCCCCACAGGACCTGGGAGTTGGATGATTGGACGTCACAGCTCCTCTGTTGCTGTCAGGCTGAATCAAACTGATATTCCTGAAGCCAAGGATCCAGGAGGGGCAGAGGGGTTGTTGAAATGCACTTTCAGGTCTCAGGTCTGTCATTTTTCATTGAGTGTTTACTGAATGAGTTGTCTCAGGGGTGGTGCTATGAATTGTGGGGCTTTTACACAGCAGGTTAATCGAGCACATCACAACTTCATATTTTATACTTGTTTAATTATCTAACATTGGCTAAACGGGTACACATGTACTCTTTACTATGTAAAGATGGATTCTTAGAGGTTAGTTACACAAAATGTGGCGCTTTTGTTTTTCTCCTGGCATTTTTAGATGCAAAGCCTCTCTAAGCTGCAGCTTAAACTCACTCACAGGATTACGATTAGCTAGATGTGCTCCAGTGCGTTGTTTGCAGTCACGCTCAAAATTCTGAATGAGAAGTAAAAGGCAGAATGGACAAGATGGAGAAAAGTCAATAACTGTGCTAGTTGTTTACTCATTGTAAGTGCTGTTGCCTGAGATGCATGATTTTATATTTTATGTAAAGTTGAAATTTAAATTTGATGTATAACGGGTAAAAACTGAAGATGTGCAACTGAACAGGCTGTAGCTGCAAGTGATTTAGTAAATTTACTTTCACATTTGTCCAGCAACCAATGTTCTGTTTGTAGTACCACTGACAGAATTAGTGCCCAAGCAACGCCTGTTTCCAAGAACCAACCTCTGTTGTTGTGAAGAGAGCTACATTCACTGTGCCATCCCAGTCAACATGTAATCACCCAATTCATTAACTTATGGCTAAATTTATTTGAGGTCACAATGACCTTTTGAGTCAAAAGTGTCATTCAGGGTCTGACCAACTGAAATATGGTTACAATCTGTTCATGAATTATGATAATGATGGCAAAAAAAGGGGGGGTTTCCAGCATATGTCAGTGAAGTTGACCTTTGGGGTAAAAAATGTCATCACTTCATCATTGTATCCCATTTTTTAAAAAAAGTAATAATAATAATCTGTTAAATTGTCATAATTACTACATCAGTTCTTGAATTATGGCCAAAAACATGTTTTGAGGTCAATGACTTTAACCTTTAGCCCCCAAATTCGAATCAGCTCTCGCTGCCGCAAGGCATAAAAACATTATGCAAATATGCTGTTCATCTCTCTTCTTAAATTCTTGCAAAAACATCTTAACTCCAGGTACATCAGGTGTCATCCTACAGGTTTAACACTACTAAGATGACTTGTCAGTTGTAATTCTGTGTACTGAAGATGGCTCAAGATAATTTTTCTTAACTATTTGCTTTAAAAACAGTGTCTCAAACATGAATTGCCATTGTATACAGTACAAACTCCACTGATGTCAAAATGATATTGCCCACTGACCAAATGTACATAAGGTCATAATGACATGTACTACTAATATAATGCATTAATGGCTGTGAAGGCCCATTTTATAGTCCATAGTATTTCTAACACAGCACCTGTGCATAGTAAGACTTTTTCTCAGTCTTGTACACTGATGAAGTGAACTTAAGGTCAGTATGACATCTACAATTTTATACTACATTAAAGTCTATGGAGGCCCATTCAATTTCTAACTGAGCACCTGCATACAGTACAAACTCCACTGGTATTTCAAAATAACTGTACTTAAGCAGATTATGATGGCATGCATAAATTGCATAAGGGTAATACTCCCCAGAAATGCTTCTCTAGTATTTAAATGTTTATTTTGTTCAGATCTTATGAAACACATGATCACTTAATCTCTTTCTACACCTAAATAAAACATGCTTAACAGTATCATTAAAAATGAAGTCAACATGGAAGTGCCAAAAACTGCAGTCCCTCATATGCCGACTTGAGGCTAGCTCCAAAAGCAATTCCATCTCAACAGAGCTCGATGTTAAAATGCCAAACTTCACAGCCTGGTACAAAACGGTTTTGGTCTCGGTTTAGCTAATGTCCCCCTTCATGACAACTGTGGAGAGGGGGTGAATTTTTTTTTATTTTTTTTTTTTTTTTTTTAAATAACTCACCTGTTATGTGAAAGTTATGCATACTTAAGTACGTGGCCACTTTGGGTGACAGGTGGGTGCCCCTCACAGGTGGCTGGTTTCAGCCTGCTAAATATAAAGATTTCCTCTCTATTGTGGGCTTCCATCCATGATTAGCCACAACTAATCACACTAAAAACAATGCCTTTCAAACCAGTCCCTGTCAAGTGCATCTTGTTGTAAGGAGTGGAAATCCATTGTGGATAAGACGATTAAAATTGACAGTGAAGTACAGCCTTGAAAATAAAGGATGTGCTTACAAGCTTGCAGTTAATGATCTGAAAAGGTACAGTTTCTTTATACAGTGACTAAATAGCTGTGCTGAGATAATTGGTATTAGGGATTAAGAAATTTTATTCTCCAATATTGTGGTTTCTTATTTCATTCTGGGTAATGCCAGAATTGGATGTTGGCCTCAAAATTTTAGATTTGGTGAGAGGGCAAACATCATAAGCATGTTACATGTGGGAGGATGATCTTCAGGTTTACACAGATGGGTAGAATCCTAATAGAAAAACAGAGGCATCTATTCAAGAGAAGAAACGGCTTCCATATAGTATTTCAGGTTTCACGACAGAGACAGTGTCATGTTTATAGGCACTTTGGTGGGTGGAACAAACAAAACCAAACAGCAGTGTTGATTGTACAGATGCTGTTGAATTATTGGCACTGAAGGACAGGACAGCTGATTTAATTACTGAACTTCAGGTGTTGCTTTATAAAATAAATCTATCTGGCAGGTTCTAGGGTTGGATTTAGGTCATGTTGGAGTAAATGACAACAAAGCAGCGGATTAATTAATTTAAGGTAGAAAGTTGTAGCTTCATCAGAAAGGTCTGATTTTAAGGTGGAAGAGGAAGTGGGACAAAATGTGAAACACACACCAGCCCAGTTACATAGTGTTGCATTATTTGCCATCAATGGACACCCGTAGCACACAATGGACGCTCCACACAGACAGGAAAAGTACTAAAGGTACAGTGGCCACGACACCATTTTGGCAAGTGAATGTGTTAAAATTGCTGCTTTTCTGGAGAGTTGACGCACACTGACATTAAACATTAGGACAGCAGCATATCCTGACAGGTTTGTTGGCTCAAATAGAAAATAATGGATGTGGGTGTTTTGAAGCTGTCAGTGTGGGTTGCCATTAATTTTACATGACAAGCTGGTTTTGGATGGTTTTCTCCCAGTTTGTTACTTGACATGAGCAATATTAAAATGACGTTATGAGGAAGGTTTTGTTCTTTCTCCCATTGGGGCTGGATGGCAGCAAAATGCTGATTTAGCATCTACTTGAAATGAAGATGATGATTTAGCTTTTTAGCAAAGTTGGTCTGCTGATCGGTCAGTCAAACACTTTGGTCCAGACTGAAACAACTATTGGATGAATTGTCATGAAATTTGCTGCACACATTCAGGATGAATTGTATTTACTTTGTAAAATCCTCTGATTTTTAATCTAGCGCTGTTATCAGGTCAAAAGTTTAATTTGTCCTATGTTTTGGTTTATGACTAAATACCTTTTTAAAACTAATGACATTCAACCTAGTTGTACTTTGTGTTTAGTGCTATTTGGTAAATGTTAGCATGCTAACACGGTAAACAGTGAACACGGTAAACCTGCTAAACATCATTATCTTAAGGCGGCAGTAAACTCCGCCAGAACTGCTTGTCGGATGGTCAGGTCGCAACAGGTCGGGTCCTTTACACTGTATCTGAACCGAAGTTTATATCTAGGTTGTTTACTTCAATCTGTTTGTTGGATTGCTTTACAGATTAGACTGCTTCCAAGTGTGAATAAAAATTTTACTGTCTGTCAAGCGGTGGAATAATATTCCCATAAGGGAGTTCCCGCTCCTAAATGCTTAAATTCAGATCTCTGGATTTGAGTCATACAGACACTGAGAGTGACAACTGTGATGTGCTGATTATGAAAAGATTTCATTTTTAGTCTGAGATTAGAGGCGCCAAAGAAAGAGGCACAATTATATGATCTATGTTAAAAGAAACATTTGTCCTCATTCATCCACGTAACAAAAGTCATAGTGAGTGTAGCAAAAACCATTAATTATGGAAACTAACACTGTTTCACTGGGACTAATAATCACAGGGGGGATTTTGAACTACCATGTGGGGAAAACCATAATGTTATATTCCCTGGTGTGTCTAACTGTCGAGTTCACAATTAACAGTCTTGTCAAGAGGCTGATGATTGATTTCAAACATTTCCTTTCAGATCATCCAAAAGGTTTTGTCACCCACTGAGCAGGGCTCTATTCATAGGCCTTTATATACAGACAGCTATAGAGGAAGCTATACATTTAGGCACTTAAATGTCACCTCATTTAGGATTAACAATGACATGTGAAATTACTTTGGACACCGAGTGAGTGCTTCCAGAGCACCGCTGAGGGAGGAACTGGATGACACCCTCATCTATTAAGCAGCATGCTTTTAGTTGGCTGCTCGTGGGATTTAAGGTTTTAATGGAATTAAAATTTTGTTATTTAATGTACATCTGGGTATTGGTTTTTTTGGGGGGGGGAGGCAGAAAGAATAACGTTGTTTTTTTTTTTTTTTTTTTTTGGCTAAATATGACCAGTTTTCAACAGCTTTATATTCAAACTATTTCTATTTTGCCAAAAAGTGATCAGTGCTTAAAGAGAATTAGGCTATATTATCTCAATCCATCCAATAGTGAGATATTTCACTTAAAACCACAAATGTGAACCTCATGGTGGCGCTAGATGAGTGTCAGGGGATCACTAAAATCACGAGGATTCAACTACTCGGCACCGTAAATGTCTGCACCAAATTTCATGGCAACCCATCCAACAGTTGA
The DNA here is from genome assembly GCF_020085105.1 of Siniperca chuatsi. Lineage (NCBI taxonomy): Eukaryota > Metazoa > Chordata > Actinopteri > Centrarchiformes > Sinipercidae > Siniperca > Siniperca chuatsi. The sequence continues at coordinate 10,965,576 of NC_058054.1, forward strand.
GTTATGTCAGTCTGGACCAAACAAAATAATCCTTAGTTGGCTAACTGGCTGATGTTTGCCAATGGCAACACGTTTCACAGCAGTATACAACATATGAGGTCTACTTGTGCCCATTACCACCAGGAGTCAGTCACTGATGACACTCATGATTATTTCACAAAGGTGAAATTTGAACTCTGCATGACTCTCCAACTCGGCATGATTTCATGTCACCTGCATGGTTGGCATCACACTGATGGACACACAAACACACCTACTTCGACAGAGAAATTCATCAGCAGACATTAATCTGCGTAATGAGCAGCGGAGGACAAGTTTGCACCAAAGTGTTGTGTCGTTCCGGCATTCAGACTCATCAGGGGTAATTAAGATCAAATTAGTCTGGAAATGTTAAAGTTCATCACTCTCGTGGAGGGGAGTTGCCAGAATATAATGAAGTCAATGAGTCAGATTGGAGGGACAGGCAGGTGAAGCCTCACCAGGAGGAAGAACAGGTGTCAGTGTGGGTTTTAGATCAGTATGATGATTACATGGTGTAATAACACCGTGTCCACACGCATTACAGATTTCATTCATTCTCTGCATTCTGTCTTTTCAAAATAAGACAAGAAGAAAGAAATTAAAGTGAATTAAAGGAGTGTCACACAGTTGTTCTGCTGCTACAAGTGCAGTAACTTAATTTTTAAGCTGCTATCACAAAACACCCACCACCCGACAGTGGTGGAAGAAGTATTCAGGTCCTTTACTTAAGTAAAAGTAGCAAAATAACAGTATAAAAGTCCTTCGTTCAAAATTGTACCTAAGTGCAGTACTTAAGTAAAGGTACTTAAATACTTTCTACCACTGCCACTCCATTTGTGATGAGTCATCACAAAATATTTATTTTCCAAGAAGATAAAAACGAGGGATTTTGATTTTTAAAAATCACATTTTGAGTATTTTTGTATTTATTTATTATTATTATTTATATATATATATATATATATATATATATATATATATAGATATATAGATAGATAGATAGATAGATAGATATATATATATATATATATATATATATATATATATTTTAATAATAATAAAAAAATTTAAACATGTAACAAGATATAAAAACAGATGATTAGAATTTGGAAAATGTATTTTTTATTTCGCTGTGTCTTTAAAACATGTCTGGAGGGGAACTTTGTCCATATATTAACAAATGTGTATTGTATTGTGCTGTATCTGTTTTGTAAAATGCTGCATCTTATGGTCTCGATTCATATTTATAAGTCTTTTCTGCTGGTATTTCTATCGCAGTTAAAGGCAGTTAACCTTTCGCCACCCACTGATCCACCTCCAGTTCACCGGCGCTGCATGTAAAACTTTGCTCGTGCTTTGAAAAGTTACATGAATATCAACACCTAATACATGTATGTATAGGTTTAGAGTCTTGGTCACTGGGGTCATTTAAAAGTAGAGCTGAAACAATTTGTTGTCAAATCAGTTTTGATCAACAAAAAATTAATCAGCAACTATTTTGATAATTGATTGATCTTTTCAAGCAAAAATGTCACAACATTCACTGGTTCCAGCTGCCCAAATGTAAGGATTTGCTGCTTTTCTTTGACATATATGATAGTTCAGTGAATATTTGAGGATTTTTGACTGTTGGTCAGACAAAACAAATAATTTGAAGACGTCACCTTGGGCTCTGAGAAATTTTGATGGACATTTTTCAAAATATACTGACATAGACAATTCGACTTTTCAGTTGATTGAGAAAATAATGGGCACATTAAGTGACAGTAAAATCAATCATAGGTTGCAGCCCTACCATCTTGTACAAGAAATCCACTTACAATGCAGATAAAGACAGATTATACAACTGAAGCCTAAAAACATGGAAGGTTAAAGGTACACAATTAAATCACTGTAATCAATTTAATTTGACTGCATTTTGACCTCTGAGAGCCATTGAAGTCACTAAGTCTTAATTTTTGTGTGTGTGTGTTCATGAGGTTCATCACATGAATAAAGCTGCAAACTTTGCTCCCAGTGCCACAAATATCACAGAGAATAAAAATGTTCAGCTAACAGAAATAAAACACAGTTCCTACAGAAAGTTTAACCTACATCATTCAGCTTCCTGGGTGTGTATAATGTGCTGGTTTCATCTCTTGATTTCTGCCTGTGTTTTACTCCCCAGCACATCTCAAAACTCTTCCTTTTTTTAGTTTAGCCCACATTCCTGTCTATTAAAAAACATCTCGCAGTGCGCCACTCTTTTCCCAGTTACCTCTGTAAGTGTGTGTGTGTTTGTGTGCAGAAAACACAAAGCAGCAGCATCTCACATGAACCCACCGCTGTGGTCGGTCTGGTTTTGCGCTTCACTTCTCCTGGTCTGGCTACAAACCTCCCGAGCCCGCAGGTGCTGGGAGACGATGGCGCAGTCCGGATGAATCGCTTCAGCCTGAAAATACAGACAACTTAGTTATCTACAGTGAAGCAGACACATGCACCACAAGCCGATGCTCTTCGCTGGTTGCTTGCAGCGATGGAGGAAAAACGTGGAAATTATCAGGAGCAGGTGTATTTGTATATGTATCGAGAAATTAGTTTTTATATGTCCCCTTTTTGTCATAAAATCTCCTAAATAAAGATAAATATAAACATTTTAAATGCCCCTGCTAATTAAAAATGTGATTTTGCCCTCAGAATAATATTATTCATAAGAGTTAAAGTCATTTCTTATTAACATGCCTTTTCCAAATTCATGCTCAAACCTTGCAGACTACAAGATAACATCTGGACCAGTCATACCTCTTTTTTTCTGTGTTTTCCCTGTTGATTTTGTCTTTGATTGATACCAGATGGATGGCTGTGAAGGGTGCAGGTCGCCAGCCTAGATAACCACTAATTAGTGCCAGCGGCTTAATGAGGACATTTGCTGTCCAAGTGTTGCGTGTGTGCTCCAAACAGCCAAAGAAGGACAGAGATAATAATAGTAGGCTAATAGCATCGCAATAAAGATGTCATTAGGCTATAATTAAGTAGATCGTTTCTTAATTAGTAGTTGTTTCGCTTTTAAAATGCAAAAGGTTCTTCAGCTGCACTTTGATCTGCTTTTATTCACTTCATGGATGAGCGTATTTTGGCCCAGATAGGAATATAATGATAAAGAAATATAAACATGCAACTCACTATAGGCCTGTACCACAGATGAAGGTAAAAGATGAGGAGTATGAATTTCTGCTGTCGTCCTGGCAGCCTCTTACAAAACATTTCCATTTTCTTATCTGTCTTCTTTAGATCCCGCATCGGACGATGATGATGTGAGCGTAAATCCAGGTTATTTGTTCCTCTGTGCCTCTTAAAGACTCACTTCTTTATAGCCTCGGTATGAAAATGTAATCTGTCAACCTAAAATAGATGAATCCCCATTCTCCCCTCGAGCTGCAAAACTTGCGGGAGTGGAGAGCTGCTGTCTCACATCTGCTCTCTCTCTCTCTCTCTCTCTCTCTCTCTCTCTCTCTCTCTCTCTCTCTCAATTCAGTGGGCTTTGTTGGCACGGGAAACAGATGTTAACATTGCCATTGTGGCATGTTGATACATATTGGGCAGCAAGATCTGCCCTTTCTCCTTCTCCTAGGAGTATTTTTAATTTTGAGAGCTCATTTAACTTTTTGAAATCTGAGATTACAGAGTTGAACTTGTTAAAGTAAATGTTTCTTATTTCATTGGATGTTATACATTGTGGGAGGAAGTGCATCTCTGTCTCAACCTCACCTGTTGAACAGTGACCACTCTTAATTGCATTTAGAGCTCTTTTAGTGCATTCACTGCCATGTTGAAACTCCCTGATGCTGTTATGGTTATACCAAGGTGGGTATAACTCATACTGTGTTCAATGATATGATTATTAATGGTAAACTGGTATTTGTTCTCCTGGCATCTGGGGCGTTTAGAAAAATCTACTATCTACTCTGTCCAGGAGAACAAGGTCATCAGCATAAAACAGAGACTTCACCTCTCTAACTAGGAGCGAGAGGCCTGGAGCAGCACACTGATCCAACTGCAGCAAGTTCATTTATATACACATTAAATAAAGTCGGGCTTAAATCGCAGCCCTGACAAACACCTCTTCTCTGGGTGAACGATTCAGTTTGTTTGTCTCCAATTTTAACAGCACACCTATTTTTCAAATACTTTGATGTAACCAGATCATACATTTTGCCCCCTATACCACAATGTAGAAGTCTGTAATAGAGCCCTTCATGCCAAATAGAGTCGAAAGCTTTCTTGAAGTCAATAAAACAAGCGAATATCTTACCATTTTTTGTTTGGTGAACATGTTTGTTAATTAAAGTGTGAAGGGTGTTTTGGGAGGAAGCCAATTTGATTTTTACTCAAGATGGAGCGTTTGTCAAGGAAATCTAGTCTTAGTATTTAGAATACATTCTCTCTCTCTCTCTCTCTCTCTCTCTCTCTCTCTCTCTCTCTCTCTCTCTCTCTCTTAGGGAAGAGCAAAATCCAGTGAATGAATATCTCATTTCATTCAGAGATCTGGCAGTGGGGATGCGTGATAAGACAAACAGCCAATGGCCTCATTTAAAGTCACAAAATGTATTTTGCAAATGTTAATGACTGCCAGATGACCACTGTATATGTCTCACATAAAACCTTTATTTGTACACTGCCTGATAGGCAAACAATTTAATATTTAACGGGATATTTGTTCATTATTATCACATTTACATTTGTCTGACAGCTTTCGTTATTTTTCAGATTACGATTTTTCAGACCCTTCCTGTCCATTGAAAACCACGTATCTCCAAATTTGAACATTTTTAATTTTAATTTTTCTTATAAACTGACGGATGAAGTGTTCTTTTATGGGTACATTTAAAGTTCATTTACTTAACTGCTGTACTTAAGTACAGTTTTGACACCACATTTTACTCCACTACATTTATCTGTAAACTACAGTTACTAGTTACTGTGCAGATCAAGACTTTACATACAAAACATATGATCAGTTTATCAAATACGATGCATTGTTGTAGATTAAACTACCAAACAGTGTATAAAGAAATTATCCCGCCTTCACCTGCACCATCAAAATGCTTCTTACCATTAGAAAGGGGGCCCTTCTGATGCCTAACGTGTACTTTTACTTATGCTTTACGTAGCCTACGTTTTGCTAATAATACTTCTCTTAAGTAGGATTTTCAATGCAGGGAGTTGGAGTATTTTTACACTGTTGTATTGGTACTTTTACTTAAGTAAAGGATCTGAATATTTCTTCCACCACTGATCATTACATGGTGTCTGTTAACAAGGCTGGATTACCAACCGGGCAAAGCAGGTAACTGCCAAGCCCCAGCTTTGCTGCACGTAAGTTGGTTTTAGTATTTGATTAACTGGAAATTTGTTAGCGAATTTGCACCACTAAAATATCAGCTAGAGCTGAAATGATAACTTGAATAATTGATTAGTCAATGACAGAAAAATAATCTCCCACTATTTTGACAATCAATTAACTATCATGTCAAGCCAAAATGGCAAACATTTGTAAGTTCAAGCTTCTTAAAATGTGAGAATTAGCTCCTTACATTATAGTAAACTAATTATCTCTTGCTTTTGGACTTTTGGTCAGATAAAAGAAGCAATTTGAAGTAGAGCTGCAACAATGATTGATCAATAAGTTGATCGAAAGAAAATGAGTCAATAATCAATTAATGTTATACTCCGTAATGTTCAGGACCCAAAAGCAGGACTCAGACAAAGTCTTTTAGATAGTTCAAATGGATTTATTCACAAGGTGGGGAACAGATGAGTCTCACGGTGGAGCAGGGCAGGCAGGCCGGCTGATAATGGCACTGGACGAGACAGGCAGGCGGGCAGAGAACACAGGTGAGTGTGAACCTGAGACACAGGGAGAACACAGGTTAGTCCGAATACAACTAGTCACGAGTAACAACAATTAGGAGATTTGGCCGTGCGTCTGTACCACATTGGCAAACAGAACAATCTGGCTGGACTGGAGAGGAGAGCCGGGGTCTTATACTGTAGCAGCTGGATGACTGGATGAGTGTGCAGGTGAATTGGCGGCAAAAGCTTGACGAATGAATGAGGCGGAATGCCACGCCCAGACAAGGACACACACACACTCACAGAGAGAGAGAGAACAAACAGGGGACAAACAGGAAGCACCAGGAAGGGGAGAGAACAACTGGAGACACTAGGAATGAGGGAGAGGCAGAGCCGGACCATGATAATTAATTGTTAAGTATATATTTTTCATTATGATGGTTCCAGGTTTTCAAATGTGAGAATTCACCGCTTTTCTTTATCTTACATCATAGTGAATTGAATATTTTTGGCTTTTGGATTTGTTGATTGGACAAAACAAGACATGGTGTCACCTTGTGCTCCTGGATATTGTGATGGGCATTTTTACTGACGACACGATTAATCAATTAATAAAGCATATAAAAAAATCAGCAGATCGGTCCATAATAGAAATAATCGATAGTTGCAGCCCTAATATCAGCAAATGCCTTATTGGCTAACTTTGTAGCCATGTGTTAAAGAGAGCTCTTCTGTCAAAATCTAGTTTTAAGAGCTTTACTATTTTATATTGTGTGTTTATATTGTGTTCACATGATGCATATTCCTTACAAAGTTGTGTTTAATCAAATTACCACAAACATATATTAAAGGTTCTGTATATGAGATTTTGAACATTAATATAGCAGTAAACAACTATTTGCTATGTAAAGATCTAGTGGAGTAATCCTGAGCAGAGGATGACATCACACTCCCTCCAAGTGTGTCTTCATCCGGGCTTCTCTGCTCTTTGTTTTGGTAGCTGGTGCGGCTGCGCGTGCATGTTGGTGCATGTGAGTCCCACTGTGTGAAACTGTTGGCTTTGAGGAGGTTGGTTCTTTTCTCATCTAACGCGGTGAATAAAGGATTTATTACGACCAAACCACAGTTGGTGATTGTTGGAACAGACTAAGGGGTCCATTGTAGCCTCAGCGAGGCACAATGTGGGACTAGAATCCCAGTCTCCAGCACCATAGGTCAGCTAAAGCCCCACATTGGGCAATCTTTCATCATCATACTTAAGGAAAAGTATATGAGTATTATCGGCAAAGTAGTAGTATCAAAAGTAAAACTACTCATTCTACAGTAAAATAGTCCCTGTCAGTGTTTCACTATTATATCTGATGTTTTTGGATTAATATTACTGTTGCATTAATGTGTATGTTGCATTTTACTGCTGAGTAAAAAGTACAATATTTACCTCTGAAATGTAGTGTAGAAGAAGTAGAAGTATCAAGTAGCAAGTACCTCAAATTTGTACTTAAATACAGTACTTGAGTAAATGTACTTAGTTACATTCCACCACTGGGCATGTTATGAAAGGATAGTTTTGGTTTTCTTTGCCTGAGTAGGTAGCCTGCTGTCAGTAATTGGTTATTCGAAAACACACTAGCTAAAAGGTGGGTTATGACTGGAAAGACGGTGGTTAAAATCTGTTACCACTTTGGTATCTTTGAACAAAGATTAGATTTTGCTCCACTGGAGCTGGTTTATGGTCATGGTAATTTACAAATGGGGCCATGTCAGGCAGTATCCAGGTGTTAATGTGGAGCAGGCCAGTGCTAAAAAAAGCTTAATCCTTCCCTACAGAATAGGTTCCCAAGAACAAGAACACAGGATTCAACCTTCAACTACTCATCTGGAGCTACTTGGTGATTCATTTACAGGAACATTTTACAGGTCAGGTGTTCAACTAAAGCTCCTCGCAAACAGTCGGAGAATACGATTGTGCTTGTCACTCTCCAGGTGTGAATCTGTGTCCCTCAGTGTGAAACATGGTGTCCCAGCAGCTTCAATGATAATTGAAAACAAACCTCTTGGTATACAAGGTAGCATGTTATCAGGTTTCGGTCATCACTGTAGCATGGGCTTTCCATAAAGATAATCCTGAAAACCTATACCTAAAACACCAAGACCCATTCACAAACACAGGTTAACAAAAGGTTTGTGTGATACCACGGACACCTGTTGGCTAATGGCTTATATTTCAAACATATTGGTTGTTTGCATTTAAACAAGGCTTTGCATTGCCTGTTTGATCACCGGTTTCAATTTTGTGGAGCAGGGAGGTGAGTGTTGAGAGTGTTTGATCCCCATAAGAGCTAATGTATCCTATTCAAGCTTGTGTTTTCACAAGCTACTAGAACCAATTGTACTGTAAGCATAGTAACACTGAAGTTGGGAAAAGCACGTCAGATGAAGCCAGTGATTGATACATGGGCTGCAATTAACGATTATTTTCATTATCGATTAATCTACTGATCATTTTTTTTATTCACATTCTTGACATTCATTTGGTGTACAGAATGTCAACAAATAGCAAACAAATGACACCGAAAGATATTCAGTTTCACTATCATAGAAGACTACAAAAACCCAGAAAAATTCACATTTGTTTTGCGTCTCTGTGGTCAGTTTGCATCTGTTTGTAGTGATTGTGCATCTCTTTGTAGTTGTTTCTTCTTTTGCGTGTCTTTGCAGTTGTTTGGGGCCTGTTTGTGGTCGTTTTGAGTCTCTTTGCTGTCCATTTGCATCTCTCTGTGGTCGTTTTGTGTGTTTTTGTAGTCCTTTTGTGTGTCATTGTGGTCGTTTTGCATCTCTTTGTAGTTAAGTAATACAAAACTCTAGCTCTTTTTAAACTTACATGTCTGATTGATTGTTAATAATATGTGTATCCTTAGCCGTTTTGAATGTCATGTGCACATCGTTTTGTACAACTAACAATACATTTGTGACAGTTTTAAGGTAAATCTTGAGTTTGTGTCGAACCGGCTCCATTTCTAATCCAGTGATTTTAAGTGTGCGCTCTGTACTCTAAACTGAAGAGATGAGTGACTTTTGAAATACAGTGAAGTTTAAACGTTACTATTTTAGTGATTTGTAATTAGTCGATAGACAGAAAATTAGTCTGCAACTATTTTAATAATTGATTAATCGTTTTAGTCATTTTTCAAGCAAAAACTGCCAAATATTCTCTGATTTCAGCTTCTCCAGTCTGGGGATTTGCTGCTTTTTTGCAACAATTTGTAGATGTCTTCTTGGATTCTGGGAAACTGATGGATATCTGATATTTTATAGATTAAGCAATAAATAGATTGACAGATTAATTGATAATGAAAATAATCAAGACCTCAAGGCAGTAATTCTACAAGGTGCAGTTCTGACTGCAAGCAAGATCAGTGTTGTAGCACATATCCCACTAAATTATGCAAACACAACATTTTTACAGGATGAAAATAAAGTGTCATAGCTGTGTGTTTGCCCTCCCATTCATATTCTTCTCCCTGAAGGCTCAACACAGGTTGCAACATGTTTTTTCTTGTTGCCCTTGTTTTCCCAGAGCAGGCCTTATCAGTGCTACAGGACAAATAGATAGTGAAAGGCCTTGCTTAAAGAGGAATGCCACCCAATTTCAAAAAGCACATGTATTATTCTTGAGGCTCAGCCTACAGGTCAGACAATACTTGTAAATGTGTGCCCTCTTTTCCTAAAACCTGAAGCTAAAGCTGATGTGTAAAATGTGCGTTTGTTTAAAAATTAATAGGACACTCACTTTGCTTATGTTTAAATTCTGGTTCATATCGGTTAGCAATGCTTGATTATGAACTTTATTTGGTTTGACAACACCTTAGCATCTGATGGCTCCACAAAGTGAGCACCTCATCTATAGTCAGTGGAGCAGATGTTAATTTTACAGCCCGCAGACTGTGGAAAGTGCACAGACTGATTGAACTGTGATGTGCATTCTTATAATAAGCAGCATTCACCTTTGATGTTTAGTCAGAGAAATTTATGTCAAAGGATTTTACAGCTTTTATTGTAACAGATAGAAGTGCACTTATATTTGTGGAGATGGCTTTGCACTCAAGGGGCTCCCCAGATGAATAATACTGGCATTAAAACCCCTGAAGCAATATACAATACAGAAAGGAACCCAGCAGACGCATACTGTATCACTCAGATATGGGACAATGGAAAAATCAAGAAATGCAGTCACAGTTACTTTAAGTAATGAGAAACTAGGGCAGGAAAAGGCTGGACGATGGAGGAATAAATCAACCAATCAGCGGAATTAGTGTTGTTGAACTCCTTCCAAGAACACCTAAGGTCAAAGAAGGATGTTTTACAAATTTTAATGATGTGGCTTTGTCCTTTTTGCCCTGGAGTAGATCTCCTGTAAACGGGTAAATCATAAATTGTCTGAACAGCAGTGTACTGATGGCTTCATTTTGGTACAACTTAAAGCACAAGCCTTGGTTTTAATTTTAAAGAGTGCCCAGCACAAGTAACTCAGAGTTACAGAGTAAGAATTTGTCACAATTTGCTGCTTTTCCTACTTGCCCTATTTGCCTTTTGAAGAGAAAAGATACGATGAAAGTTGTAAATTATGGGTCAACGAGAGTGGATGAATGTGAATAGGGTGTTGGTCTGATTATGTGATGTCCTCGTGGGTTCAAACACTTCTCATGAGAGACGCTTCACTTTGCATTAGTGACAAGATCCTTGTAACAGGAGGTTAGCTGAGGCCAGCTGCCTGACTGACTGTGAGATTTCTGAAGCTGTCAGAAGTAAAGATTTAGGAGCTTGTGGCACTCATTTTGAAATCTGTATCTATCATGTTTCCTTTGAGGTTGACATCTAGTTGTAGGAGATTGTTATCATTGGTTATTAAGTGAGAAATGTTTATTGCTAGCCTGGGAACCAGACAAATCTGCTAAGCTCATGTTTCTCTGGCAGATACGCATTTGCAAATAGTGGTTTGTTGCATGAGAAAGCTGAAAACTCTGCAACAAGAAGTAAAAAATACATTGTTTTTTGTGTAACTGTGATTCTTTCCATGTATTGACTAAGGATTGTGGTCAATATGCTGTGGAACTGTGGGAAATCTTGTTTATAGTTGATGGTAAAGTGTTATTTTATTGTATTTAATATTATTTATGTATTTTACCTTTTTAGTCCTGTTACACAAATTATTAAGTGGGTCTATGATAGCTGAACATCTTCAGTAATTGTGGATTTATTGCTCGTATCACGTATCATGTAAAATCACCCTACCTTTACTTACACCTTGCAATAAAAATAGTAAAAAGCCTGGATTTGTAAGTGTTATCTGTAAACAATAGCAAAATCAACAACATCACTACTGCTACTAATAATAATAATAATAAATATAAAATAAATCTACGAAAGCCACACTGAAAACTAGCTAAATTAAGTTAAAATTGAAAATATATCAACCTGTATCAACCCAAATAATCAAGACTGTGTCCTCTGTCAATACCAAATATTATTAATAATATTCTAGCCTTGTGTAGTTTTTCTACAGGATTTATAGTCTGTTCAAATTAGCTCGATTAGTCTGCCCTCTGCAGGACAAGGGAGGAAACAGTATTTGACTTCACAAGAAACTTAAACCTGTATTAAACTTAAAATTTAGCCCAGTTTTATTTGCAGAGATGCAGTCACAGAGGCCCGTTTGTCAAACTGTAAAGACAAAAGCAACACTGCGTCATTGTTCAAACTAAACATATAACTATATAAAATCACAGTTATGCATGGGCCTGGGCCCCACAGCCTGTCAAGACACCATGACAATAATTACTCAGCCACAGACTGTATATAAAGTCTGTGCTCATAGCTCAACGTTAACTGCCGGTCTCTTAGAATCATGGGAAATGAAGTCTTTGGCCAAAATGGATCATACCAATCTTAAGTCACGACGTAAATAGTAGCGAAAACACGGATCCCTTTTTATCTTCAGGATTCATAGAAAATGACATTTTTTCTGTGAGTTTGTATGTTATTATATTTTTCATAAACGTTAAAAAAACGCGGAAATCATCGATAAAATCGTCGTCCCTCCCCCCTCTGACACTGAAGAATACAGGCGGCCCGTTACTGCAAGTCCTCTTCTCCCGTCGGATTACAGCCGAGGCAGCACGCTAAGAAACGATTACCGGGACATAAAACGTCGAATAAAGCCAAGAGTAAGTGTAGAAGACTTGTATTTATACGACATGGAATAAAAACTCTACTGCTTGTAAAACCCCATAAACTACTGTTGAATTTTGAGTTTTAAAGCGCCACGTGGTCAACGGAACTACAAGTTGCTGGGGCTGTGAGAAAACTTACTAACCTAACTTTAGCTAGTGTCTGGGTGAGCAGGCAACAGGTGACATACAACACGCGTCTCTGCTGTCATTACTCTCATTTTAACTGTGCTTTTTGCCTGATTTGTCACTGGTATTATAAATTAATTGCCCACTTTCTTAGTTGTTGGCGAATTGTTATTTTTGTCTCAGATTTATAATATTGAATTAACTTAAGAGTTTCCATAAGGGTTCGTAGTTTGAGAATTTTTGTGTTGTCTCTTATTTCTCTGTTGGGCATTAGCTTCCCATCCCAGATACCAAAGGTGAGTGTTGATGTTGAAGCTGCTTTTCAGCTGATGCCCTAACACATGCACTGGTTTATTGCTGTCTTTATAGTGTAGTGGAAGTATTTTCCACTCAGTTGCCAGTTTATTAGTTAAACATAGCCAAAACTAATGCAGCCTAATACAGCAGACCTGCAGTAAATCCTCCCTCCATGAAGGTTAAAGTGTTTCTGTTGAAACTGTTTCAGCGAGGTGTTCATTCACCTGTATGATCATTTTAGAGGATGTGGTTTGTGGTGCTGTTGAACTGTACTGCATTTTACTGAGAAGTGTTTACAATATCCCATCTAATCATCGACATATGGGGAGTAGGGCTGCAGCTAGCAGTTATTTCCATTATTGACTAGTCTGCTGATTTTGTTTTCTCGAATAACCAGTTAATCTTTTTAACTTTAAAATTGCAGAAATGTGTGAAAAACGCCCATCACAATTCCCAGAGCCCAAGGTGATGTATTCAGATTGCTCGTTTTGTGCAAGCAACAGTCCAAAGCCCAAATATATTGAATTTACACTGTTATAAAACAGAACATCCTCCTATTTAAGAAGTTGGTCCGAGCATATGTTTGGCATTTTTGCTTGAAAAGTGACCCAAACAATTAATTTTCTGTCGATTGACTAATTGTTTCAGCTCTAATAGAGTGGACAAAATATTAGGAACTCCTCCTCTGTCCGACTACTTTTAATTCTTTTATTCTTTTTAGATTCAAGAGTTCAGTGGGCAAAAATACCTCTTTATATATGACTGCAATTGAATGGAATAAACTTCTAGTATCTCTGAAACTCAGTGAAGCAGAGATACATTTTAAGCAGGCTATGAAGAAATTGCCAGCAAATAGTCTCTCAGAATGGGGACCTTTGCACAAATGAACTCAAGAGTTGTCATTTAATGGCACTTCTTTCATGTGATTAAATGGATATTGTATTTGCACCTGTCTGTCTTGCCAGACTTGAAGCAGTATTATGTGTATTTTATGATTGTCAAAGAAATCAGATTAACAAAATTCAACAGCTAAAAACTTCAACCTCCAAAATTACCATAAAGTTGAATCAACACCTCTTTATAAGAGAATGAAGGTAGGATTTATTGCAGGGCTGTCGTATTAGTCTGCATTAGTTTTAGCTAGGTGTACCTGAGAAATTGGAAACTGAGAGCATATATTTGCTATAAGGAATGTATTGCATGTGTGGTTGGTTTTTTTTATAAATGTTTTTTTTATCACGCATGATAATAGTGTCTTGTCATGTATGTTTAAAGGCAGTGCTGCTATCAGAAACATTTTGATTGTCTTTTAATGAAATTTCTGATTTTTATAATTCAAATTTATGTGATTATTTTGAATTATTTAAATATTCCATTCCACAATAGGTAGCGTACATTTTCCTCCAGTATGCCAAAACAAAGGTGAGCCAGACACTGCACAGGTTGGGTTTTTGGATGTTTCAAAAACGAACATCTTGTCATATTTAATGCATAAACAGTGTTTCCTCGTTAATTGGACACAGCTGCTGTGTGTTGAAAGGGATAGCCTTGTTCTAGTTTTGCAACACACCTGTCATTATCTGGGTGTAATTCACTGTGTGTGTGTGTTTCAAGTTAAAATGCTTCTTAATCATAAAATGATGATTTAAATAAAAAACATATTTGTACTGCATTGAGTTTTACATTTGAAATGAATATGGAGGAAACACTGCAAACGCATCCTAACCTAAATGTTGGCCATTTTCACCTGTCATTTGTGTTATTGATTGTTTTGGGTTTGCTTTTTGAAAGTCCAATGTGAGTCAGATTGATCAATGAACTGTTTATAACCTTTTTGGGTATTATTCCATATCCTGAAAGCATACACAAATGAGGACCTTTGCATTCTCAGGTTGGTTCCTCTATTTTCATAAAGGTTAAGCTCATTCTGAACTCTTCCTGTAACGGAAAATATGGCATTTTCTGGAAAATTTAAGCTTTTTGATCAATCAACTCTCTCTTTGCCCTCAAGACCACATTGGCATCATATAAGCCGTTTTATGAGCTTTTTTTGATGCGTCTAACCAGCATTGAACTAATGGCTCTAGCTTCCACCTGTTGCTTCTTTTCTCTCCTCATAAACCTGACACAAAAGTGAGAAGAGACCCCTTTAATAGAGAAATGGATCAGTCTTTGCCAAACCGTCAGCAAGGAGGAGCCCCTCAGCAGGCTGCACCAGTGGGGGCCTTCAGGCAGGGCAATATTCCCACTCTGGAGAGAGGCATCATCAGCGGAGACAATGTCCAGTTTGGGAGGCTGCGTCAACACACACGTTTGTCCCAGTCGGAGAGCCAGAGCTCTGGGGCTGAAGAGGAGTGGTTGAGCACCTCTATGGAAGCGAGCGGTTCCTATAGTCAAAGCCCCGTCCTCCAGGGCATGCAGGCAGAGGGAATCTGGCACCACCGCAGTGCTTACGAGCAGGCAGAGAGCAACTACCAACGCCGCCTCGCCTCAAATGGCAACGGACCGCTGTCATCCTCTCCGAGGAGTCCCAACACCAGAGGCTACTTGACCTTCCAGTCCAGACGTACCCGCGGCCAACAGCAGGATCATGGGTTCCCCATCACCACTGTCAAGGCCTCTGGTACTCCCCACCGTCAGTACAGTAGAGGCCGCAATCGAGCCTCCTCTGAGACCGAACAGGGGGGCAAAGGCAGCCGGGGGCCGACCCGGAGGAAGAGAGTCCTCTCTGAGACGGAAAGCAGGCCCACATGGGACAAGTATGGCACCTCTCACACAGGGAATGGGAGAGACATGTGTGTTTTCGGTTTATTTAACTTCTATGATTTTTTTGTTGTTGTTGTTGTCTGTCTGCATTTTTGTTTGGCCTTTTTAAGTTATGCTAACTTGTGTATTGTGTGTAGATATGCAGGTTTATAGACGAGCCTTTTGTTTGGAGTTTTTTTTTTTTTTTTTTTTTTTGTGTGTGTGTTTTTAGGCCATATTCAGACTGACTTTAGCACTCAGAGATAATAAACGTAGCACCCTCATTCATTTAAATGAAGTCAATCCATTAATGCAGCAGGGGTGCCAACACAGAGGGCTTCAGCAAAAAAGTTAAACCTCGCTCAGCTTTCACCGCAGTGCAATGCAACATCATCGCAAGACGCTGCGGTGGCCATTTGATTACATGCACGTTCCTGGTAGATTACTTTTGTCATTGCTGTATTCCCACTGTTTATCTTTCAATCATTGTGGCGAAAGATGAAATGACTTTCACCGCAATAACTTTCCAGAGCTGTAAAATCCTGTCTCAGAGTATTATAAATTTCTGTGCAGTGTTTTGGCATCTGATAAGCCTTTAACTAGTATCAGTACCTGGATCAACACGCCCCCATCAATGCAGCCCCTGGCATTTTAAGTCTGGCCTTGTGTCGGTGTCGCATAACTATTTGTGTACAACATGCAGCCATTTGCTGTCATGTATAGCAAACTGGGTCTGTGTTTCACACAACAAAGTGGACCTCTGCTATCACTAAGGGGGGTTGTTAGCAGGCAGTGACCAACCTTTTGTTCTATAATCCAGACTTTGCAGACCAGGCAACTGTGTTTCACTGACTGAGGAATGTGTACATGCCTGTCTGCTGCAGTAAACCCGTCAGCAAAATGAGAAGGGAGGTGAAGCATATATGCAGAATAGTCTTTTTCACTCTTTTTAATTCTTATTCTGCCATTAATTTACTGTGTATATGATAAAAACTGTCTGCGTTCCGCGTTGTTTTGTCTCTCCCTATTCCACCACTCCATGCATGGTGTTATAACCTATAATATACGGTGTCATGCTCAAGCATCTAAGTAAGCCATGTTCTCATGTTACTCATTTCTTGTCACTGATTGTGCTGGTTGTAATGACTAACCACCTGGTCATGGCTGTTGGTTAGTACATAAATTGTTGGATGCAGATCAATGTTTAGTTTTTTGGGGGTTTTTGCATTATCTTCTCCTAAATTTCTAACTTCCCTCCTCAGTACCAACATGAGTGGACTGCAGTGCCTCGCCTCGGAGAACATCTGGTTCGACAAACACAGCTACGATGAGGCAGAGAAGTGCTTCTACGAGGGAGCCAATGGACTCTCCACACAGCAGCGCCAGGTAGAACAAGCACATTTTGTCTTTGTCTTTTGATAGCTTGGCTGTTTTTTTGTTTTTGTTTTTTTTTTTATGTAGCCCAAGAGCAAAGCGGCTTTAGTTTTGTGTAGTCGGTACCTTGTTTCGTGTGTGTCAACCTGATCATGCTTACAAATACGAACACTTGTTTTTTGGACAAACTTTATTTCCAATCCTCCTCTTGTCTCTTGCTGCCGTCTTTTGAAGTTCCTTTTCGTTTCCTGCCTGACACCTCCTCAGCTCATGCTGTCCTGCCAGTCACTGGCCTATTAGTTTAAGCAATAGTTACATAATCATCAGTCACAGCCCGGAGCAGCTGTGTGCATGTGAGTTAAGCCACTCGATTTAGAAGTGGCTCGTCCTAGTGAGGGGGGTCAGGTGGTTTGGCAGCTGTCTCTGCTTCTCAGGCTGTCCAGGGCTGCAGCAGCTCTGAGAGTTTCTTGAGTTGAGTTTTTCAGATATGTTCCTCTACTGCTGCCCAAATACAGTAGAGGTGAGTGGAACATGTCTTTACAGTAACAATCTCCTGGTTCCTCAGGACAGATCACTCTGTCAAGTGCTTGGGTGGAAAGTGATTTCAATGAAAATTGTTTACATTTCAGTACAATGTGTACTGAACTGTGGGGTCAGGTCATGGGTTTGTGTACCCACATGCTTGCTGACAAAATGTGCATAACCTTTTTATATTGCAACATGAGGCACAACTAAATAAGTCTGTAGCTCACATTTATTTGCTTTTGTAAGGTTAAAAAAAAAACCTACAAGTTTTGGAAATCATCATTCCTTTTCAAATTATTAAAATCTTTTAATAACAGGGTCATCCTAAATGTTGGTGTATGGGCTGTCCTGCTTTTGTCTGTTTTGCATGCTGTTGTCTGTCTTTCTCACTGCTCCTGCTTCATCAGTGCTTTACCCACACATGCCTGCAGGAGAGAGAAGTTAATGCCATCCTGCAGAACATTGCGAAATCCCGTCAGAACATCCAGCAGTCCCTAGTACAGTACTATAAATGAGCCGCAGGCACACACCCCCTGTAGTGGCAGGACTGTACTCACTAATGTTCATGTACCAGCCCTAAAATAGGGGAATAGCTGTTGAAATGATGATTAAAGTATGGACAGCAAGTTCTTGGACTGTTTAGCCTTCAACTTATTTCAGTCCCAGAAAGCACAAGTGTTACATGCATGTTACATTTTCTCTTACGAGACACTTATTCTCCCTTTGACCTCTGCAATGAAGATTGTGGAAGAAGCAAGCAATCTGTCAGTAAGCTGCTTATGTGTTTGTCTTTACATCAGTGGCATTTGCTATATTGTTAGCAGTACGCGTGTGGTCATTTTTGCATAAACAAGTGTTCAAAGGAATTAAAATCAGCTTTTTCTCACCAGTAGCTACTTAAATGTTACCTTTTTTTTAAGGAAACTTTTACGCTGTAATTGTTCCTCCTGTTCACACTGGCAGCAAAGAGATCCCTTTTCAAGCATTTTCAATGTAAGTAATTGGTGATTAAAATCCACAGTCCATGTTATGTGCAGAAATTTAAAATGGCTAAATAAAAAGCTAATTTGACCAGTCAAGTGAGTATCTTCCAAAGTCACTGTCTTCTTCAGTACAAAAGGAATTAAGTGAATAATGACACACTCAACATATCTATGTGAGTATTGTATTAAGATGGACTAAAATGTATAAGCCTGACTTAAATTCTTGGGGCTTGTTTGCGGGAAACAGCTGCCTTGAAGGGGTTCATGAGTGTTCAGTTTATGTAAGTAAGACACAAGTGGTTTTATGGCCCACTCTGTAAACATGTGGTAAAACAGTTAAAAGGGCTCTGTAGAGCTGCAGGATTAATTATTTCCCATTTTGGTAGTGACTAGTGACTTTTTATTCAGTCATTTGATTTAGTGTTGATACAAAAAGTTGGTTAATGCAGTTTTAAAATGTTTTATCCCATTTCTGACACTATTGTCATCAGTTTCTATTACTGACTACTCTGAAGCAGTGGATATTGGGACATGTGTAGCATCTGACTTTTTCCTCTACAACCAGTACTTTTCTTTTTGTCTTTTGTGTATTTTATTTTATTTTTTGTCTTCACTTTGTACATCACCGGGTGCAGGGGAAAATGGCCATGCAGCAGGGTAAAGGGCGCCAGCAGAAACGGCAGCACAGAAACGTAAGTCCTCCTCATCCAGCTTTGCTGCTCGGGCCTAGGAACGCTGCATGGCTGATACACAGCCGTGGGGTGCTGGCTTTCTGCTGCTGCCTGAAGTGGAGTGTGCTACTATTATCACAGCACTAAGATGTCTCATCCTGTACCACGTTCTTACCATCCTGCATCTTTTTTTTTTTTTTGAGGCATCATAACTACCACTAACTGATTCAGAATGTATATTTTTAGGGGAAGATTTTGCTAGATATTGTGATCATAATTATTATTTAAATGCTAATAAATTTAACAGCTAGCCTGGCTCTGTCCAAAGATCCACATACCAGCACCTCCCAGAGGTCACTAATTAACATGTTATAGCTCGCTACTTTAATCCATACAAATACCGAAATGGCATGTTTTGTTTTGGGTTTTTCTTTAAGCTAGGCAGATTTTGTTAAACAGAGCTAGCTGTTTCTCCCTGTTTTCAGTCTTTAAGCTAAGCTAATCGGTTGCTGGCTAACATTATATTTAAAAGATATTTATATTTAAATATGAGAGTGGTACCGGATCTTCTCATCTGTCTGCAAGAAAGATGTTTTTCCCTAAATGTCAAACTATTCCCTTAAATCTCTGACCAATTTTCCAACAATTAATTTTTTGGTGAGAAACGAAAGTTCTCATCAAGCTGGTGTCTTTTTTTTTTTTTTTTTTTTTTTAAACTCTGTACAGAGTTTGTCTACCTGTCTACATTAAATCCACTCTTTATTGGAGACAGAGTGAGTTGATTTTAACATCAGCATTGTGTGTGTAAAGTGTAACCAGATCAAAGTGCTGTGTAATAATAGATTTTAGCCTTGCATGGCTTTCTTTTTAAACCTCACCACTTTGACTATTTGTTTTTGCTTGCTTCTCTTCAGGCTTCGATTGGACCTCAACCTGGATGACAGTACATTTGCTTTAACATTTGAACACTGACCTGCAACATGAGACTTGCTAATTAATTTGTGTATCTTTCCACAGTCATCCTCACATGCAGGAGGAGACCAGGAGCTGGTTTCACGCATGAAAAGCCTGGAACTGGAGAACCAGACTCTGCACAAAGGTGTGTGTGTTGAGTTTTTTCACGTCTTCCTGAGCTTTTGCTTACTTAATACACAGTATGAATACTTAATTTTCCTTTTGTGTTTGCTTGTCAGTGGTAAAGGAGATGAGAGCAGCCCTGCAGAAGCTGGAGTCCAGAGTGGTTGTGCTGGAAAAGAGCCCAGCAGCCGTCCCGTGTGTTAAGGTAGATAACTAAGAATTTAGTAGGTTTTTATTTACAGTATGTTACTACATGTATATGTTCACTATATCTATAAAGCACATGTCTGAGGCAAGACAGCTTTGTCTAATATTGTCATCTACTTTATTACATGTTAAGACTCAATTGGCAAACCATCTAATTTACAATGCCAAATAAGTTTTTCTTTTCTCTTGTTTTTGATTTATAAGTTCCCTTTTTTATGTTTCGTTTATCTGCTTTTGTTATTTGTTTGCTTTGCAGGGTTCAACACTAACTTAAAAGTGGTTGCCAATTTATCAAAATGGTTGCCATGGCAACCGTTACTGTCGAGCCTTGCTTTGTCTTGTCTGATGTTTATGATTATACTTGATTTGAATTGTTTTGTATTGGGGCGGCCTTTTGTATAAGCCCTTTGGCTTCCTGTCTCCCC
The DNA here is from genome assembly GCF_020085105.1 of Siniperca chuatsi. NCBI lineage: Eukaryota > Metazoa > Chordata > Actinopteri > Centrarchiformes > Sinipercidae > Siniperca > Siniperca chuatsi. The sequence continues at coordinate 10,986,089 of NC_058054.1, forward strand.
TGCACATATCTATTGATGCTCTATTATTATATGTCTTGTTTTAATTGTGAGGACAAATAGAGATTTAAAAAAAGAAATATAAAACCCTTATTGGTAAAATGCCCTCTAAACAGCTCACCTCCACAGCTATTTGCTCATTCTGATTCATTGTTTTGACCAGGCTGCTCCAGTCCAGGCTGCTCCAGTCAAACAAGTGGAAAATGGTGGTGATGCTGACGATGACGACATTGATTTGTTCGGCAGTGACGATGAAGATGAGGAGGCAGCACGTCTCAAGCAGGAACGCCTGGATGCCTACGCAGCCAAGAAGTCCAAGAAACCTGTCCTCATCGCCAAGTCATCTATCCTGTTGGACGTAAAGCCCGTACGTATCCTCCTAAACTGTATCATGTAGCTCAAATTATTATCATTATTATTATAATATACTAGGTCCACTGCAGTTGTTCTCATATAGGGAACCTACAGTTGCAATAATGACTCACTGTTCAAGGTGAAGGAAAAAACTTAAATTTTTAATTCATTCAGCCAAAATGACACCCAATGCGTTAAAGTCAACTCCACAACAAAATAAATTCAACATGCATATTGAAACTTATGAAGTATGCCATGTCATTATATGCAATTGCAAACTTATGGAGAAGTTTAGCCTTAAAGCCTTTTAGCTATGAATTTAACCCCACCTCTATGTTCCCTTAGTGGGACGATGAGACTGATATGGCGAAGCTGGAGGAGTGTGTGCGCTCGGTGCAGATGGACGGGCTCCTGTGGGGAGCATCCAAACTGGTGCCAGTTGGTTACGGCATCAAGAAGCTGCAGATCAACTGTGTGGTCGAGGACGATAAAGTTGGCACTGACATCCTGGAGGAGGAGATCACCAAGTTTGAGGACTATGTAAGTAATGATCACTTTGAATTTGTTCACTCACTTTTTTTTTTTCTTTTTTCTTTTAATCGTTACCTCGTGTGGTATCTAGCCCTGGAGATAGCTTTGATTTTCTGCTGCAGTTTTAAGACCTCTGTATTACACATTTCTGCCTCCACCCCAATACTATGGAGCTAAATTTAAATTTCAGTACATTTATATGCACACAAGAAGCCATCCTTGAATTATATAAATGTTTAAAATGCTTTATTGACTTTAAATAAAATGGCTTAGATGTACAACTTGTTCATTTAAAATAAGATTTGATGCATAAATCACTAACACCATAAATATATACCTTGACTTGTTGGACTTTTCTTTCTCTGCAGATCCAGAGCGTAGATGTTGCTGCCTTCAATAAGATCTAAGCTCCATCAGCTCTTTACCTGCTCCACCAAAGTGTTGCTGCTGCTCCCGGCTTGCACAGTTATTAAAATGCTAAGTTTTGAGCACAAAGATCTGTTTGTTTAATTATTATTACGAGTCAAACAAATATTTTGAACTTAACAAGATTACTTGAGAACTGTTATGCTTGGAGTACAGTCAGCTTTATATTTAGAGAGAGCACACCCTCAAAGTAGAGCTCAACCCCACCCAAAATCCTGGGTATACAGGCTGGGTGAATGTAGTCTTGACTTTATGGAGTAAAACCATCGAATCAGAAACATTATAGAAGGACAAAGTCCCCCCTCGGAAGTCCAGATACACTCCTATCCTGCTGCAGCAGGGGGCAGCGATGGTCACGCTCTCCTTATTGTGCTGAAATGAACAGACTGAGTAAGTGCAGTCCAGACTCCAAGATTTGGAGTTGTGTCCAAGCTTGCAGTCGCTCCCTCCTCCGCTCCTGCTCATGTTTTTGTAGCAGACACCAATGGAAACCCCGCCGTTACCAGCCCACTCTACCTCCCAGTAGCAGCGTCCAGCCATCCCAGCTCTGCACAGTACCTGGGCCCAGCTGGTGAAGCGAGACGGGTGGTCTGGGTATGGCTGCGGCTCCAAACGTGTGGTCACCGCTCTTCGACCATCAGAGAAGCTTAGATAGGGATTGGCTGTGTTGGGGTCCAGGGTTATATCATTGTAATCTGGAAACAGTAGATGCACATTGTCAGACACCAACTATTGGTTTCATAAAGATGGATGTTGGTAAGGTTTATCAAATAATTGTACTCACATTGTAGGAAATCAGCTCTTGTCTTTGGTTCCGAGTTGTATGGTATGTCAATGTCTTTTGCTGTTAGACAGAATAGATTCCTATTTATTTTTCCCATAGACAATGTTGTGACTCAGTTAGACCACTGCTACTGCTTGGATCGGCATGAAACTCCTGGTTAAAATCATCAGTACAAAAGAACTTAATTCAAAAATATCTTTTGATTAAAAGACAAGCCTGTGTACATAAAAACTGAGGCTAAACTGACATCCCAGGTAAAAAGTCTGCATCCTCACCAGCTGATTATAAATGTAGTTAAAAGACATGGAAATAAACAACATTGTTCTTGTATTGCATTGTAGAGCTAGTTAGTCTAAGGAAAATTTAACTGTTAGTTTGTTCTTACACAACACTTTTTGGCTGCCTAGCATACTTGTTCGTATTTTCAAACCGTATTTTAACGGTTACAGAAGTAGCTAGCTAATGGCACATTTGTTGAATCCTCACACTTTTAATCTTGTGTTTCAACCTTGGATTTATTATCTTATACATCCATGGTTTCAACATGTGAAGAAACCTATAGTTTGACAGACCTGCTGCTCCACAGTTACGGTTGCTAAGCTATGATTGGACAATCACTATCTGGGGGAGGGGTTTAGTAAAGGTTCAGTGTAACCACTAAAAATAAACTTGCATACCTTTAGTCTTTTCAGAGGTACTTTGATTGCTGGTTTCCTTAAGCGAAATTACTAGAAATGCAGACAAACAGTGATTTTAGTGACAATTTCTAAAAACAATAAGTCATATGTATGGTAATCAGTTGCAAAAGAGACCTACCCTTATCAGAGATCCTGTTGAATTCCCTTTCAAGTGTTTCGGCCAGACTGTCTTTGAGATCAGCCAGGGCTCCTCTCATGGTTTTATACATCAAGTATTGAAGTGCATCAGTGTTGGGCATCTCCACAGTCTTTGTAGGTAAGTGAAGAGACTTGCACTTCTGCAGTGACATGCAATACAAACCAGGAAGGAATCACTTAGTGGGTCATGAACCTACATGAAGTTCACGCTGCACTTAAAATTATATTGACTGGATCTGTCAGGAAGCATGGAGTATATTTGACTTGTGTTACATTTCATCATTTATCTTTACAGGGTGCTTCACACACGGCAACAAATTAAAAACAAATGTAAAAGCTTAAAAGTTAAAATATGGTAACTGGACTAGAATAATGTAATGTTTCAGAGTGATGAACGTTTGGGATAAGGTATTTGATAAAACCAATTATTTTTAATGTATCTAAGGAACAGATCTTTGTCAATTACAGTATTGTCTCATTGCTATGAAAGAAAAAGACACAAAGTGACCAGGAGTCACCTGTGCAGGTTTGACATGTTTGTCAGTATGTATAATAGTAAACATGCTTCTTTATTACTTATCTATTAACTATGGTATTTCCAAGGAGGCCTGGACTTAATGTTGACGATGGGTTACCACACAGTTTTAATCTTGAGTTCTTTGATAATCAAAATATTTAAAACATGTAGTAATATAACCTAAAAGAATGACAACCCAGACTAAAATCAACCTTTAAGACAAGTGAGTTAAGCAGAAACTTTCCAATAAAGTATAAATGCAAAGGCTCTGTCCCCTCTACTTTTGAGCCTTGACTATGGCCAAAAGATTTGACTAAATGTCAGGGCCTGCATTTATCAAGCTGCTAAAAATGAATGTTTGGAATTTTCTTTTAACTTAACTTTTACTCCTACTCACAAACTTAAGAATAAAAACTACAAAGGATCTTTAGACAGCACGATGTTCCTGTTTTCTTTAAACCAGGCAACACTTTAAGACAGAAACTCGTTCACCCTTAGGACAAGATGCCCACACAAAAACAGAGCAATGTAGTTTACTCCATTCAATGCAGTGAGGAAAACTGCAAAGAACGGTACATAGGTGAGACCAAACAGCCACTTCACAAAAGACTATCAGCACAGACGACACGCTAACTCAGGATTACAGAGCGCCGTGCATTTGCATCTAAAAGCTACAAACCACACATTTGAAGACAGCGAGGTGAAGATTCTTAGTAGAGAGAAGAGTTGGTTTGAACGGGGCGTCAAGGAAGCCATTTTTGTGAAGAAAGAACCCCTCTTTGAACAGAAATGGTGGTCTGAGATTCAATCTGCCCAAAGTCTATCACAGTGTATTAGCACCTTGGTCACGCCTATCACATGCTAATCAGGTACTGAACAGTGATTGGGGAGGTGCAGCCAGAAAACAATAGGCCTGATTACTGGGCCATCATGGAAACTATTAGGTCAGTTTCAGGTGAAACTAGCTAATCAACAGATACTCAGGTAGACTCCTTACTGAAGGCAGGGCTTATGCAACACAGAGTAGTTTAAATTTCTGAGTTCCCGTCCCATTTTTTCACAATTGAGAATGACTTCCGGATGGGAGCCGAAACGTCTTGATTCTGAAAACAGTGTCCAGATGACTACAACTGAAACCTTTTCTACGATAGAACACTCCTGGATGGATGAGGGACTACACAGTCTTAAGAATAAAATGTATTAATCAAATGGCTTATGACTAAAAATACTTGAAGAGAGCTCTGGGGGGGTCTGTTAAATTGGTTAAAAGTAGATCCTAGATAACTGCAGTACAGAAAGAGGTGAGCGCACACACACCTGAGGCATGTTTTAGAGTTATTGTTCAAAACATAATTGAGCTGAAACAACACAGTATGTAGTTAAAGCCGACTACTTGCACCAATTTGTCTTCTTTTTTTTGTTTGTGTCCATTTTAGCCAATTTCCCATGAATCATCCCGATTTATATATTATACATATATTGTTAATTTCACATGTTTACATGGAGATGTTAGAGATTTAACACAAAAAATGAACTTTAAAAAAAAAAAAAATTAAAATCACATTTTTGCAGAATAAGAAGTAAGAACAATGGGGCTGTTTCAGGGTAAATCCTCATCTCTGACTATTCCTGATCTGTCATTCATGCGTTTAATCATGTGATCACTTGATAAATGTGTTTTATTTTTCACATTCAGTGAAGAACGTTTTTTACTCCTAAATTGACTCTTAATAGCACTAAGTAATTCTTAGAAGTCTGATAAATACAGAAATATAGCAAAGGGCCTTAAAGGTAATCAAAACTACAGCATATTTTTGAAATATTTCTCAGGTGATGGAAGACATGGTTGGCCTATTCCCACATTACTGGCCGAGTTATCCTCTGTCCCATACCTGAAGAAAGTGGACGTGGTCCCCGTTGCGAGAAAGCTTCTCCAGCTCAGCATCAGCCCTCCTGAGCTCAGCTGTCTCCCTCTGTATCTTCTCCAGCAGCTCCTCAGCCTGACTGACAGCTGCTCTCTCCTGCACTCTGATCAGCTCCTTCACCTCACAGCTTTGTTTCTCTATGGAGCGGATCAGCTTAGAGAAAACCCTCTCACTCTCCTCCACTGCTGCTTGTGTGGAGTGCTGTGGAGGAGAAAGTTTTCCAGGAATCATGCAAACCCCACTTTTGAGTGTAGACAGTATGTCAACAACATATTTAAAAGCTCCTTTATACTGAAAATACGCTTACCTTGATGTATCTGACAACATATCTAAGTTCCTTCTCCGTGTCCTTCAATTTCTGCACAGACTTCATAGAGGTTTCCTGTAGTTTTTTCTAAGAGAATACAAAAGATGAATATCACACAGCGCACTCCCTCAGGCTGCTCAAATATTTATTCCACGCTTGACTTTCAAGATGGAAAGTTTTGATTTTACAATCAAAAGGATGGGATTGCACTGGAAGGCCTTTGGTCTGACACAGTAACATCAGAGCACAAGATATGGCTGCAGCACATTTTACACTCCCTGTATTCAATATTTTAAATATTAAATGCCGAAGCCTTTACACCAGGATAGAAAAGACATCTTTCATCTTATCACACCAGATAGACAAATTTGGCCCATTTATCAACACTGTCAGCAGTTGTGGCTGTAACACACAGCTCATGGAGGCAATTAAGGTACTTTAACAGCCTTAGTCAAGCTCTAAAAATATTTACATTTCCCACAATGCAACTTGATAGCTGCCCACATCTTTCAAACTCCACAACCTAGTTTGTGATGCAGACTCTGTTCTAAATTTATAGTCTCCAATGTCGTGTTCATGCCATAATGGAGTTATCATACATGTAAACTCGTGTCAACATCCTAGTCATAATTACAACTGGGAAACTAAGAAAGCGTTGATATATCCAACTTGGCACTTAAAAGAATAGTTTGACATTTTGGGAATTACACTTGTTTGCTTTCTGTTGAGTTAGATGAAAAGAATGATACCACTCATGTTTGTATGCTAAATATGAAGCTACAGCCAGCAGCCAGTTAGCTTAGCATAAAGACTGGAAACAGGGAAACAGCTAGCCTGGCTCAGTCCAAAGTAACAAAACCCACCTACCATAGTCAGTGAACAGTAGTTTTATTATTTTAACAAGTTGCATTTTAGCACATCGTAAATATGGGATTCCTTTCCATCTCTACCATCAATCCCATGTAACGCGGTACAAGCCCAAGTTAACCCTGATGATGTCATAGTGATGTAATCAGGGTTATTGTCTCAGTTGCCAATGCTCATACAGAACCACAGAAAACATTACACAAGTATTATCACAGAATGAGGAGTACCAACCATGACTAGTAACAATCGAAAACATACTTTCAGGTAAATCCTCTGTCTGAATTTTGATCCAAAAACACACACACATACACATTTTATATATATATATATATATATATATATATATATATATATATATATTTTATTTTGAAGCACTTGAAAGAGTTTCCCCTCAGGGATCAATAAAGTATTTCTGATAAAATAAAATAAAAATAATTTTAATCTTAAATTATCAATCGATTCATATAACATACTGCAAATCAAGCTGTTCAGAAACATGTGAACATTCCTAAAATTTAAATGAACGAATCATTTCTGGATCTTAAGAAATATTCAAACCCACCTGTTGTGTTGCTCTCTCATCCCCCACTGAGACTGTGTCATGGCCCTTGTGGCTCTCTTTAACACACTGGGAACAGACACACTGCTGGTCGGTGAGACAGTACAGCCTCAGTGATTTATCGTGCTGTGGGCACAGCTTCTCTCTCAGCTGATCTACAGCTGGGATCAATTTATGGGTCTTCCCGTGAAAGCGTTCTTCGTGGACTCTCAAGTGAGCCACGCAGTAAGACTCCGAGCACGCGAGGCAGGATTTAACAGCTTTGCCTTTTCTCCTGGTGCAAACACTGCATTTCACATCCGCAGGTTTGGCCAAGTGTTGAGCAGCGGCTTGAAATCCGGTTCGCTGAAACTTTTCCAGCACTTCACCCAGAACTGTGTTTCTGCTCAGCAGAGGTCTCGGATTAAACACCTGCCTGCACTGTGGGCAGCTGTACTGGCCTTTCTGCTTGGTCCTGTTCCAGTAGTCTTCTATGCAGTCCAAACAATAGCTGTGTCCACAGGGGATCGTCACCGGGTCTCTTAAAACCTCCAGGCACACTGAACAACAAAACTGGTCTTGTTCAATAGAAATAGTTGCTGCTGCCATCTCCTACTCAGTCTGAACAGAAACTGGAAGGGACAAAGATGGGCGTGGCTCACAGGTGTGCTGATGACGCTACTCAGGTTTCACCTGCTGCACCCTGAAGCCTCCAATCACAGCCAGAAAACCAGCAAATAGGCTGCCCCAGATAAAGCAAAGTGCAAACATTTTATTGAACCACCTCTCATACATTAGATAAGCTCATATTAGATGCACTGACCAGGGAATGTTATTTGACAAATAACATTTTGCACAAAAGCACTGCAGTGTGTTTTCGTGTGCAGGCAACCAGTTATTCCACTTCTACATCGGACACTTAATACCCGTATATGTTCAAAGTACAATGAAATGTAAACAAAAAGTCTAATTTATACACGTCTGTTTGCTTTTTAATGTCAGCATGTCACAAATCACAATATATTATTACACGTGTCTGCAAAGCAAAATTATTGTTTTGTAGTTTTGGTTAAAAAATGAAAAATAAATTATAAAAGCACAACATTGTTAAAAAAAACTAATACTTTACTAGATTTCAAGGCAGTTTCCTTGCAAAGACTGAAATAAGATGGAGTAAGTTAGTCCTGTGTGCTGCTTAACACTTAAAGTAAATGCATTGTCAATGAGGTCCTCTGTGGCACTTACAAATGCTTTCCACATCTCTGTTCCACCGGCACTATAATGCAAGAAGTAAGTGTAGCTGATTGGTGAAAACAAAACAATCACAATAATGCCAAAAGTTGAATTATTAAATGTACAATTCATAAGTGTCAGTGCAGATTTGTGAGAGGAAAAGGAGAGGAGAGCACTGAGGTGTAACAACATTCAGCCCGTGTAGGTGCATGTGAAATGTTGATTTTTGATGCCCGCTACAAGTCTATTTCCTCCTGGGGTGAGCGCGTCGCTGTACGTGCCTCTGTCTGGATCCTGAGGAGAGTTTGGAGCCTGAGCAGACAGAAGAGGAATTATCAGTCTACAGCACCCCGAGGTAAAAAAAAAAAAAAAAAAGCAATAGGACAAGGTCATAAAGCACAGAGGAGGAAATTGAGTGACAGCTGTTTTGACAAGATAAGACAGATGCAATCACTCAATTTGCATGTGTTTCCGTAAAGTAACATTTCAACGTCGGAAACCACACTCAGCTCAGATCTTCTGCTTCATTACACACACACACACACACACACACAGCCATAGCCTAAGACCTTCAGGCGGGTTTTGAGAGTTCCTACAGCCAGACTAAAAGTCTAAAAGGTAAATGTGACTTTAAAAAGGTGACTCCCACAAAATACTGTCATCTGTAGAAAATCAGTGGTGGATTGTAACTAAGTATATTTGCTCAAATACTGTACTTATTTTCATTTTTCTGAGAGATAGTTATTTTGCAGATACATGTTTTACATATAGACATATGACCAATTTATACAATATGATGGATTGTTATAGATTAAACTACACAACAGTATATACTGGAAAGTAGTTAAAATTATCTCCACCGCAACCCGCTATAATATAATATAACTCTGACAGGGTTCATTCTGTGGCCTCATGAGTACTTTTGATACTTTCAGTAAATTTACTGCTAATACTTTTGTACCTCTAATTATGAATGCAGACTTTTATTTGTAATGGAGTATTTTTATAGCGTGGTATTTGCAACTTTTATTTAAGTAAAAGATCTCAATACGTCTTCCACCACTGCAGAAAATATGTCATATATACTAAATTTGTTGTTGTTTCTTTCTGTCACTAACATGATGAACATTTGTGATACGATCTGCATTTGGTTTGTAAAGTGGACTCTGCATACTGTTTAACGCTGAAACACGTTTAATTTTTGATAATGGCTCTATTTACCAAATGGTGAGAAGGCAAATGTGGGCAAAGCATGTCCTGGAGTGAGGAAAGGGTTGAGAGGGTTCACCGGACTTTGGTCTAGGCCAGGTGGAGGGATCACTGCAAGCACAAAGAGAACAAACACTGTTACCGCAGAGTCTCCGCCATCCAATCTGTCATAATCTGCATCCTTCCACTTATGCAGATTCAGCAAACTCTACTATAAACAAACAGGTTGACTAAGGTGTTTGTGCTGCCTTAGGATGGGCTGCACAAACAAACTGGGTTTCTGCCGCATTCACAAAAGTTACATTTAAGACCTTTTTAATGTCACATGAATGCAAACAAAGTTTGAAAAACAGCTATGTATGCTATGTAGCCTGATATTCAAACTGAGAAGCTATTTTGTTACCACTCTATAAATAACCTGGTTACTGTCAAGTAGAGCTGCAACAATTAGTCAAATAATGATCAGTCGATTAAGAAAATTCATTGGCAACTATTTTGTTAATTGATTCATTGTTTTAGTCATTTTTCAAGCAAAAACTGCCAAATACTCTCTGATTTCATCTCCTCCAGTCTGAGCATTTGCTGCTTTTCTCTGTTTTATATCATTGCAAATGTAAAATCTTCGGGTTTTGGACTGTTGGTTGGTCGGACAAAACAACAAGGCTTCACCTTGGACTTTTTCACTATTTTAGGATACTTTATAGACTAAGCCATTAATCAACTGATCAAAAAAATAATGCAAATGAAAAATAATCGTTAGTTGCAGCCAAGTCAATTTTATTTATTTTAGCCCAAAATCACAAATTTTGCCTCAAGGGGCTTTATAATGTGTACAACATACGACACCCTCTATCCTTAGACCCTTGCTTCGGATAAGACAACCTCCCGCCAAAAAAACCTTTAACAGGAAAAAGGAAACTTTGCGAAAGCCATAATTACAGTACAGATTCCGTCCGGTTATATGAATCCTAAAAAGTTAAACAGCAGGTCTTTAAATGTGATTAAAGATGCATTTACATTCACACTGAGCTATTTAAGCTGATAAATGCATCCTTGCGTATGAGATCCCTGAAGTTTTGGGGTGTTTTAACACCTGTATTAAAAGCTGTAATTTTGTGACTGACTCTTCCAAATCATATTTTAAAGACGAGCACTCACCTATTGTTGCTTCCATTTGTACGGCTGATTCACCGTCACTGGGCTGGGTTGTGTCTAGCTGCACAGCAGGATTTGGAGGACCTACAATTACCACATCTCTCACTACAAAAGAGAGAAAGACGAAGTCACATAAAAAAAGAGTTGACAGAATAATTTGCATCAGATAAAAACACAAATTTGACAGGACCGTTTGTATCTACCTCTCTCGTAGATGCTGACAAATCCTCCCTGGCAGACCTCCTGCAACAGGCCTTTAAAATCTGACAAAGCTGTCATCACTGGGCCATAGGTGAGGGTGGGGTCAACGGTGACTGGAGGCAAAGCTGACAGCTCGGGTGGAGCATGGAGAGACTGACAACCCTGGAGTGACAATCCAAGAGAGACCAAGAGGTTGAGGTGTGTAGGGTGTTACTGTCCTGGAAATCGGAAAATTTAGCCAGTCAATGGTTTTACCTCAAGGAAATGGATGTGGTCCTCGGTGTGGGAAAGTTTGTCCAGTTCGGCCTCGTTCTTCTTCAGCTCAGCGATCTCCTTCTGGAGCTTCTCCAGCAGCTGCTCGGCCTGACTGATGGCCATCTTTTCCTGGGCTTTGATCAGCTCTCTCACCTCAAAGCGCTTCAGCTCGATCGACCGCATCAGTTCGGTAAAGACGGCGTCGCTCTCCTCGGTTGCCGCCCGAGCAGCGCGCTAGAGGGAGACACAAAGCAACAAATAGCAGGCGTCGTCTAAACAAAGAGTCTTAGACAGCAGCCGGTCACTGAAGACAAGAGAATGTATCATTGAGTTTTGGCAGTTTTAAGGGTGATAAAATGGTAAATTATGAACTGTTTACACAACTCTGGAAGGGTTGAGACATTTTATCATCTATGTAGTGATCTAATGCATTTATTTATTATTTATTTATCAGAACAAACTGGGTGTTGACACTTACAATGAGGGAGAAAATGGCTTGTCTCAGCTCCTGGGCCTCCTTTTCCCTTTGATGAATTCTCAGCTGGGAGCTCTGCTTCATGTCACCAAGCTGCATCTGAGGAAAAATATCATCAAAATGGCAATGGAAATTAAACTCACTTTTACTTTATTATATTGTTCATGTGTTTATGTTCTTGAGTCCATCCTCTGTATGATGTTATATACAAAGTTCATCACTTAATTAATGTCCCTTGGGCTTAAAGTTGGCTTCCAATTCAGGAGTTAAGGCTAAATGAAAAGAAAGTATCGACCATTCTCACTTGTTAAATCACTTAAAGTTGTAACTTTAGTTGTAAACAGGTTGTAGACATAATAGTAAAAAGCCTTAACACTGTTTAAAACCACATTTCAGATTTGTGAAACCCTTCTTATATTTGTGAAAATGAAAAAGAGCAATCTAATTGCTTTTTCCCCATCAGACCAGGTCTATATTAAACAACATGAAGACTGTTTAAAATCCCTTGTCAGATTGGTGAAAACAGAAAAAGACCATATTAGACTTTAGACACATTAGATTAAAAATGAAACTTAGACTTTAGACAGACTGTTGAAAGTCCAGTTATTTGTTAAAACAGGGGAAAAGAAATGCTATGATGTGCCCTTTTCTCCATCCAGACCACATTAGTCCAGATCTAGCACCCTACACATTACAAAAAGATTTGAAATTAAAACCTCTTATGTCTTTTGAAGATTTTAAAACATTATACTTGAGTATTTTGAATGCCACTTGTAATTGTTTTCTTGAAAGTGGAACCAATGTATATTTTCATATAAATTGTGTGTTGTTGTGAACTGCTGTGTGTTTGTCCATACTTATATTGAATATGTTTATTCTTTTCCTGAAAAAGAGACCTTGATCTCAAGCTGTTTAAACATTTGTGAGACATTGAGGAAATTTGCGAAAACAGCAGTAAAGGACAATTTCATTGCTTTAGAGGTGGAAAGTAACTAAGAACGTTTACTCAAGTACTGTACTTGAGTATAATTTTGAAGTACTTACTTGAGTATTTCCATTTTGTACAACTTTATACTTCTACTCCACTACACCTCAGAGGCAAATATTGTACTTTTTACTCCACTACATTTATTTAAATAACTTTAGTTACTAGTTACTTAAAAGATTCAGATCAATAATACAAAATATAATCCAAAAAATAAAAATAAAATACTATTATTATATATAAGATAAGACTTTATTGATCCCCGGCAGGAAATTCAGAAGCTACCCAGCAGTATATAAAGTAATTAAAGTAGTGTACACATTGATGCATCAACAATTATAATCCAATAATATAATAAACATTATTCTGAAATGGGCCTACCCTGCATAATGAGTATTTTACTTTTGGTACTTTAAGTATATTTTGATGCTAATACTTTTAAACAAACTTTTGAATGCATGACTTTTACTTGAGTGGGATTAGTACTTTTACTTAAGTATAATATGTGAGTAGTCTTCCACCACTGCGCAGATCACATTAGACCAGGTCTACTGTATATAAAACTATGTTGCAGTACTGTCGCTGATCACCAGCCTCGTCTTGAATCAGTCAGGTGATTTGATTACCTGCTTCTGGTGCATTTCTGCCTCAGCCAGCACCGTGTCGTGCCCTTTGTGTTCATCAGTCAGACACAGATAACAGATACACTGCTTGTCTGTGCGGCAGTACACCTCCAGCAGCTTGTCATGCCGGGCACAAATCGTCTCGTGCAGTTTTTTGGAGGCCGACACCAGCTTGTGTTTCTTGAAAGCAGCAGATTCGTAGTGAGGCTGGACGTGGACGTCGCAGTAGGAGGCCAGACACACCAGACAAGACTTCACAGCTTTGTTTTTCCTCCCGGTGCAGACGTCGCACTCCACGTCGTCGGCCTCCGCGAAACTTTGGTTTGAAGGCGTCGTGAACTCTTGGAGTCCAGTCTTTTTGAATTTCTCCACCACGTCGGTCAACATGGTGTTTCTGGCGAGCAGCGGCCTCGGGTTGAAGTTCTGCCTGCACTGTGGGCAGACGAAGACCCCCAAGTAGTCGTCCTGGTCCCAGTAGTTCTCAATACATTCCGAGCAGTAGCTGTGTCCGCACGGGATGGTCACAGGATCCTTCAGCACGTCCAGACAAATCGAGCAGTTGAACTGGTCCTTGTCCAGAACCACTCCGGCTTGAGCCATCGTCGAAAACCGCTGAATGGGGTGTAGAAAATGAGCGAAAACACAGGGTTGACTGACAGACAGCTGCTGCTTTGTTTACAGGAAGTGGACGTGAGGGGGCGTGGCGAGAGAGGCGTCACCGGAAACTGTAGCAGGGGGTTTAATTTTTAAAAAAACAAAACACGTGATTTCAAAATAAAATATTAAATATTTAATCACGATAATTAGAAATTAGAAAATGGAAAACAGTTGTTTAAGTTGTATTTTATGTAGAGTAGACATCCGTTTTGTTTAGTTCTTTAAGCACATACTTTACACACAGACTGTCCTTGTCATATACACATATCCAGTAGCATCATTTAGCTGTAAATAATTACTGAGGTACAAATGCTAGTCTTCAATATAGGACCACAAACCACAATACATTAGTAGCTCAGGTTATTACTGTATAACAAGCACTGAAAAGGCAAGCCCAATCACCCAAACATAGTTTCCAATGCATTTTTAATTCAAAATGCCTTTAAATACATTACAAACACAATAAATAAAGTTTGGTACATGAATCCATTTCAATACATCATAAATAATATATGTGGAAAATAAAAGGATGATCCATATCTACAAACTTAAAATTAATTAAACAGGATTTTGTTGTCAACATAAATTACAACAGGTTAGACATATACATCTTTATAAATTGATTTCGTTTCCTCTTCATATACAACAATACATTACTTTGGTCACAAACTAAAGCTTTGATGCATTAAAGGGAAGGTTCCAGATTTCAAAAGGCTCTGTCAATAAATCATCCCAACATCAGTGATTATCGTTGCGCTGCAGGTTTTAAAAATTGCCAGCAACCATATTAGCATTTGCTCATTATGTCTGTGTATCCGGATTCGAGCACTTTCTCTTAATATTACATGCAATCCCAATCCAGAAGCCCGCCCTTTAAATGCATGTATTATAAATTACTGTATTGATAAAAGAATCCCTCAGAATCAAATATTCCCTTTCAGATTGTTAACAGGAATTCAGTCTCCTCATTTGGGTTACTTTGTGCAAAATGCTGTTCATGATGTCCATTCAAGTATTTCATCATCATGTAAAAATTTATAATTATCTGAAAGTGCAAACTACGGTTAACCATGAGAAACAGGCACAAAACATTCTTGTGTTTGTTTTAAAACATGCATCGATGTCAGTGGAAGATTAACTTTTGCTCTACATGCTTATCTGAAGTTAGAGGATTTTGCTAAATGAGAATGTGTCTAAAGCCTGTCTAATCAGTCAATGCTGAATAAGCTGCGAGGACAAAGCTACGATCTTGTATTAGTTCCTTCTGAGAGAACAACTTTGAATATGATCCCAAAGCATGTAGCACATTTAAAAAAAATGGAATACCTTATAGTTCAAGTTTTCATATTCAGCTGTCTGAAATTCAGTATTTCTGATCACATCATACAAAAATACACAGCAGGTAGGATCGACCCAAAAACAGAGATAAATGGAATCTTGTAAGTCAACTAAAAACTCTCTACGATATTTAACTGTTGGTGTGCAAGTATGTATACTGTATATGTGCGTGCAATGCAAATGATATGTGGGTCTACACTCATGATACATGGTGTGGCTTCACTTATTCTTCTCTTCCAGTCCACTCTCTGCTCTCAGGGCCTGGCTGCTGGCTGAGATGAAGCTAATCCAGTGTTTGAGGTCCTCAGGAAACTCAGGGCACTCGATCTGCACACAAACACAAAATTAGCAGAATGACAAAGTAGAATAAAGCCACAGTCTAGTGAATTAGTCAATTAACAGACATTTAATTGGTAACAATGTTGATAATCAATCAAGTTTGTTTAAAAGAAAAATGCAGAGCATTTCCAGGTTCCAGCTTCCCAAAATGTGAGGATTTGATGCTTTTCTTTTGTCTTGTGTGATAGAAAAGTGAATCTCTTTGGATTTTGGACTGGTGGTCGTACATAACGTAACATAACATTTAAAGACATCAGTTTGGGTTTTTATAAATTTGTGATAGACATTTTACTTATGCTACTTATAGTTTAGAGCTACTACTATTTTAGCTTTTAGACCAAACAGTAGAGCTGAAATGATTAGTTGATTGATGGAAAAATATTTGGCAACTAATATACATAATATTTTCTGGTTCCAGCTTCTAAACTTTGCAGATCTGCTGTTTTTCTTAGTTTTATCCAATTGTAAACTATATGTTTTTGAGTGTTGTTTGGGGAAAAGCAACAATTTGATATCATCATCTTGTCATAATTTTACAGTATTTTTTTTTGACCAAACGATTAATCAAGATAACGATAAGCATATTAATCCATAATGAAAAAATACTTTACTCCATCTCCTGCTATTCCTCACCTTCCTTTTGCAGACAAACTCTATAATGCTCTCTGGGCTGCAGCGCACCACATTCTGCCTGCAGAGCATAACCGCAGAGACAAAACCATCTCTCTTGGACACAAAGCGCTGCTCCAAGTAAAACGCCTTCTCATCCCATCCCAATACTTTGGTCCGAATCTCAAAAGCCTCACGGAAGGCCAGGGAGCGCCGGTACCGGATGGTGGAGGCCCCTACCACCATTTTAGCCCCCATTTTGTGTGAGGCCATGAACAGCCCGTTTCGCATGTAATGGTGGAAGCGGGCAAAGTCACACTCCCTTAGATATCGGGAGTTGTTCATGTGGCCCATGTAGTCCAAATCATGGGGAAGGACCGTGCCATCAATGCTTTGCTCAGCTAGAATGTCCCATATCCGGGGTTGGAACCACGACTGGATGAACACCTGGGCCCCCCGTAGGAAGTACCATACATCCAGACTGCAAAAGAGCAGGAGGAGGGCACCCAGCACCAGCAGCAACATCTCTCTGAAACAACAGACCAAATATTAATGACAAGAATAAAAACTGCACATTATATGCTACATATTACAACAGTATTTCAATGTGACTTAAACAGCTGAGTTTATGACAGTCTACAGCAATTTCCTTTTTAAAACGCTTACATAAAGGAGTGACTGTTTTCCAAATTAATGACCACACTAAATATTAAATCAAATGCTCCTTTGACCTCATCAATGTCAGTGCAGATGTCAGTGCTGATGTGTAGGGGAAAAAAAAGATGTTAGTGCTTTTTCACTCGTTGGCATAATTTTATAGCTACAAAAATACAGAAGCATCATATTCCCACAATCACACACTTCAACCTTGAGAGAGCTGATAAGCTAACGATGCTGCATTCAAATGAACGCGGCGCAACCTGCTGTCACAGCCAAATTTGTTAGCTTAGCTGCTAGCTAACAGTAGTTAGTGGCCTTGGCAAAATAGAGACCATACTCTTGTCGCGTGAAGTCCCTATTTTTACGTTTTGGCATGGTCGAAATTTAAGTAATAACCGTAAATACAGTAGAATTATATTTTTATGGCTGTAAAACTTACTGTGCGTCCAGGAAAGAGTGCTACCATGGGATGCGATATAACTTCAAGAAACCGGTGGAATGAATGACCATGACTTCCGGATGTGTGACGACACGTACTTCTTCTTCTTCTTCTTGCGGTTTAACGGCAGCTGTCATCCTCAGTGCTGCATCACTGCCACCTTCTGGAGTTTGTTAACGCCTAAAGTCACTATTACCTCCTCTTTTCTATTTCCTCCCTTATTTCTCACAATACCCATTCTATTTTTTTAATTTAATGTAAATCTCCTGATCCCAGTGCTGGTGCCACTCTTTTTATTTATTTTCTTTCATAAAATGCCCTTTCCCTCCGATTTTGAAAGTTTAATACGGATGTCTATGTTTTCTTTTTTAACAGCTTTTTTGGTTAGTTTGTCCACTCTCCACTCTGTAATTAGCCAGAATGCCCATATGAGCAGGAACCCAAATGAATGTGACCTCAGTGCCTTGTTTTATTACTCTTGAATATATTGCCATTATTTAAATCCTGGCGATGACTGGATGCACCTGGACAGAGCAGAGACTGAGTCACTATGGCGTACAATTCAACAGTATACACAAATTTGAAGTTTGTTTGCATATTTCAGCTCTGTGGTTAGAAGTACAGTTTTTGATGCAGATTCAGCTACACTCCCATAATCTGACCTTTATCTAATTAGAGCTACATATATATATTTCAAGGATGCAATATTGGCTCCCCAGTCCAACCCTTTTTACACTTATCCACAATACTTTTAATGTGTTCTCTCCCTGATAATCTGGAGTCCAAATATACTCCTAAAAACTGTCTCTCTCTAAATTATTTCCACACAGTTTCAAATGAGTATTTTCTCTAATCTTCTTTCTTGTGAAGAATATTACTTTTGTTTTTTCAACTGAAAACTTAAATCCCCATTTCTTCCCCCACATTTCAACTTGATTTATTCCTTCTTGCAATTTTGACATGACCCAAATTTCTCCCTCTTTTCCACAAAGCCAGATCATCTGCAAATAACAGTCTTCCCATTTTTAATAATACATTTTCAAAAATGTCCTCTATCATAATTGTTGACACGTGATTTTATTGGTTGCCTTGTTTTCATAGGTTACATGGATACATGTTTTCATATTCAATGATTGATGGTATCACATCTGTAAGCACTTTTATGGTTTGTTCTGTTCACAATTTCCACAATGGCAAAATAATATAATACACAAAGTATGTAATATACACAAAGCCTAATTCATGAAACCAGTTTGAAATGCAAATTTAATGCTGTGTATCAAGAGTTCCAGTTTCCATTAAATAAATATGAATTGAATGATAGTCTAGATTATTTTATTTATCTTTTTATTTATTATTGGTATGTTGTCTTATCATTAATTCATTTATTAAACTTTAAATTCAGTCTTGAATGTTTACGTTTCTATTACTACTCAGACACATGTCAAACATCTGTAATGGCTGTCATTTGTAAATTCATTTTTGAATAAAACATTTGTTTAAATAAGTTTGTGGTGTCTAGTTAAGTCTATTTCCGTTACATAACTGAACAATTAAAGAGCTCAGCCAAACATCTGCTTATTTTGTTTCAGTTTAACATCATGTTGCCATAGCAACCACTACTGACACTGTTACACCAAGCCTTTTGTCATATCTGTGACTAAACATCTTTAACCTAATGTGTTGCTAATGTAACATTATAGCTCACTGTTCATTTACTTTTGGGCTGCTGTCAATGTTATGCATTTTATTTATCTTGTGGAATCTGTTGACTAGATTAATTACTGTGTACTTGCTGTCTCAGGTGATTGTTTCTACCTGACATATTCCATTATAGAGACTATTTTAACTGATGTGACAGTCCAATTTTCTTGTTACTGTACTTCGTTTTTACAAATTCTTGTTAGTTATTACAAATCAGAAAAAGATGCAATACAACAATCATTGATTTTGCTGTGTTTTATACCATACTGTTTTCACATTTCACTCCAGTAAAAACTTCAAACTAAACTCCTGTCTTGGACTCTTATTGGAAGTGTGAGGCTCTCTCTGCACAGCTGTGCGCCTATATGCAGAGTGAGGGCATAAAAGCGCATCAACGGGACGTCAAAAAAAGATGTTTTTTTATTGCTGCCATAGTACAAGAAGATACACTTTAAACAATCATATTACTTTCCTATTACTGAGTAAGTAATCTGCTTTCAGCCTCAACAAACAAACAAACAAACAAACAAACAATGTAGTGTGCTAATTCTTCCAGTCTTTGACATAGGTAAGTATTGGGCTCATTTTCAGAATTGTAGGCACTAGCGTGTTTAAGGCAAGTAGTTGTGAACAGAAGACGACCGTCTCTAGAGAGCTTTTTAATCCTGAGCTGGTAAATTAGCTGGTTTACAAAAAGCCAGTCCTAATAGCTGCCGATGCGATGCCTTATTTGTTCTTCTCGTCTAGTCCACTCTCGGCCCTGAGGACCTGGCTACTGGCGGAGATGAAACTGACCCAGTGCTGAAGGTCCTCTGGAAACTCAGGGCACTCCACCTGCAAGGAGCAAACCATTGACTCAACGTCCTTCAGTTATCAAAGTACTTTTTATTACCTTTCCGGTATAAAATGTGCATGTGTGTTTAATCATCTGTCCCTTACCTTCCGCTTACACAGGTGCTGCATGATCTTGTCTGGGCTGCTGCGTATGATACTCTGCTTGCAGTACATGACGGCACACACCAACCCATCTTTTGTTGACACAAATCTCTGCTCCAGGAAAAAGGCTTTGTCATCCCAAGTGACGATGCGACTCCGCAGCTCGTACCCCTCACCTATACACAGAGCCCTGCGGTAACGGATGGTGGTGGCACCCACTACCACTGTAGCTCCGAGCGCTCGCACTGCCTTGAACACACCGTTACGTGTGTAGAGAGAGAAGCGGGCAAAGTCACACTCTCTGAGGTAACGAGCATTGTTCATGTGGCACATGTCGATGTCATGGAGAGTGACCCGGCCTGTAAGGGTCTGCTCTGCTGTGACATCCCAGATTGGAGGCTGGAACCAGGCCCGGAGAATCACAGCAGCTACCCGTAGGAAGTACCACACATCCAGACAGCAGAAGAGAGCCAGCAAGGCAGCGAGCACCCACAGCACCCACCACATCTCTCTAGAGAAACCCGACATAAAATACACAAGCAGAGGAAGGCAGTGGGGTTATTTTGTTGTGCTGATGGGATGTAATTAAAGTAGCTGAGGTAGTTGCATGACAGTTATGGTGTCTTGTAAGAGTGTAAGAAAAAGCCAATTTTAGTTATCCAACAAATAGAAGTAGGTAAAAGCGAAAAATGAATCCTAATGAGTTATTTCACATCTTGTACTCATCATATTGCTACTTTTCATAAAAGAAAATGACAAAACATTTTTAATATCAGCTACTATTAATGCCCAATTTGCATTACTGCATGTTTTAGCTTTTATTAGCTCATGTGTTGCTTTGACTGGCAGTTCTAAGTGAATATTTCTCCAGGAAACATTTCTGTCCCGCTCAGTAGTACGAGAGATTCATTCGTCCAAATTTGTCTCAAATTACATTAGTTCTGCCTGAAATTGTTGTTGTTGTTTTTTTTTAAATGAATCTGCATTTTCTCTAAGTTGTGTTATACCAAAGCATGTTCTTATTGGCTCAAAAGAACACATGGCAAACAGGGGCTCTATATCTGTTTAAAACTCACTTGAATGCCCACAAGATAGTGACAGTGAATTATAACACAGTGATTGATGTTTATAGTGGCCAATAACTATAAGGCCAATAATTATTTATATTTTTATGCAGGCATACTTCGTTCATATGTATTTCTTTTCATGTTTCTGACAAAAGTGAGAGGGAAATGTAGTGTGTAACCACCAAAAGCCTGCAGTATGTTGGTGTGATTTAATGTGTTTAATCCATGTGTTCCCCCTTATGTTGGCATGAAACCTGTGGCCCTGTCTGGAAGTAATTCTTGCATCATCGTACAGTCCTAACAGGCAGTAAAACTACAGAGAGCAGGCCCATTGTGATTCAATGCGACTGTTTCAAAAGAAGTTTCAGTGTTTGTACTTTTCAGGATGCCTGTGAGCTGATTTAACAAGTGTAAACAGGTTCTGCAGGACAGGCTGGCTACCTCTCTGCAAAAACGGCATGTCGCAAGTACATGACTGAGAGTAAATGAAAAGATTATCACATTTAATATTTCAAACAAAGTTAGACACTAATCCCACCTACTGAAGTTGTCGTTACCGAGGCTAAATTATGCTAACTCTGAGATTTTTCCTAGCTACATAAAATCGTAATTAATAACGTTACTAATGATAAAAATCAGTGCCACGAGTACATAACTAATGGGACAAGAAATTAATCCATTTACTCTAGTTAGTACTACAATCTGAGAGTAATGTTTTGTCAAAAATGGCTTTCAAAAGAGTTAAAAATAATGTCATAACATTTTGTGATTTGAAATTTAAGCTAACGTTACCATTACCGCTGTAAGTAAAACTAACGTTACCTATAACGTTACCTGTTGAGGGAGGTTTTCAGTTTAACTTCATGGCGACCGTGAACAAACTGAGACAGTAAAGATACTAACAATTTAAACTTTTGGGGGAAAATCCAGTAAAACTCACGTGTGGTCTGATTCCTCCTGTTTCCACTCAAGTTTACCGAGTCTCCACTCAATCCATGAACTCAATTCAACGTGAGTGAAGCGCAAAGTTTAAATACACATTTAAGACACTTCCGGCTACAACCTTCAAAATAAAAGTATCACTGACGCAGCCGTTTACGACGTTCAATCGGGAAGAAAGCGTACAAACATGAAATGATAGGATTTACGTTTTATGAAATAAATGTTTTATGTTGTAAAATGACACTTTAATATCGTGTGTAGGCCTATAATGCATTCAATAATATTTTTTTCCTACCTAAAGGTGTTTTAATTTGAGGACAAGAGAGTTTAACTTCCTCTCTTGTTTGGTGTCAGTGGATCACATGGATTCCTCTCCAGAGCGTGCTCCACAGAGACCTGATCACGTGACTTAGGGCAGAATGGGAGGCGGTGATTGGTCCCATAGCATGGACGTACTAAAAGCTAATCTAGTAATACTTTAGTAACAGCAGCAGCAATAATAATAACTCACCCAAATCACATACTGTAGATAAACGTGCGTGAAAGCTGTAGCCTTTCTCAGTAACTACTGACGCTGAACTGCAGTGGTGGAGTCAGAATGTAACTAAGTACATTTACCCAAGTACAAGTTTGAAGTACTTGTAATTTACTTGAGTATATTCTTTTCATGCCACTTTAAACTTCTACTCCAGTACATTTCAGAGGGAAATATTGTACTTTTTACTGCATTACATTTATCTAACAGCTTTAGTTACTATAGTTACTTTACAAATTAAGATTTGCGACTTTCCTTTTAATTATTTAATTTTATTTTTAGGTTCGGACTATTGGTTGGATAAAACATCACTTTGGGCTCTGGGTAATTATGATAGAAATGCCTGAAAATAATCAGTAGTTGCAGTCCTACACAAGATAATTAAAAATTACCTGCACCATAACCAGGTACAACAGGAAACTGTTGCTAACACATGACTGTATGAGTAATGATGATAATCTTATGATATATTATATAATAGTATAAGTACTTTTACTTTTAATACTTTAAGTACATTTTCCAGATTATACTTACATACTTTTTACTTAACATTTTCAATGCGGGACTTTTACTTGTAATGCAGTATTTTTACAGTGTGGCCTTAGTACTTTTACTCAAAGGATCTGAATACTTCCTCTACCACTAGTGAACTATCATCTGCCCTATTTGTTATCTTAAAGCTTTTAGCTTAATTATGTTTTTATCCTCAACAATGTTAATTATAAGCTAGGTCTGGGTGTTTTTAATTGAGTTTGTGCCGGTTCATTATTATTATTATTATTATTTGTCTTATGCTGCGGCTGAAATTGCCTTGAGCTGGAATGAGCTAGAAACACGAAACTTATAACTTGCTAAGTGTAGCTGTCGTTAGCGGGCAACCAAACACAGCCTCCGAGACCGACAGGGAATACAGTGCCAAGGTGATTTACGAAGTTTAACTGCTTCTAACTTTAGTGCTGTTAGCTGAGTAAGCATGGCTAACCAAGCTAACGGCACTAAAGTTAGCAGCAGTTAGCAGTTAACTACTTTGGTAACAAGAAAAGCTATCTGTCCAACAGGAAACTCCGTAAATCACCACAGCACTGTATTCCCTGTCTTTAAACTAGCCTCCGACGGTTTTGGGGTGCGGCTGGACCCAGAAGTGGAGCTGGACTAGGTCAAGTTCCGCCCGTTGGCTCTGCAGGGCTTCCACAGAAATCAGAGCCCAATCGGCCACATGGTGGCGCTGTAATTAAGGCCCAAAAATGCAAATTTCTCACACAAATCCAGCTCTATGTGCTCTACAAAAAAGCCAAAAAAGTCTGACATGATGGATTTTTTGCTAATTTGCATAATGTGAAAAACAGTAAAATTAATAGAACTTTAAGAATTTTGACTCTACTGACACCAAATTTGTGTTATATCATTGCAGGACTAAGAAACACGTTTCTATTATAAAGGAGCCAGATCGGCCGAAAAACATGGCCGCCATCAGCCAAAATATATTCGCAAAGGGAGGGGCTTAGCAGAAAATTGTCCATAACTCATTAACGATTAGTTCAATCATCACAAAGCTTGGGAGATATCTTCAGTACGTGTTTGGGAATAGGTGTGCCAAAGCATTTTGAGCTCGACCCATAGGGGGCGCCACAAATGCAAATAAAACTCAAAACCCAGTGGACAGAATTACACCAAATTTGGTGTGCATGCTCTCAGGGCAAGTACTAACCAAAATCTGAAGTTTCATATTGATTGGTGCGAGTGGGCGTGGCCTATCACATATTTGCTCATAACTCAAGGTGCCTTTGAGACACCCCACACTTTCTCCTGAACATACACACCAAGTTTCGTTCAAATCCGTTGAAGGGGCGGAACTTTGAGTGTGCAATAATTAATAACGCTGCAGGCTTTTTGATGATGGAACAGGTGTGCGATTGATCTCACTCCTTCTTTCAAAACCGAATTAAATAAGCTGAAGTGCCTTTGCTCGTTGCTGCCTGCAACTTAAATTTTGGCCGATCAAGCTGCTTCCTTCTGTTCCTTCCTTCTGCAAAAAAAGATTTGAACCGCCCATTGCCGCCTGTGGCTAAATTTACCTTTATTATTGTCACAAAACTATCTATCCACCCAAACAATTCAATTAGCATGTGAAATAGTTGGTAAACTTTACAAACTCTGTCACATGCAAATTAAAATTGTATGCAACATTTTTAATGACTTTACGATGTAAAAAGATATAGATTGAAAGTTGACAACGATTCTTGCTGAGAATAATTTTATTGAGAAAATATGTCTTTAATATTCTTCGCTTCCAAGTGGAAAATATTAGTTGCACCCCATTTGTGTGTGTGATTTAATAGCTTATCAATTTTCAGCTTTAACATGGATGACTTGAAGAGTTTGTGCATTAGAAAATAAAGAAAGAATAATGCTGCATCTATCACTCAATCACTCTTTTGCTCATCCTTTATTCTTCTGCTATCACTAGTAAGACAAATGCATTGAACTTGAACTTAGATTTATTAAACTCCAAAAGAGTAACTTAAAGAGTAACTTTTACATATAACATATTTGAGTGATAATTGTGAGTAAGAAAATATGTCAGCATGAAAAAAAAAAATTAACAATCAAAAGTTAAAAGCAACAATTATATGCCTCAATAGAGAAAACAAATAACTGTCCATCACTGTCCATGTAAAGTAGAAGTGACGTCAGGGCAGCAAGATTGTTCACAACCAAAACCTCACTTGTTTATTCAGTAAAACAAATATTTATAGGCTTCATTATGACCATTCAAAAGTACTGAGGCGTATCTAACTTGCTTGTTTTTCTGCTCAGATTCACTTAATTTGACGAGAACGATGATCCATCACCATTTTCTTCATGTCCTGGTCTGCCGTGATGTCACTCATTTCAAGCTCGTGTCCTGGGCCGGCCAACGGCTCATACTCGTGTCTGCAGAAGAGCATACCGTCAACTGGGAAAAAACATGGCAATGCAACTGAGATTGTTCGACTTTTTTGGGGGTGATAAGGGTTTCAGACTCCCTGCTGCATTAGGAACAGGGAATTGTGACCAGAGATGAACCTGCTTGTGTCTTTCTTTCGACAGAGGCAATGAGACCAAAGTGATTACTATGAAAGTAAAAGATGGAGGTCTCTTTCATTACATGAACTTTGAGATGTGCTCGAAAGCCATTAAAATTTGTGTTCATATGCAACCGTGTGGTCTCTGAACAGGTATCAGTCATTTAGGTAACCATACCGGTGACTCATTTTTAATTATTGTCAACAGTAGTAAAGAAACTCACTGTTTCAGGTGTTCCTCGATGGCCTTGCGCTCATACACAGTGCCATACGCTGTTTTGACCGGATCAATAAACATCTTCTTGGTGAGTGGACAGATCAGATGTTGGGGTATAAATTGTGGCACAGGATCCACCAATTTCTTTTAATAAAAACAAACATTACAAAACAGTATGTTAATGTAAAGCATGTAAGACACTGAACAGGTAATATAAAAAAGGTAATATCCAACACAAATGTCTATATATAGGAGCTCATTTACTTTCTCCATGTCATCCAGCGACTTTCCTGCAGTTTCTTCTGTATGTTTCTGGGCTTCTCGTTCATACGTGTCACGGCTCGTAAGGAATTCTTCAGCCAAAATGCTTCCAAAGAAAAAGAATATTCAAGTCAAATACGTCATATTTTTCATGACAAGTTTATGTAATGTCTGAAAATACAGATATTTGCTGATTGTTCTACAGTGTTGAATCAAATCACAATCTCCAGTAGCCCTAAATTGTTCTTTCTTGATTTTTATTTCCACCAGGTAGAATGAAACAGGACAGCAGCAGTCCTGAACATCAAATACTATTTTGAAACTGATTTTGTTACACATCTTGAATATCAAAGAAAATGCTTTTTTATTAGTTCAGGGGAAACGTATTGGCTTATATTACTTTTTTTTTATCAAAAAAAGCCTCATTCTTCCAAGATAGTAAAAAAATCACTCATCTCAACACTTTGGACAGCATGTGAACTACTCAATAATTCCCTCTTCACTTTCTCAAAGTGATCGTTAGCTAGGTTGTGGGTTAGCAAACTGTCGCTACAGTTGCTGCTGCAAAGCTAACAGTCAGAGAGGATGAGACGGTTTCCCAGAGCCAGCACACCAGCTCCAGACAGCGGTGCTCACAACTCTCCTGCTACTATAGCTAACATCACAACAACAGCATATCTTGGCAAAGTAGAAAGTAAGCTGAATGACCGCGGGCAAGTCATTTAATGTTACCTGACACTCAAATCATGCCTGGAATAGTGTAGTGTGGCTCGGTCTGAGCCACTTTATTTCCCGTTTACAGAGCCAGAGCGGCGTACAAACAACAGATTTTTTTTCAGCAGGCACACACAGAGAACAGACAGCTAGCGGACAGTGAGGAGATATTCGCTGAATTTGACAAAAAGAAGTGTATTGGATTTGAATCGCAAACCCCACCTTTAGTGTGAGTTATTTATGAATGTGTGTATCTCACCTGTCCAGTGGATCATCCGGCTCAGGGATGATGAGCAGTCCGTACACAGCTTCTAGGATCTCTCTCATGGTGATATGGGCATTGTAGTTGCGGTCAAATATGTTGTGGCAGATGCGGCCTACATTGTTGACATTGCAGTGGTACACCTGTCATCAGGTTAAGAAAACTTTGCAGGGAAAAAAAACAACCCAAAAACACCACCACATACATTTCTAACAGATAACATAATTTCATTAACGATGAACAATTGCAGTGTGTGTCTCTACATATTAAGAAAAAACAAAAATAACTTTTCAGTTGTTTGTATTTTGGCAAGATACTTGTGTGACAAAGCGGACGAGTGGAGGCTTCACTGGGTAGTCAGGACCAAACTGGCAGTAGAGCTCAAACACTCCTTTCTCATACGGTGTGTCAGGAGGGCCTTGCATGAGAATCCTCCAGAACGCTGAAAAGATTAGAAAAACGCATCAACCTTGTTGCTATTAAAAGCCTTTAAGCAATGCCAAAATGCAGCTGATGATACCTGAAAACAAGGTTTACTGCCCAGTGGTCAACACAATTTATTATCCTGTACTAAACAAATAAATTAAATAAATAGTTAATCAACCAAATAGTTAATCATCAATCAAGAGTCGTCATCTGAGTCACTGAGAAAATTTACCAGGGCTATATGGTGGTAATGTGGCCATGTAAATTTTAAAATGGCACGGCCTATATGCAAACTTGGAATTAAAAAAAAGAAAGTGTTTAATCAATATAGATCACATAAATATTTTTTTAAATTATAATTTTTGCCCCCCATGGTTTCATGTCATGGTGCGGCAAAACTTCCCATGCCCCAGAAGAAAAAAAAAAATCCAAAAATGCTTTACACCAAAATGAGAGAACCTGCCACTTACTCAAGTCTGACTCTGATGGAAAGACTCTGAAGAATGGATGCGGGTCACAATGCAGGCTCTTCAGCTCCTCCAGGATACGTTTGTCCTTCTCCAGAAACCACGCCTTCTTTGACTCCTGAATCCTCTTTTTCAGAGCACTGTTGAGAGAAATAATTATTGCTTCAAATGTAATGCAAACACTTTTAAGACAGTAAATATGCCCCAAAAATATGATTATTACCATTTGAAATCACAGGGCTTAGAGGCTATACCACCTCTCTTTTGACCAAGGACTGTTTTCAGCCCTGTTAGTTATCAACACATACATATACAACAAGTCAATGAAAGTTGGAAAGTGATCATCATTTGTAAAGCACTTTATGTTTTGGCAAAATTCCTGAACAGTGAGGCAAAAATAATTTTCCCATCATTCTTTAAACACACTGTTCTTAATTGTTTTACAACATTAAATCAGAGTGGACATAATCTTTAGCCATGCTGGCAAATGGCAATGTCTGACGCAAGGCTCCAGACTACCTTTTTACATTAGTGGCACATAATTTAGGTGCACCTAGGGCTGGGCAGTATGGCCTAAAATTTATATCACGGTATAATATGAAGCACGGACAGTAACAGTATCACGGTATATCAGCTTTTCTTAAAATTTCAATATAAATGCTTCTGAAGGGGTAAAGCATTGGTATGGAAACTGCATGGCAGCTATACTGTACTCTTAACTGTATTACTAGGACATATTTCATATAGTACATATAGTAGAGGTATTTTAAGAACAATAATAACTGCAATAATAAATAGAAAAAAATACAAAACCTTTTATATTTGTCTACTGAAAATCTATATATAATATTTAAAAGAATACATTAATATATTACCCTATTTCTAGTAGGTTGTTTTGTATTTCACCATTTTAATTCTACTTAATTCTGAACCTTATTTTAGTGTTTACTCACAAACTACTTTAATCTGCACACACACACACACACACACACACATCTGTCTGCACACTCACAGGCTTTCCCCGCCCCGCCTCTTTTTGTTTCTCTCTCCCTGTATGTGTCTGCTCTGCTGACTTTCTTCGTCATCACTATGTTTTATAAAGTCACCCAAAAAACACAACTCGCGCTTTGGATTTTTCCACCAGCGATGCCGTTTCCACGGCAGCAGGTGAGGCGCGTGTGGAGGAGGCTTGTTAGGACAGGGGAGACAGGTGGAACAGTTACCTCTACCGATGATGTCGGGTGTGGGCGGGTAAAGGTGGAACGGGCACCGTAGCATTTAGCTTGCAGAATGCAGAATTTCAGGCGCACAGGTGCGACCAATGAAAATGTTTAGTCGCACTTGACAGATTTTTGGTTGCACCCTGGAGCCCTGTCTGACAGTTGTTCCACTATTGGATCCTGCCTAAAATATCTCAACTACTGGATGGACTGCCATGACACTTTATAAAAACATTCATGGAGCCCAGAGGATGAAGCCTACTGACTTCAATGATTCTCTGACTTTTTATCTAGCACCATCATCAGGTCAAAATTTTAATTTGTCTAATCTTTGGTTAGTGGCCAAATACCTGAAAAACTAATGACTTTCCCCATCAGCATCAGCTCTACTTTGTCCTTACTGCTAATTAGCAAAAGTTAGCATAATAACATGCTAAAATAAAACGGTGAACATAGTAAACATACCTAATTAGCATCAGCATGTTAGCATTGTCTTTGTTAGCATGCTGACATTAGCATTTAGCTGAAAGCACCGCTGTGCACAAAGTCCCGACTTACAGCTGCTAGCCTGGCTGTAGACTCTTAGTCTTGTTTTGATTACGCTAATCAATAAAAAAAAAAAATTGTAAGCACCATCATGAAATAATCAGTCAAATTTAACAAAGATGCTTCTTTTAATATGTGAAACTTCTACTTTGTCAGCTCGCTCTCTGTGCTACAATAAAAAAAATTACATCTTCTATTACTAGTGTTTAAAAATCATAACCTATTTGTTTCACAAATCAGACAAAATACTACTGCAGGTAAAAAAGTGGTCATCAGCAGATGGATATGGTCCTTCTTACATTACTTAACATTATTATCAGCCTCTATAAAATGGTTGCTTCTATCACTCACCTCTCCGTCACTGTCACTTTGCTGTTTATCTGGCTTGGCAAGGACGTCTCTGGGCATTCGTCATACCCATGAGTAGCGAAGATGCTTGACAAAATACTCTATAAAAAAGGGACAGATGAATTAGCGCATCAAGACGATGATGTGCAGAGTTTATGCCTGTATTAAACTGTGATACATTTCATTTTCATATCACTTCCAACAGAACGGTGGACAATAATCTACACTAACTAACCTCACTGATGGTTGACGGGTCAAGTTTTTCCTTGAGTTTCCTCTGCTCCAAAGACAGAACTGTCTCATTCTCAAACAGTCTCAGACCCTCTTTGGTTGTCTGTGGTTTGAAACAGCAACCACCTGGAAGCAATACGGATGTGTGGTGGAGAGATTAACAAGTGTCTGAATAACTGCACAATCAAAGAATTTGTGTTTAGAGTACAGAGAGTGTGTCCCGGCTGAACTCATCATTTCCCTGGTTGCTGAGGCTGCTGAATGATGTCACTTGAGGGCAATGGTGTAGTAGTAGTAATAGTAGGAAGTGGGTATAATATCGATTCTGCACACCTATTCATCTAAGACTGTAGCATTTCCGTCTTTGTTTGGCCTGCCTTACAAGATGTTTACTATAACAATGAAGGCTAATTTCACTTCGTAGTGACTTTGTAAAAGTAGCCTTGCCGCTAAAATTAAGAAATTCCAGGCCTGCCAACCTGCCTTTGTGTAGTTTTCCCATGTTTCCTCTGATTGAATGTACACATCATGTTATATATTGCTTGTAAACCTTTTGCTCCATCAATATCTGTGTTATGTCTCTACCTCTGTCAGTGTTTATGTATGTGTTTTTATGTAAAAATAAAAAAGATGCTTGACCCATCTGGTGTCAAATACCTTCAACCTTGTCACAAAAATGAAATAATTTTAAGGGGAAATTAGAAATAATGGTGATCAACATTAAATAAAACTCTACAATGATGAGTTGGATGAGATAATATCTCTCTAATTCCATCAAGCCAATTTGCAAATTGTTTGATGGCATATAGCATTATTTTTACATTGTTTGAAGCACGATGTATTAAGTATATCATAGGGATTCAATTAGGTAAGCTGTCTTTCAAAGATGCCATACCTGTTGCATTGCTGATTCCATGCAGCATGTTGTTCTCCACATCTCCAAGAAGGATTGAATCCACAATTATGTTAGATTTGAGCAGTTTGGCTGTAACAGCAACTGGCTCTATGCAGGATCTATGGAAAGAATTGAGATTATGACGTCAGCTCACTTAAAAAATATCATATTCTGTAGTCTCATTACTCATTTTCTTACACTTCAAAGTATGTACTAACAGGTATGAACAAGGTACCAAAAGTGATTAGAACAGAGAAAGAAATTTACCCAGAATCATTTCCATCAGTGAGACATATGATGTGAAGTCTACAATCTGGGAACCTCATCTTGACCTTTTCCAACTCAGACGCCCCACGTCGCAGGGCGTCGTACAGCAGAGTACATCCACTCGCCTCGAGCTTACGTACGTGTTCCTACAAATTTGGAGGGGGGGCGGGCTCTTAACATTTCCATTCAGGTATATTACTGCATTATACCCAGACACAGCATTTACTAAAACAAATGGCAGATAGGACATATCTAAGACTGGTCTGAATTTACCTTGAACTTTTCCAGATTCTCAGTAAATGTGTGGAGAGTTTTCACCATGGAGTCGAACTTCACGAGGCCAATGACATGATGAAAATCATAAGCCATGCTCCTTGTTGCAAAGTTGTGAAAGAGCTCTTTCACAGCGTTAATTTTCTTTAGTTCTGCACCTACATAGCACTCTTCTTCCATGGAGGAGCTTGTATCTATCAGCACCTGATGGATATTCAAGTCAAGAGTAATCATTGATGCATTGACACTACTGCTAAACTACTACAGGTACAGTGGCTCTCCACAAT
This sequence comes from Siniperca chuatsi, assembly GCF_020085105.1. Classification (NCBI taxonomy): domain Eukaryota; kingdom Metazoa; phylum Chordata; class Actinopteri; order Centrarchiformes; family Sinipercidae; genus Siniperca; species Siniperca chuatsi. The sequence goes on from NC_058054.1 coordinate 11,018,012, forward strand.
AATCAAGCAAAACAAAAACTTAACATTTGCCTTGCCAGTCTCATATTCTTCAAAAGAAAAGTGTTACCAGTATAGCCTCTTTTGGAGTCCTGGTTGTGACAAATGTTCGGTCATCTCTGTGGTCACCAGTCCTGTGTTAAATGTCAAAAATGTAACAATCAGCAAAATATTATTATGACTTTTACAGAGGTTAATTGAGTTCAAATACATCAGCTGCGACTCTGTGGCACAGTTTACTGCTGCTACATCTGTTTTTATTATTTATTATTTGTGTGCTATTTATGTAACTGTATTAAGTTGACTGGCACGCTGCTGTCCTTATTTGTGCAGGTGAAATAAAAACTGCTACATAAAAAACTACAGCATGTGTATATTGTATACAGAAAAGATAGAAGAGGCCCAAATAGGTGCAAATAAAAACTTTAGTGGAAGACTTTGGTATTGGCTTTAGGTAAAACAAGATTTACAGTACATCCTTCATTTCATTTAACATGTTAAAAATCCATTAAAAAGTTAAATATTTACATTTACATTGTCAAATCAAAATAGGAAAGAGAATAAATGCAAAGGTTTGGAAGGCAGATGTAAATCCACCATATTGTGAAAGGTTTTGAAATAAACAGCAGGTCATTAAATTGTTCTCCTGCTGTACTCATCTGATGCAAAGCAGGGACTGTTATTCACCAAAATATAATTGCCAAAATTGACCCAACGTTTATATTGTCATTTCTTGATTGTCTCCATATTGGTTGTTTCTATAGACCTCATGCAGCCCGCCCTTTTTTTGTTTGTTTTTGTTTACTTTACTGGCAATATACTCTGAAATGTTCAAAAATGTATTGGATTATTTTACAAATGTAATATATATATATTTATTTATATTGCATCACAACGCTTCTGTGGATATAAGATACTGTATATGAGATACTGTAAGGTACTTTACCTGGCTGCCAACAGATTCACATCCACAATTTTGTCTTCACCATCCAAACAATCAAGCACTCTGATCATATCAGGGGATCCTTTTTCTTTATACAAAGCCACACCAAGGTTGTCTGACGAAGAGACAAAAACTCATTAAATAAAACCAGACAAAAAACCAGATTGATTCTTGACACACACAAAAGTTCAACACACACTGGCCATGTTGCTGAGCGTCACGTCCGCAGAACTGAATACATCATACAGACACAGAAGAAGAAATTAGGGTACAGCTAGGGAAGTGCCCCTCTGCGACATGAATGTGAGGAAATTATTGCTTTTCTGTAGATTTGGGGAGATCCATGAAGCGATTCTTAGTAAGATCCAAGATAATTTTTTCCTATATAGGGACTCCAGGGATCCTTCCTGTAGCTAGTGCTGGCTACACACATGCAGCGGCTGGCCAAGTTTTGCCATCTATTGCAGCCATCAAGGGCTAGATGTGGGGAAACATTCGCTGGCAGTGGTGTATCTTGACATGATTGCCAAGATTGGCGCGCATCTTAACGCCACCAGTGTATGGACTTATATAGAAAAAGAGGTGCACGTTTTAATGTGAATCATACGCCGCCAGTGTGTCTTGCCCTTTAAAAAAAAAGGTGCCAATGCCATTTGAAACATACACCATGCACGGTCAAAAATGCAGATTGTGATATAATGAAGTACCTTCACTCAGTAGAACAAGCTTTGCCTGACACTGTCCTAGCGCCTTCAAATGTAGAGGTGGGGTCACATTGAGGTATTGATTGGAGGGAGATGTTAATTCTTCCACCATGCTTCCAAACATCTTCATTTTTATCCGAAAGCTGCAATGTAATTGTACAGGTTAGTGAAAAACAAGGCTTAAGTCAAAACTTTTGTTGGATGGAAGAGATAACATATTGACCATTCTGCTCATTGTCAGAGCCCTGTCACTTAGAGGGGCTAAAAAATGAGATGGTTGAGCACACGATGGCACTATAGAGCAATGTCATGGATATCAGCAATTCAGAAGGCTTCAACTTTTGGGAGGGTGACTGTGGCAGATGACATAGCAATCAGTCTATAACGTGATTAGTGAGAATTAATTGTAAAGGTGGCAATAAAAAGTAAAGGCTACAGGATCACCAAATTCAATGGAATTACGAACTGTTGATACCATGCTTTTGATTTGCCATTTGGGTGTCATATTGGGAAAGGTGTAACAACGTTGCAAGAATTAAGACTTGTAAAATATTTTGGTAATCTTTCTCTTTTAATGTGGTATGTAGAAGTGGAAATTTTGGCCTCAAGAGTGACAATAGAGGAGGGTCAAGGAGTCACTGACTTGCAGAACAGTGCACTAGGGTTGCACCTATTAATGATAAACCTTTGAGAATTGAATTGACGATTGCTGATATCCCTGCTGCTAATTATGATGACTTTTTGGGTGGTAGGGCACAATGTATTAATGAATTGTATAAAAACTAAAATATAGTGTAAAATAGCCAAAGCTCTGCTCCCTCCAGTGTTTTCTCTGTATGTTAGTACCTTCGCACATCTGACAGAGGATCCCCAACACCAGCAGTCTGCTCACTACTCTTACACATTGCTTTGATGTCACAGTTTGGGGAGGCGGTCACATAGCAGGGCTCAACACTAACTTTTAAAACTGGTTGCCAGGCTGGCAGTTGTTGTTTATTTTGTTTAAATATGCAGAACTCTAATTTTATGGGTTGTTATTGTTCAGACTATTAAGCTAAGATAGACATCTCACACAGAAATAAACAAAACATTCATTTTTGACCCGTCAACATTTTTAAATGATTAAGTCACAATCGTAATATTTGTTTTTATTCCCCACCTTTCTAAAAGTTCTGTGGATGTCTTTTTTGTTTTTGTTTTTTAAATATTCGTCAACATAAAAATGTTACCAAAATAACCTTTAAGTCACTGCATCTCCCGACAAAACACGACGGTTCAATTTCAGTGTTACGTAACGGGTTGCCGTCAACTCGAGTAATGTTTACTTCACCTGTCTCCACTCTGTCTGTGTGCTCAGCCCCGCCAAAAGAACTGGTTGCCAATTTCTCAAAATGCTTGCCAGTGGCAACCTGGCAACCGTTACTGTCGAGCCCTGCATAGGTTGAAAAACTGATGAACATGATGTTAATCAGGGCAAGCCATTTATGAGTTTTGTTTAGTTAAATGAATCATTAGTGACCTGGTGTGCTATATGCTATCTGATTTAACTTAGTTAATATGGATGATAAAATATAAAACATCTACTATTTATAACTCAAAATTTAGCTGTTAATTAATTAATTGGGTGTGTTGTGTTATCATTGTACCAAGCCTATCCAGGGCTTCAGTGTACGCTAGTGAAACCTGTTTCTCACACGTTGACAAGTTGATACTGGATGTTTTATTAGCGTGTACATCAGTTTAATCTGACCAAGAATCTGCTTTCATCTGGAGGTTGCATTGTAGTCATCATTGCTTTTGCTGCGTCTTGTTAATTTGTGTGTTTGAATACACATGCACAGCCCCGGACAGCTGCATCCCTGTGACAAGAGTGACAGCTGAGCTGTGGTAGTGCCTTGAGACCATGGTTGAGCACCTCCCCCCAACCTGATTATATTGAGTATTGGTGATATACAATCACGATAGGACAATCTGAAAATATTTGTGATTGTCCAACCTTTATACTGACTCATGTAAACTCTGCATAAAAGCTACGGATAATTTACTGAAGATCATCAGCAAAAACACTATAAAGACTAAAATAATGAGCAAAAAACAGCAAAGGTAATAACTCTCCTAATTGACAACAGAGGAGGAGCATCTCACCGATAAGTATACTTTTATGATAAGTAAAAATCTGATACATACTTCTGACCAGACGTCTTGTCATGATGAATCCAAAGAGGATACGTTCTGATGGATGGAGGCAAACTGAGCAAGATTTTTTCTATGTCGTTTGCTCTCTTTAATGATGTTTCTCGCAAAATCTCTTCAGTGCAATTTGGAATTTTACCTCCATCTAAACAAAAGGATAGAAAATGAAGTGAAGCTGATAACATCGAGCCATTCGCTAATAAAACAAATACAGTTCTGAAAGAAAAATATGTTTTAGCGTTTGTACAAATACTAATGTGGTGTGAGTGGTTTTCCAATCAACAGGATGGCACCGTAGAAGGCGTTGATGACTTTAATGAAGTTTTATGTTTTGCACAAACTGCAGTGGGTGCCAGCAGCCTCTAATCTAAGTAGCTCACTGCAGCTGCTTCTTTTACTGTTCCTCAGAGCATTCAAGACAGATCAGCTCATAAAAAGGGCAGAGAAATGTCCATATCTTGCTGTGTAGACCATTTTTCAGGCGCCTCATAAACAAGCACCATTTAATTTCCGGTAGCTGCTTCCCAATAAAAGTATATCTGCTATCTGCATTTTCTAATTGACTTCTGCTTCTTTTCAGACATCCACTACAGTATGATGTGTCTCCTCATACAAAACCATGTGTTACTGCACTTAGATAAGTTTTATGGCTCGTCAATGTTTTTAAATTTTACCTTTGATTTTCTGCAGAATGTATGCTCGCTCAAAGGCACCAGGTACTCCAGGTACTCTGACTGGTTCACAGAAACGGCTGCCATCCTCAGACGTAAGAGCGATTGGTGCGTAGCTCTCACAGTCTGATGTCTGTTTCTGTCAAAATAAGCCAAAGCAGCATTACTCAAGTGGTCAACCATTGAATAGACCTGAATTTACCTTGATACATTCAAATCATGTATCACCTATTTATAAATTAATGGCAACTTCCATGCAAGGCGTTGAGATATTAATATCTGACAAAATACTTACAATTAGGGACTTTTTAGTCTAAAATTATTGGTTTTACCCTTCACAAGCTCAGTTAAGCCTCAATATCATCATACCTTTGCTTCTGATAGGAGATGTGCCCAGCAGTAAAGTGAATTCTCAAAGACATCAAGGTCCTCAATGAGTTTCTCCCCTGGTTGTCCTCCACATTGTGGCAAAAGCTGTCTGAAGAGTATGTACAAGCCTTCAACAACTGCAATCTACAACAAAAGAACAAGGACGTCTGAAGAAATGGGTACTGGCGAAAGCACACGTGACTGTGTAAAGGTTCAGTTCACCCAAATTACAGGAAAACATCTTCACAATACAAAAGATGCAATGCAGCACATGAGATCACTTCAAAAAGTGCAATGCAATGAATATTAAAGGCAGAATTGTACCAACTCATATTGTTTACCTTCTGATTCCTGGTTAACCTTTCATTCCTGCAGAGTAACTGATGCAAACCTTGGGCGAGAGGGTAACATCCAGTCAGTTTTCGTATGTAGGAAATCAGTTTCTTCAGTTGCTCTGTTGTATAATGACTTTTCTAGAAGAAAAAATAAAATGAAATGTATTTTAAAGCAGGATTAAGTCCACAGAGGAAGGTAGGGTAAAATTACTTAAGGTGGCAACTTTATTGCTAGATTTGCCATCTTTTCAGATCAGTTTAATGACCTTTTTCAGGAAACGCGAGTCTATTGCCATACTAGCAGGACTTTGAGCTAAATGCTAATGTCAGCATGCTAACCTCAGTCATGATCCTAACATGCTCACAATGACAATGCTAACATGCTTATGCTAATCAGGTATAATCTGTACCATGATCACCACTTTAGCATGCTAACATATGTTAATTAGCACTACACACAAAGGACAGCAGAGGCTGACGTGAACGTACCTAAGTATTCACAAATTCGCAGTTTGACCTGATGATGGCAACAGATTAAAAGTAAAGGGTTCATCAACATTCTTACAATTCATCCAGAAGGGGAACATGAATGTGTTCACTAAATTTCATGGCAATCCATCCAATAGTTGAGATATTTCAGTCTGGACTGACGTGGTGGAACGACTCTCTGTTTGTCATTGCCATCCCTAGAGCTACACTGCTAGCATGGCTAAAAACAGAGACAAGATTACTTTTGTGAGTAAATATTAGCTGCTTTCCATGGAAGAGTCATCAACACTGCACTGTGTGGCTGTAGTCTCTGCACAACATTATATAATGGAATACAGATGAAGCAGGTGTCATCAAATAGTGCACAGTACTGATAACATATTAAGAAATAAAACTTACAACAGCATAAAGTGAAGACAAGAACACACTGATTCCTTTCAGGGTTTGTTGGACTGAAGGCACAACATCATTAATGAAGAATGTCTCATCGCATGTTGTCTCATCAGAAAAGGTGGACAAAGAGAAGGCAACTGTTGACCCCTCAGAGATTCCACAACTTTGCAGTGTGTCACCACCACAATGTTGAGCTCTGCAAATATAATGAGCACAGGAGAGAACAGAAGTACTGTGTGAGTAAAGACATCTGTCTGTATTGACAAAGAGGGTCACAAACCATAATATCAATGTTTGGTGTGATAATTCTGAATTACTTGTAATAAAGGACATGTGGTGGGATTCCACTTTCATTTGCCAGCTTGAGTCTCAGGCTGGTTATGGTGTCACTTGCCAAGTTCACAGTCACCTCAAAGTCTCCCTGTATGAAATAAGTAAATAAAAACTATTTTAAAGAACAGATTTGTTTTAAATAAATACAGTACATACACATAGTTAGTTAGCAATGTGATCCCTAAAGTGATTAAACAATGGACAATGTCTGCCTACAGTAGTTGGGATAGAAAGATGAAATTTAAATGCATTTCTTGAATTTATATTTTGTATTTTTGTTGATTGAAAATGTACCAAATTGATTATTAAAAAGTTGCTATTGTTAAATTAAACAAAGGACAATATCGAAGCTCCTTTGATAAGTATTATTATTATTATTATTATTATTATTATTATTATTATTATCATTATTATCAGAACTTCTGATGTGCCTGCATCAACAAAACACAAACGAAAGAGTGCATCCTCTCCATCATCCAAAATACTGAAATATGTAAACATATGAGTGTTTCCTCAGGAGCTGCCGCTGAGCTTGAAACATATTGCCAACCAAGGTTTCTCCCAGAAATTTGGCTATAGAGGAAGATGTAAATTTTGCTTTGCTGTGATCAGACATCACCAGGGACACTTACTTGTCTTGTTACTGTGACACAATAATGGATGGATAATCTTTTAAAAGGGATTTATGATCCCCAGAATATTAATATGAAATATGGTTAGTGAATTACATTATTTAAAGCAGGGCCATAAATCAAACATTCAGTTTGTACAATAACATCCATTTATCAGTTGCTAATAGCATCATTAGTTGTATCATGACCAATATAGTTAAGACACACCTTCAGCATGATGTGGCATCGAACCACGTTGTCTCCATAGGTTTCACAAACCTCTCGCTTTGGTACCTGAGGAGCCTGTTTCAGGTTTTCCTTTGGTGTAAAGATGGCATAAATTACAGCTCCACTTTCAATATGTCTGTCTTTCAAAGACCCTGTATGAGGAGACAACATTTTAAGTCGATATGGTTAACTTGTTAGCAAAGAGTTTCATATTTAAACATCCAGCAGATACAGAACAACATTAGCATTTATTTGGAGTCGTGTTTCTGGCCACCTGATGAATGTAAGTCTAATATTTACTCTCTGTTAGCTCTGTTTTTGGTCTCTATCAACTTCTTAGGAAATATCTGGCTCTTTAGCTGCTAAATGCTCCACTTTGTTCACCAGCTAGTTGCTAATTTTGTCTGTCTGCCGTTATGGTGCTGTTATGGTGGTGTACAGTCGGTTTTTACAGCTTTTCCTCTGAAAACAGCTACCGGCTTAAACCAAAACAGTAAAGATATGGGCCGTAAAACCAAAACAATGAGCTGAAAGGCGCTATAAAGCTCTGTAGAGATGAGTGGAAATGCATAGTCAGTGGTATTTCTCTGTGGGTTCATTATGGAGCGCACCCTATCACATACAAGTAATCATGTGATCCATTAATTAATAAAAATACTGATTATAGCCGCTTTGATAGCAATAAGCGGGCTAAAATTACTATGCACTCTTAAATGCCATATTATGCAATCAAAACTTGCAAAATCAAAGCTTTAAAAATGGCAATTTATTCTAGAAAATAATTTCCCACATTGACAGCTTTGAATATGTTTCTTAAATTTTCTTTTAAGTAATACCTATGCTGTAAGCGTTTATTTTTGCAAACAGTATCCACAATTCTGTAAAGTGTCATGGTCACAGGTTGTCATTTGTGCGTTTGATTGGTTGCCAACTGGCAAGACCTAATAAGAGAAGGTCAGAGGGCAGACGCTAGGGAGGGAGAGTGTTGGAAAATGAATGATGGCCCTCAGCCCTGAAATATTTTGGTTTAGTTTCTGTCTGCATCTTTTTGTTAACCTAAATGAACTGAAACCAACAGCAAGCTCAGTGAACAGTTGGCAACACCAGTCAAGTGTAACAACGCTCTTTCAGAGAGTCCTGGTTCAAGATTACGGATGCTTCAGTACCTATGTATTGTCATTGTTGTACCCACAACCTCAATAAAATAAATAAAAATAACAAAACACCTAGTAAACTTCATCATAAAAGGTGTTCAGGTCTGCTCACATGTGTTGAAGAAGGGATCATCTGTCAGGGGCATCCCATCGACTGTGTAGAGACAGACTCCATTGGAATTGCCAACACTTTCAAGATGGCCGATCCTTAACATCAGGTCCTCAACTGTGTTCTGCGCTGGATCCATATCTGTAAGTTCAAAACAACCACTATTAAGCTGTTCAGATGTCTGCATATTCTGCACAATGATCACTGTAACACAATCATCTAAGTTCTAACAACAAGTCAGTGGCTGATCAGAAATAGATTATAAAACATGTGTCTCTCTTACCTTTAATTTGTTTTGGTTGAGGACATTTGGGGTATGTGTACTGCAGACAGAACGGCTCCAATGATTTCTGCACAGGCGTCACAGCTTGAACTTGGCGCTCTGGAGCTCTGAGTCTTTGAATGAAGTTTTTCATTGCTGAAAAACGATTCTTCTCCACATGACTTAAACCTGTAAAAATGCAGGTGCAAAAATGGTATTTGAGTAATTAACTACATACTTTGTGTATATGTGTGTAATAGCTCTGAATAAAAGATTTAATTAATGTACATAGATAATACATAGGAGGCTATTAGAAACACTTATATAACACATTGTAGTACACTATGTAACTGTTATCTAATAAAAGTGACACATGCTATACAATACAAAACTACCGTACAGTTGAATCAACACGTTTGACAGTGTCAACAATTACAATTTAAAACAAATAAAACAAAATGGTATTCATTACAGGAGAGCTGTATTGGATTGTACTGACAAAAACATGGTCTCTATTTTTCTGGTCACCCAGTGCAATGGGCCTTACATGTTCAGGCTAAAAAACACTAGGGTTGGGTTGCACCAACAAGGATTAATTTAATCTAAGATTAGTTCTAATCAGAGTTTAGCAAAACTAGGTTTCAAATGAGTAAATCCAGATTTAAAATTAAGCAGAGAGCTTTTGCACAAATAAAAACTAATCTCCGTTTAGTAAATCCAAGTTTATTGATGTAAACCAAAATTAATTTAATCAATATGGAGATGCTTGCCAACCCAAATTAAAATAAATGAATAATATATTTGCGTGCTGTTGGAACCTAAGAAGTATGGGGGGACGTTAACTTTCGGCTGCTCTGTATTCCTTAACAAAACATTACATTGTTTGCTAGCTAGCTAAATAAGTAAGTAATATTACTCATGGACCCCCTTTACACCTTGCATTAAAATGCGTCTCGTATCCAGACTGTATCAAGATATGATTTTATCCTGATTATATTTACACCTGGTATTAAAATGTGTCTCCAGTGTCCACATTGACCCAGACCACCGAACGTCACATCCTCCTCTCGTTTCCTCAGGTCCAAAACAACAACAACAAAATGAAATAAATTAGATTGTAACCATCCGTGAAGCTGTGCCACTGTATGGACATTTGATTGTTTTTCAAAGCAGGGGAAGAAGCCGTCTTCCACAGCTGGAATGCCAAAAACGAAAGCAGAGGAGGATGCTGTTTTATGCAGCTATAATAGCTCCGCTGGAAAGTGAAAGTGAAACTTAACTTCCCTCTGGCATCGTTTGCGCTACCTTTCTTCATAATGTGTACTCCTGTTATTTTAGTAGTTTATATTGAGTTTAACTCAACAGTGCTCAATTGGGTTGAGTCTGTCTCTTAACTTTCTTTGAGAAACTTGATTATTTTGCAAATTTTTCAGCCATTTTAAAAGTTAAACCTCCTCTAAGTTTAAAGTTAATACAGGATCAGATTTTTAGTTGGAGTTTAAAGTTTTGGTGGGGCAGAATTAAATTTAATCTAGAGTAAAAACTAAACTGAGGTTTAATCAGAGGTTTAAATTGAATGTTTCTTAATTTTAAGCTTGTTTTAAAGTTTGGTGCAACATAATTTAAAATTAAACCATGATTTAATCTGGTTTAAAAATGAATCGTTGCTGGTGCGACTCAGCCTAGACATAGGTTGAATTTTTTACCCACTGGGTGGCAGCAAAAATGTTTTTACAGTCTTTGGTTTGAAGTTAAGGTTCATCTCACCAATGTTGTTTAGATCTTCATCTGTTATGCCATCCAGGAAATCTCTTTCATCCTTTACGCCCAACTGAAAAAACTGGTTGTAGTAAGATTCCAGTCTGAACTGCTCAAGTATGTTGAATATTGCACCCATCTAAACAAAGACATCAAGATACTTTATACATCAGTCACACTATTTGTCACAAATGGAAATAAAATATAGCATATTTAGAATATAGTAAAGAAGAATAGAATAAAAGACAATTATTCTAGTTGCAATGTTCCTGCTAGAGCCCGAAGAAACACCTACAGTATGAATACATATAGATAACATCAGCAGCAAGGCACCTCGTCGAATTCAATAGATTAGGGGCAGAAAAAACAGATTTTGTCACTATTTTTCCAATCCATAAATACAGAGATAGTAGATCACTGCTTGATACAACTGTCTGTTTCAATTTCAAGCTGCATATATTAAATAGTTTGACTCTAGCACGTAGCATTACTTACAGGGACAGTTCACTCCAAAATCAAAAATATACATTTTATTGTTTTATCACCTTGTTGTGAGCAGTTTCATGTAGGAACTATCGGTAGAAAGAAATGTTCCTACATGAATCTGCTCACGACAAATCTGTGGATTATCTTGAGTAACCAGGTCATGATTTCTGCAAAGAGACATTGCTGTTGAGTTTTTCAAATGCATTTTTTTTTTGGTGCTTTGAGCATCACAAGCCGAGTGGCATATAGTCCCATTATATTAAAAAAGGCAGACATTTCTACGGCCGATATCTCCAAAACTTGGCAACTCACATCAAAACAACCTAGATGGATAAATGGACTTCTTAAATACTTGTCACACATGGAAGTTGGCAATTTAAAAACGGTACAATATAGTAAAGAATATGAAAAAATATGTCAACTAGCTACACTGTTGTCCCTGCTAGAGCTAGAAGAAACAGACTAACTCTTCTTGGAGTATGCGTGTAGATAACAGCAGCAGCACCTCAGCAACGTCAGCAGGTTACGCTCATTTGGAGAAAATACAGATTCTGTTGTGACAATAAAGTGCAGTCTAATCTATTAGTAAAAGGAAAAATTCAGCGGAACAATCTTACCTCGACATGTAACAGATCATGTGATCATGTGTTGTGTTTAGATTCTGTTCATAGGAGGGTGTGGCTTTTAGAAAACGAAACTACTGAAAACGTAAACAAGCTATTTGGAAATCTGTTGGTGAGCTTGGCCTCATTGTCCTCTAGGAAGTTAAAGCAGGATGAATGTAGCTAAAATGCCAGGTTTTCACTCGCTTTATTAACAGGCGTATGGCAGAGTCACTACATGTCTTAGATGTATTGTTATTTTTTTGAGGATAAGTTGGGTGGTGCATGTTCTGTTACAGTCCACATGTTTTAAACACACCACACATATCTGTACATTAATGGAGAGAGAACAGAGCCAGTGTTTATGAACTGCATCACAAATCCTTATCAGTGTACTATCATAATCTTCTAGTAACGTCTTATATAAATAATGTGGAGCTTGAATATAGCCAATAATATAATAGAAAGCAGCCTAAGCTCTGCTCCCCTCTCTGTTTGAGCACCTGTCTAAAGTCTGAGGTTCTGGGATGACTTGAAAGGTACTGACAAACAAAGAAGGCCATACAGGAAAATACAATTTTCCCAGTTAACTCATATAGGTTAAATAAATATAAACCTAAAGATAGACTTGTGATTAAAGCCCGTACAGACCTACAGTTCAACTACACAGGCGTTACTTTGGCTGATTAGACCTCCTCTCAGGTGTCTGTAGGTGTAGAGAGTCTGTGCTTGATTGACATCTCCCTGACTTTTCTGTTTTGTGCACCTGTTAGGGTAGTAGGACAAACACCTTCATGACTTTTATTAGCACATAAACTCTGGTGACATCATCTGGTTCCCAGCACAGCTCCTCATTATCTTCAGCCTGAGCAGAGATCTATTCAGCAAGAGTAATTGAACTGTGTGGGCGTGCAGGTCCTTTAAGCCTAATTTGCTGATCAAACTATTGGAGCAAATAACAATCATTATGTAAACGTGACATTGTATGTCATTGTCATTGTAGTCTATGGTGTTTACTTTTTAAATTTAATTATTAATAATATTTTAATTTATTGTGCCAGATTTCACTTATTAATATCCCTGGTAACATTTAGTATTACTTCCATGATGTTACCAACACTTTTGGTAACGTAGGTCTTTTTTTCACAGCAGACATTTTGACTTGTCATAGTAGGAGAAGCACAGGTGTTACTGATCACAATAACGATGTTGTATTCCAATGTCCCAGTAAGTCATGACAGTGACAGTGAACCAGCTTTCTTAACAAAACACATTTTTCAATATAACAAATATAATATATATATATATATATATATATATATATATATATATATATATATATCAAATATATAGGCACTACAAAAAAATTACAAACACTCGAGTCCTTTTCCTTGTCTGTAGAGAGTTCAAGTTAATTTTAAATCATGCTTTATGGAATAAACCCTGCGAGGAACCAGGCACAGCTGTGAAATTATTGGCTGACTTCAAGTTAACACCCTTGCAGGAGGGACTGGCTGGTAAAACTTGTTGATGAACTCCCGCTCTGTCTGTGCCTCTTGGACACTTTTTGGGTGACTTGTGGTGCCCTCGGGTGGTCTTCTAGGGGAAGTAAAGAATTGTCCTTTTATCCGTATAGATGCTGGATGGGTGCACATGGCCTGCCCCTGTGTATCACGGCTTTTTGGGTGATGTGAGGAGCGATCTGTCAAACTGAGGCTACTGGGCTTTGCTGTTGGGTGACATCCTTCCCAAGATTTATTTCTATCAATTCCACTGTTGCTCTTTCTACTGCCAAAACAAGAACAAACACTCTCAGAAGTACTCTTCCTTCTGTCACTATCTGTCTGCTGTCTTACTGACACTAAACTACCTCCACAGGTACTATTCTGTCGCTCATTTTGTGTCTTTGATTTCCTTTTCGTTGACACAGAATGGTCAGTACTATTGCTGCTATAACTGCCTGCATCACAGTGAGGGCTGAGCGCAGGGACGGGTGAGGGGATAGTATTGATGTTTCTTGACCTCCAGGCAGGGCTGCTTTTTTTCTCCATCTGTGGTGACAAATCACACTCTCTGCTCGGGCTCTGAATACTGTGATGGGATGATAGATGGGTTTCATGGATGGTTGAATTTCTTGGAGTTTTTATTTGAAAACCAGTACTAGAAGCCTGGGTCCTGCAGTTGAGACCAGCACTATCTTGCTCTGGAGAAAGACTGCAGTGGTCTGGGGTTTTAAGCATTATTTGGTCACTGCCAGGCCCTGGAAGTGAAGTGGTGAAATGGCTGTTCAGATGCCCAGAAGTGGTAATCCTGTTGCAGATGGGCGTTTGTGTTTTTCTAGGTCCAGAGGAGGCTGATGTGCTTCTGTGCTGTCCATGAGTCCTAGACAGTGAAGAACTATTAATTAGTTTAACTGATGCAGAGGTCTTGCTAGGAGGAGCACCGAGCGGTGGCCTGGGTTTAGTATGGCACCGAGGAGGAGGTGGATGTGGCCTTAGGACTGATGTAGTGCTGTACTGTAAAGCTTGCAGAGTCTCATCAGAAACACTTTGTCCTGCTGACAGTCTGGGGGAAAGCAAGCATAATGGGAATCAGATCGAGAAACATTTTCTTGCATGAAGACAATGAAATAAAAACTGAGTAAAAATAGTTTGTTTTATAAATCAATAGCAACATTGTGCGTACACTGAGAAAGCATGAATGGAATGAGAAGGCACGCATTTTGAGCAATTGTGAAGCAGCTACTGTAGGTATCATAGGTATATGTGTGATTTGTGTGATTCCCTTTGCTTCTCATACTGTACATCTCTTCTAATTCTAATGTGTGTTATGTGCAGTTTCTGGTACATTTTCTGGTATACCTGATCAGGCCTGATTGGGAAAACCTATATAGAGGTGGCAGGAACACTGGCTCTCTCTCTCCTCCTGGCCTCAGCAGCAGCCACCTAAGTTGCTTTCTTTTTAGTTATTTGTTTGTTTGGGGTGGTTTAGGTTAGAGGGAGCGCCCAGGTCCGACAGCCCATTGTGTGGTTGGCCTGAGTGGCTTCCCTTTCTTTTGTTAAGTCCTGTCATTCCCTTTTCATTTTATTTGTATTAATTTTTGTTTTTCTGCTACTCCTCGAGTCAACAGCCTTTCTGGAGGTCATAACAGCAAAACATACGAACCTGAAACTGTTTTTCAATTCCTTCAAAGGGAGAGGGGAGGAAGCTGACGGTGAAGCAGCAAACGAAGAGGGGTAGAGCTCCAAGTCCATTTGTATAGCTCCTCTAAGCTCTCTCAACTCTGCACATACACACATACAACATTATTGAGATTTGAAAAAAAGTCTAAAATACTGAAACCATCACTCTGAAGTATGATTGAAACACACTATAAGATACTTAAGAACAGAAAACCGTCAAAAGATAACAATCACCCAGTACATTGCTGTTTTACCCACACTGCTCTCTAATGTACTCAAATTAGTTTCACTGTCATTTGGCCCAGAGTAAATGGATTTGGCTGGAGTTCTCAATCTCTCCTTTTTCATTCATAATATTTCAGAATGAGTTCTACCAGCTAATGGAGGGTGAAAGTTATCAGCATTCCCATTTCATTTGTAAATGTATTCTCTGAGCTAAAGATTAAATGGGAGAGATAAAGAGGAGACCTCTCCTCACACACCGCGTGTTAAACAATAATGTGCCACCAGATGGCAGCAAACACCAAAATGTTGGTATGCGGACTCACCTGCAAGCGTAGGTTCTGATTTATCAAATTCACATTGACTCCAACACTTTTGTTTGATATTTCCCTGCGAGAAACACAAAACACAGAACAGAAAGAGTTTTTGAGTGTACATCCCAGTACTGTTAGTAACATAATACTATGGCAACAATGTGGAGACATTCAGCCTTGTGACAGTAGTGGAAGTGGAAAAATAGGAGGTAAATGTATTAAACATTTTCAAGAAAGCATGAGCCTTTGGAAATAGCAAAGGAACAAGGAAAATGGATAAAAATAACAGCGGGAGAAAGAGGAAAGGAATGTGTGTGTGTGTGTGTGTGACCACTAAATGATTGAGCAGCAGTGTTCCATTATAATTTGGCCTCAAATATCTATATACAGAGCAAATGAAAACCATAGTGCTGTGTGTGTGTGTGTGTGTGTGTGTGTGTGTGTGTGTGTGTGTGTGTGTGTGTGTGTGTGTGTGTGTCCATAGCTTGCAAAAGACCAAAGACCTGACTGAAAAGTGTGTCTTCATGTGTTTGTTATGAGTGACTGGCAGCCTCCTCTCCTCATTTCACAACAGCACAAACATTAATGGAGAGTCTTTATAGCAACCACAGACTATTTAGTCCCTTACACAAACAAACATACACACACACACACACACACACACACACACACACACACACACACACACACACACACACACATATACCCACAGGCCTGGAGACTGACAGTTAAAACATATATTTTTGGTCTTTTTTCCCAGTGGGATTCAAACCCAAACCTCCTAGCGACGTCTGTCAGAGCTGCAGACGGAGTATGTGTGGCGTCTCTGACAGTGAAGTGGCTGATATCCAAAACAACAAGCAAACACACACTCTGAAAATAGGCTTTGTGGTCCATGTGGGGTTTAAACCCATTACCATGGCGCTGACTTGCTGATATTTTAGGAAACCTTGTATGTTACTGTCATTATTATACATGAATCTCTACAAGCCAAATCCACCTCTGCACAGCCAACATACATAGCAGCTCCAGAACCAGAAACAGGAGAGCAAGGGTCATCCTTCCTGCTACAAAATCTAGCTGTTGATGGCTGCCATCTTTTCATCATCGTAGAAATGTTTCAGTCGTAGTCATCTGGACACTGTTTTCAGAATCAAGACGTTTCGGCTCCCATCCGGAAGTCAACACAATTGAGAATGACTTCCGGATGGGAGCCGAAACGTCTTGATTGTGAAAACAGTGTCCAGATGACTACGACTGAAACCTTTTCTACGATAGAACACTCCTGGACGAATGAGGGACTACACCGTCATCTTTTCATCATCTTAGGTGATGGTCCTGCTGTATACTGGGAACATGCTGGCCGAGCTTCAACGTCCTGATGGAAAACTTACCATAAGCTGGTTTCATCAGCTGGTCCTACAAGCTGCACCAGCATGACCAGAATACGACAGTAGAGTCAGCGTGTGCAGGTCATGCTCTGACTATTGATGCTGGTTTAATGGTGAACAGGTTTAAGTTATGTTGTAACCACATGTCCATCTTGTGTAACCTGCCAGTATTCTCAATTATCACGTTAACCAACATCAGGCCACCTCTGCCCAGTTTAGACCAGCAAAAGTGCACCAAAACCAGACCAATTCCTCACCCACAGCAAACATCACAGTGTGAGGAACATTTTCATGCTCCTGCACAGAGCACAGCTTATAATATTATTATCAACTGGGAGAAAAAGAAAAAACAGCACCAACCCATTATGACATAAAATAATCGATGCATGCATGTAAACTAGTCCCTGAATTACATCTGGATATTGGCAGAAAGCTTACTGGAGTAACTCACGTGGAAAACAGTGAATGGAGAAACTTCTGCACCACATTCAGTTACAGAGCATACATCCCAAACACATTAGATAACACTCGTCAGCAGAGATGAGTCTTCTGACCAAACACGATCACAACCTTGGAATTATACAGAACAACCAAAAGCAAAAACATCATCACCGAAAATGTCCAGGTTAGCAAAAATGACCTTAACATCGGGGGGAAGGTCAACATGTTGCCATGGATAGGAAACGATAGAGAGAGCTCAATGTGGCTATAGGATTAAATAAGTAAGTAAGCAGACATAAGAGCCATCACGGCTCTAACCCACCCAGCAGTGTCCACTACACTGGTTTAGAAAATATTCAGTTATTAACTGTTACAGTGAATTAATATGTAAAGCTGCTGTAACAGTGCAGCCTATCCTTTAGAGGCCAGGGTATTTGACAGTCAATTGACTGACTTTACATTCAACACATACTTTGAACAACTGAGACTTTGTACTGTATGTTGTTAAATGAGCCTCCCTCCTGCTATGAGAAAATGGGTCATTACAGTTGTGTTTAGGACCAATTTATGACTGGCTGCTACATGATGAATTAAAAAGGGAATCTGATCATACCATATCAAGCCTCTAAATGCAATCGTGCTCTAAAAAATGTGATCTGAGTTGGAAAGTTCAAATGTTTTCCTGCTCAGTATTGTCACCTTGGGTAAAATCCAATTCGGATCAGAATCCAAATTCCTTTTCTCCATCAAAGATTTATGTACTGAAGCAGTGTATTAGTGTCTGAAACTAAAAATAGTGTCTGTCTCGTTTGAAGCTTTGGTCAGTAGTTAGAAAAAGGTGAGAACTGCAAACCATAAGCTATAAGTTTCACTACCTCTTCTATAGTATATCCCTGTATGATTAACATATTTGTAGATTATAAGACTTGCTAAAGAGTTATGTTACAGTAAAAACAAAAAAATCACACAGAAGATCCTCAGGCCTGAGTACAGTGTCCTCCCTCCAAATGAGGCAGCGATGCCTTGCACCGCACAGCATCCACATCATCAGTAAGTAAAGGGAATGCACATTATGCTCATGCCATAATCGCACAGCACCACCTGAGCCACAGCTTCATCCCACCTGTTCACGCACCAGACAGCAACCCTTCGCTTGAGGAGGCAATTTCTTTACAGGGAAAGTGCCACATTTCTGCTTTACTGCAGGATCCTTTACAGTAAATGCCTCATGAGGACCAAGAAAACTCTCTCTACAATAAGCTTCACACCCTCAGTGTCTTTAAGACTGGAACAACACAGCCGTGGGTCAGGAAACTTTACTCTAATTATGTACCCTCCTCCCTTTCCCACACCCAGTTTTCACCTGTAGTGGTTTTCCACAGACAGTACCTGTGCCGTTTGGTTTATCTTTGCAATGGGATCTTCACGTCACTCCTAGTATTTTTCTTTTTACTTAACAGAACAACATTTGAATAAGTAGGTCTTCATGCAACAGGCATAATGATACGCTACGGTCACACACCATATTCACTTTTGTTTCTTAACAAACATCTGAAACACACAGACTTCAAAAGAATATTACTATCAGTTATTTTTTCCTCTATATACAGTTTTCCCATTTTTCAACTTGTCTTGTTTCCAGACAAACTGGCAATGCAACATTTCCAGGCAGACATGCACGCACGCACGCACACACACACACACACACACACACACACACACACACACACACACACACACACACACACACACACACACACACACACACACACACAGGCTACAGAGATAACGTCCACATCTGGTCTGCAGAAAAGTCCTACATCTGGTTTCTAACTAACTCACTCTCTGGTTCTCTCATAATGCCAGACAAGCATGACAGTGTAGCCAGACTATAAGCATGTGTTTCATTGTTAATGTGTGTGTGTACAGAGTGAGAACATTTTTGAAAAGTCAGGACATTTTGGCTGGTGCTCACAACTTCAAAGGGCTGTTTGAAGGTTAAGACTTGGTTTTAAGGGTTAGGTTAGAATTAGGTTAAGGTTAGGGTAAGGGGCTAGGGAATGCATTATGTCATCGGTACTCGCAAAGATTATAGTACAAGTATGTGTGTGCGTACCTGTCTCTGTATGTATGTAGTAAGTAATGTGAGTGACTGGAAGGAGATCGATCTCACTCAGCACTGCAAAGCTCTTGGCCAGACAGATGGGAAAAAACAAGCTTAGACTGAGCCCTCGCAGGTTTCCTGTGTGTGCGTGAGAGTTTGTGTGTGTATGTGTGCATGCGTTTGTGTGTGTAAATGGAAACCATGGCAGGGTTTCAGTGCCAATAGAGAGAGAATAGCAGGTCTGCCTGTGGGAGTCCAAACTTTTTTCAAAATTTAGAAAAAAAAGTTTAGTTTTGGGGGAAAAAAGAGTGACCCTGGTTGAAGAAGTCAGTTTATTTTTTTATAGAAATTAATCACCATTGTGTAGAATACATCACTTAAAAAGTTTAAGTGATGTATTGTGTGTATGTATTTTGATTGTGAAATCCCTTCACAGCTGCATCAATACAGCAAATCAATATTTTGGTTTCAGCCTGGTTTCCCATAAATAATTGTAGAATTTGGATCACTATTGCATTGGCAGCCAAAGACCAAAGAAGATTAAAGATTAATTTGGTTGTTGGCTGTTTTCCATCCTGTTCTTCTTACCTTTAAATGTTTTACCAGCCTGTTCAACACTTCACATTCCTCCATTAAGACAGACCTAGAGAGACATACAGAAAGACAGAGAGAAAGAAAGAAAACAGCCTTGATGTTTATCATCAGTAAAAACTATTGAGCCAAAAACTAAAATCTAGGTCAAAGTGGAAACTGTGCATTTGAAAATCACAACACGCACACACAGCCCGACACCTTAGTAAAAAAGCTGAAGCTGCTTTCATAATGGCTGTGGTTTGTTTTCTTTAGTGCAGTAAAAATGCATCTACATATTTTTTAATATTGAATATCTTAATTTTATGAGTATGATCAATTCAAACAGTAGCATGTGAAAGTGTTTTATGTTATAGGTTATAGGTTCGTGCAGTGGTTAAACCTGTGAGAAGCATACTCTATATAACACTGTATCATTTTCAAAATGTTGAAAAGGCACACAGTGGCAGATTGATAAGCAAACCCAATCACACAGCTGAGGCAGTGACAACAGAACAGACACACTTGGTGTCTGCTCTGAGTTTATCCTCTGCAGTTACAGTGTCCTATTTTTCTTCCCCCCCCCCCCCACACACACACACACTTCTCTGGTTACATAACCATAGTAGACTTTATTCACTTCTTTCAAATGAAAAAGAAACTTCTGCCGGCTCTGGGTTCCATTTTCTGACAATGGGGCCTTTTGTTCTGGTCGAGTCAGGAAATGGGAGAGAGACGGAGAGAAAGAGAGAGAGAGAAGGAGAGGTAGCCCCAGTGAGTGTGTTGCCCCGTGGGCCTCAAAGTGAGGGATGGAGGAAGGAAAGGATGGAGTGTGAAGGAGGCAGGGCGGCGACAGAAGCCACCGAGGAGAGTTGAGGGGAAATTAAGGGGGAAAAAAGGAGAGGGCTCCGAGGAACTCACTCACAGACTTATGAAGCACATATGAATTATGTAATTTTGCAACAAATGAATCTTTACAACAAAGAAAAAACACACATATGCAATATGCATGATGTATTGCTGCTAGTTAGCATTATAAATTTAAGAAGGACATATTAAAGACACCCTGGGGGGTCGGGACCACCCATTGGGCCCCAAGAAAAATCTGAGGGGTCACAGGGTGATTAAACAAATAGGAAAGAAATAATAGAATTCTCTTGCATTTTTGTGTGCATTTCTCTAATGAAAAACTGGACACTTAGACCTCATGAATGAAAAATCATGACTCATGTCACATAACCTGTGATTAGGTGTGATTAAGTAGACATTGCTTTGTTTTAAAGGGCCACAAGTAGAGCTAGACCGATACATCGGACAGGCCGATATACAGTATAACTTATTGGTAGCTGATTTCAGATATATAATTATGGGTGTATACAGAACTGACAAACTAGGTTTAAGGTAATTTCTATTACCTTAAGTTAGTCCACCAGAGAGCACTGACAAGTTGGTTTTTCAATTCTAAAATGTCCCGCTTAGTATGCATCTTGGTCACAGTTCCCTTAGATTTGTAGAATCTAAGGGAACCGTATCAAGATTGGAGTTTATGTTATGTGTTCATCCTTAACAAAATTACTATCAATCCATATATTGTTATCAAATTTTTTGAATTCCCAAATATCAATATCAGTATCGGCCTCAAAAATCCAGTATCGGTCGGGCTATAGTCACAAGCCAAAAAGTTTGGGAAACACTGCTCTGTGCGACTTACTTGAGGTGGTCCACCACTTGGTCAATGCCAGCAATATTCAGCTTGTTTCTCATTGCCTCAATCTCATCCTCAGCATTGGACTGGACTGAACAATGAGAGCCTGGTCTGAAGGAGAGGAGATGGGAAAAGTAAGAAAAGAGGATTAAAAATAAAAGAAAGATTAAAAGAGATTTTATGAATTATGAAAAGAACTGTATCATTTCAGTAAAATATTCCAGTTATGTTTTACCAGATACTCAGGTATATTCCTTCCTGAGGGCAGGGCTTATGTAACACAGAGTAGCTTAAATTTCTAGTTCCCGTCCCATTTCTTCACAATTAAGTATGACTTCCGGATGGGAGCCGAAACGTCTTGATTCTGAAAACAGTGTCCAGATGACTACGACTGAAACCCTTTCTACGATAGAACACTCCTGGACGAATGAGGGACTACACCGTCTTATGTTTTACCAGTGTTACTTACCTACTTCCATTATCAGTATCTCCATGGTTGGTACAGTTTCTGTAACAGCTGTCAAGGTGACCCAGGGCGTAGTCCACCGTCTCAGATTTGTACTGAAACAAGAGCTCCTCACCATCTCTATAGCAACAACAGCACAGACAAAGAAAGATTCTTTATACAAGTCAGTTTACTGTATCTGCAGCTCTTTCAGTGTTTATATGAATTAATTTTCAACTGTGCTGGAAGAGTATGCATAGACTGAGAGCAGCTGAAAGTGTTTGTGTCTTTAAACATAAACTTAAAACCTACCTCTTTAACTTGGCTTTTGATTCTAATGCTTTAAAGCCATCATTTTATTTCATTGTATTCTTGTTTTTAAATGTTTTTATTGCCTTTTATCTATTTTATTGGTTTCATTATGTCACTTTTATCATTTCTATTTTAGTTTCCAATTGTTTTACATTGGAGACTAAATGTAAAACATAGTATATAGTATAAACGTAAAAATACGTTTATATTGTCACCTGTAAAGCACTTTGAATTGCACTACTTGTATGAAAAGTTTGAATGAATTACTGATAGCCTGAACAGAATATGCAGGATGATCTGGTAGTGCTTTCGGTTCCATAAAGGTTATATATATATATATATATTTTTTTTTTTTTTTTTTTTTATCAGAACTGGGCTCATTTTACAATCTCTACACTGGTTATCTTAAAAAAACCCAACACAGTAGCAACATTACATTTTCTGAATGATCCCTGGGAGAAAAAGAAACAAGCAGATGGTGTAGACTGCTGTAGGCGGGGTGATGGCCTGGTGAGTTCTGCTTAATCTTATAGTCTCTATATGTGGGAAAATTTGTCTTTTCTATCGAGTCAGACAATGACATGGATGGGGTGTGTGTGTGAGTGTCTGTGTGTGTGTGTGGCTGGGTGGATGGCAAAGACATTAGGACCACACAGGAGGAGGCCAATACGATAAATCAGTTGACTTTTACAAGGTACACACCCAGCTACACACCCTCATTCAAATGGTTCAAGTCACAGCTATTTTTAGCTCCTGTTGATGTGGCTTCAAGCAAATCAGTTAGTTAGGTCTTTGCTACCGATATAGGAAAGTGTTCTTGGCTACCATGTTTGGTAAATTAGATTTACCCACATACACACACAAAAATAATTTCCGGCGGAGATTATGAGAGAAAGAGAAGGATGCTGGACTCCATCTTGATGCTTTGCCAATATTTTCTCAATTTCCATGCCAACAAAGCATATTAAATTGAACTAAATTGACAAACAGAGGGTTGTGGAGCATTTTTAAGTGGAAGTGTTATTACGGGGAAGTGTGTTCGGTTTACTCCTGAAATCCATTCAGCTGATATACACTCGGGACTTAGCCTAATTTAATGATCAAAGGCCTGAAACACACATACACACACGCACATACAGTACCATGCATCAAGGTCAACAAGTATACCGAAGCCAACTTCAAAGACAAAAGGCGATTTGTGCAAATAACAATGAGCTATATTTCTCCCTCTGAATGGGACTTTTTCTAATCCATTTACATCCCAGCCGAAGCACTTTACAAGAGTGACTTGTGATGTGCGAGCAAGTGAGGCTTCAGTTCGTGTCTTGCTCAGTGACACTTTAATAGGACACAGTGCTGTTATGGGCATCAGAACTCTGGCCTTTTGGATATTGGATTGTGAGCTTAAACAATCAGGCCGTGCCATCATCTTGACTTGAAAGAAACCCCTATAAGATTACTTCAAAATAAATCCCTGTCAACTGAGCTGTTATAACAAGCACCAGTGTTACATTATACATTTTATATTTCTTTAATGCATGAACTATCTTTTGCAGGGGACTACACTGCGGGAAGTCATAAATTTTCATGCCATGCTAGCAATGTGGCTCTAGGGATGGCAATGTTGGTCCACCACTTTTGTCCAAACTAAAATATCTCAACTAACTTTTCCTCAAGTACCATCATGAGGTTCACATTTGTGGTTTTGAGGGGAATTTTTGGATGGATTGCCAAAAAAGGTGGTGCAGGCATATATGTTTTCCCCAGGAGGAACTATAATAACTTTGATGATCTTCTGACTTTTCCTCTAGCGGCATCATCAGGTCAAAATTTCAGTTTGTCCGATACTTACCATACCATACATACCAAATACCTGCAAAACTAATGACATTCCCATCATCATTAGCATGCTGACATTAGTACTTAGCTCAAAATCTTAATAAGCTACACTTAACTTGACAGTTCATGCACTATTACTTTATACCGTGTTATTATCATCAATCGGTAAACCCACTTTGTACTTCACACTTATTTTAAACTTATACTTATACCCACTTGGTACTTAATTTATTTATTTGTATTATATTTTTTGCTTAGTACTTCTATTCCTGTGTGCACTGACGTGATAGTGAGCTGCTGTAACAAAAGAGTTTGCTCTCTGAGATCAATAAAGTATTTCTGATTCTGATTCTGAAAGCACCACTGTGCCTAACTCACAGAGCTGCTAAGCATGGATGGATGAATGGATCAAATGAGGCATCAACAAATGCAATAAATTAGTAATTTTGGTAAAAAGTCATGTAGAGAATAGGTCAACAAGGCACAAATCTGTTAGACCAGTGGTTCCAAACAGAGGACTGAGGATAATGGCATTTACAAAATAAGCGCACACATACACACACAAAAAAAAAGCCAAAAACCAGTAAAGAGTTGCCTGCAGCTTATAGTTTAACGATGTAACGGACACAGTAAACAAGAAAAGCATAATAAAAACCATGTCAACAAATTGACAGGCAATAAATGGTTTGCCACAAAAACGGAGAACAATCCATCTTATGTTGGGTTTTGCCTAAAAGGCCTCAGCAAAAGAGAAGTGACATGGGGCAACATTCCTGGCAGCAGCGAGTTAGTTGCTGGGATAGTTACTAGCTCATATGTACTCAGACTCTCACACACTTACACACTTGCACATCTGCACAAACACATTTTGATACATAAATTAGGCTGTTAAACTGTCATGTAATGCAGTATTACTAACCAATATTATCCTGCCAACACTTTTTATGACATTCTTCAGATTATTTTAATACATGTCATTAAATAGCCAATTGCTACAAACTCATCTCTGACCTGAGATGTAAGATTAGCCTTATAAATTAAAACCTAAACGGCAATTAGAAAGTTTTATTACCTCTTCTTGGGATTATAACTCTCTGATAACTGTGCTTCATAAAAAAACAGATACAGAGTACCAAGCGTCATTGCATTCTCCTTGTAAGCACTTCACTGACAAACAACTAAACAAGGTCAGTTTTACTTTTTGTACACAAACTCTTAACAATTTTAAGATGAGTATTTAGCTGCCCACTTAAGGTAAAACACATATTTTTAATCCAACAAAGCTAGCAGTGACTGGGCCTTTAAAATCTAGGCTAGTGTTTG
This sequence comes from Siniperca chuatsi, assembly GCF_020085105.1. Classification (NCBI taxonomy): domain Eukaryota; kingdom Metazoa; phylum Chordata; class Actinopteri; order Centrarchiformes; family Sinipercidae; genus Siniperca; species Siniperca chuatsi. The sequence goes on from NC_058054.1 coordinate 11,043,497, forward strand.
TTGGCATTTGGTGTGGAATGCATGGAAGTCTCCCTCCTATAATTGTCCCATTGTTCCACAATTCCCAAACCAGTTTGCAACATCGCTACGCCAAAAACCTTTGTTCCTCTGCTTTCCATCCCATTTGTGACTGACATGGGAACACAATATAGCATTTTATGGCACTCTTTGTTAGGGGGAAAATGACGCAGGGAGTGTGAGAGCAGGTTCTTACCCTACTTGTCCATACCATCTCGTGGCTTGTGGAAAAAAAAGTGTTGTGCTCAATATAAAGTTTTTTAAGGAGTGTAATCTGGAGTGGGGTAAAATGGGATAGACAGAGTAAACTAAAGTTGCTTGGTGTACTTCTGAGATGGCTACCACAGTAGTAAAACTACATTCCTTGTCAATAATCAGTGGTCGATTGTAGTGTTTGTATATTTTTTTCTGAGTTTGCAAAATTACTTTTCACCATGTTAACTAATTTAACCCCACATTGTCCTACCAACAGCTTCACACACAATACATCAGATATAAGATTTTATTGATTTTATTTTTAGTTCATATATTTCCATTAGACAGTAAATAACCGAAAAGACATCATTTGTGTTGCGTTTCTTCTAATTTATAACAAAATCATATTACTATCATACTGGCATTACTAGTTCAGTGTCTTTAATGGTTCCCTCATGTTGTACAAGTAGGCATAAATTAAACCCATTATGTTTTTGGCCAATCGGTCCAAAGGTAACACCCCCCCCCCCACAACCTTTCAATAATTCACTAATAATGTACAGTAGAGTGAATTTATCTTTGTGAGATCTTGCACCTACCTTCCCCCCCTGCTGGCTCTCTCTCTGAGAGTCTGCAGTAATATCTTGACCTCGGCTCTCACCAGCTCTTTGACTGCAGGGGGGTCAGCTAGAGGGGAGCCCTGCTGACGTGGGAGCGGGGTGCCTGCCCTGCTGCTATGGTTTCCTTGCTGGCTCTCCTGCCAGATCTTGTGCCACATCTCCGCCTGTAAATATTATTATTATGGTTAGTGAAGACAACCAGTTAGAGAGTTATACATGTATATACAATATTGTATCGTAGTATCATAGTAACAGGATATTTACAAGACGTCCAGGTGACACATTCACAGCTGACAGCTTATGATCCTCCACCAAACGGTAAATGAAAATATTTTCTAAACGCAATATGATTTAGTGAACCACTCTTTTAAAGCAGAGTGGACAGTCCACTTGCAATATGCTGCAAGCAGTGATCCAGACATGGATGGATGATAGCAGGATTATGTTAGTGAGTGAGAACATGACTGTAGTCTGTGAAAAAGCAATTATACTGTGAGTGTACCGGTGCATAGTGCAGGTAGGTCCAGGATTCCTCTTTAATGTGGCACCTAAGTTGAACACTACACTGTACTCACAGAATTAAGAGGCATTGTTGACAAAAGTACCCACTGTAAAGGTATCCTGGCCTGAAGACATAGAGCTCAATATATTCTGCTTATATTTTTCCAAACAAAAAAGAAAAGTGCAAATTTATATGTGTCTATTTAAACTATTAAAAATTGTGAAAATATATGAGATGAAAATATCAATGATACAAAAATCGGAGTGAAAATATTAAGCATACCACCGAGCAGTGCAAACGCTAACGCTAAACTGCTTTTGTTCTCCGTTTACTTTATATTTTTACCCAATATTTTCAGGGCTGGCCGTGGCACAAGAAGACCTTGTTTACTGTAAACTGCTGTAAGCATTGAACATTGTCTTCTTGGAACAGGAAGCAATACAACTTTTGGATACACAGGGACATAAAATCTAGGTGAAACTTTCTTTCAAACAATATATTTTTGATGAATATCTGTAAATCTGAAAACAGTGAGCTTTACATAAGTCTCATTCACGGGGGTTTCATGTAGTTCCATATCTTTGTTTACCCATATGTTGCTTTCACTATGTCACACCATGTTAATATGCTTTCACACTATATTGTGTCTGCAACTGAAGAACACATCACTACATGTAGCACAGACTGAACATAATGAATTTTAGGTTGGCCATGTCATTAGACAAACAGTTAGTATTTGTAATTTTGCTAAGATTATCGCTGCAGATCAAGGATTTGTAAAAAGAAAAAAAAGTGAAAAAGGTCGGTATTCATGCGTGACTTCCTCTTTGAGCCGGTAGAATGGCTGAGCGCCCAGAACCTTAGGGGTACTTTTACACTCAGCAGCTTGTTTTCTGTATCTGTACACAAACCTGTGCTGAAAAATCACCATAATTTAACCATAATGTAACAGCCAAAGGAAAATGTGGGTTTAAAAAAAGATGAGAGAAATTGTGTGAATGCTTGTGTGCATATGTGTTTCAGTGAAGTCTAGATACCATTAACACCTCCACACCTGTTGCCTGCCAATCATTTCTGTCATGTTGCAGTCAAAGACTTAACTTCAAAGGAATACACTAGAGGATACTAAAACACACCACTTCTGGTCTTTGCATGTGTGTCGATGTGTGTGTGCACGTCCACTCACATACCAGCATTCACACAGTATGTTGCACACACACACATACACAGAGGAAGCCAGTGTGAGTGAAAAGGGTTTTGTGTGTATGTCTGTCTTTGGGTGTTAAGGTGTTTATGTTACAGGATTCGTGGCTCACTGGCTAACAAAAACCTACTAGCAGCTATTAAGATGAATTAGTTAAATTGGAATTTAGAATACATTTAACTTAAAGGCTCATTTTCATTCAGAGTAGAGAGAAAGAGTGATAGTGTAGAGGAAGGTACAGAGAGATTGGCCTTGTAGGGAGACTTGAAAAGAGAGGCTAATGTTCCCTCCGATCTAACCGCCGAGACAATGGAGACCTGGAGGGAGGAGTGGCGGTATTAAGGAATGGAGGAGTTGCCTGCAGATCAACTATAACTTTTCACAGTGGCTCACTGAGGGGTGGAATTCATTACATGGCTGCAAGAGAAACAGACAGGGACAGAGGAGAGAAATACATGGAGATAGGCAGACATGGACAAGAAAAAAAAAAGGAAAAGAAGTGATCGACCCTGCAGTAAATGTAATAACTGAGGAAACCTGCATGCACTAATCTGAGAGTTGAATAAGGTGCTCTGTGCTTTGTTTTTTTTCTTAAAGATCTCAGCCTAAGTCTTTCTTTCCGTCTGAGGGCTTTACACCCAGCCACTGCATACACCGAACTGTAGGTGAAAAAATACCAGAGCAATACTGAAAGTCACACACACATCTCTTTTCTCTACACAGACACATACTCAGTCAAGTCAAAGAATATGTGTCGCTAAGGGTCTTATCAACAGTTGAGGATTAGCCTCTTTAACCCTGTTATACCGACCCCCTGACTCACTAAGCATACTGGGCCTCTTTCTGTGTGTGTGTGTGTGTGTGTGTGTGTGTGTGTGTGTGTGTGTGTGTGTGTGTGTGTGCAGATCGGAGTGTGTCTGTATATGAGTTGAATGACTCTGCATCACTCTGGTTTTATTTTAGGTTTAATGTTCTTTGTATGGTGCTTTAAATCCAGTTTTTGTAATGTAAAAATAAATTTAATTTGACTATTCAATTGTGAATCGAATATGTCTGAGTGCATGAGGGTGTGTGCATGCCTGTGTGTGAGCTTGCTTACAAGTAAAAAGTGTTCTGTATCTGTCACAGCAATAATAAGTGGTCAGCGTCTACATGGCACGGCTTGAGAGCTGAGACAGACTATGTCCATGTGTTGTTCTGCAAACAGCGACTGGCCTGTTGGCTCACTGCAGGCTGATAACATGCACAGATGGAGAGGTTTCAATAGTTAACAAGAACACACGACAGAGGAAAAAGAGAGAAGATGGCAGAAGGTATGAGAGTTGAAAAGCAAAGAATATGATACCGTATGAGAAAGAAACCAGCTAATGCAGAGATTTTTATATCCTACAGAAACTTGCTGATAAGAGGAATTCTTTATGTCTGTGTGAAATCTACAGACTTATTTTGATAGTCGTTTAGTCATTGAAGTTATTGTTATTTGCTTTTCTCCGTTTTAGTTACTATGACTTAAATATCTTTAGGTTTTGGTTTGTTGTTTGGACAAAACAAGACATTCAATGACGTGACTTTGGGCTCATGGAACTTGAGATGGGCATTTTTCACTATTTTTTGACATTTTCTAGATGAAACGATTAATCGATTAATTGAGATTTTATTTTGAATGAATCAACAGTGACAATAATTATGAGTTGCAGCACTACATTCACTTTAACACAGTCGGGATAGGCTCCATGTCAGTATCATATCAAACTATGCATGTTACAGTAATCACTGAATGCCTGTTTTGTTGTTTTTTTTAAAATATGATTATATTTCTTAATTCTTCTTCGACTTTTATCCATGATTTGAGACCACACTTAAAGAGTCACTATACTCAAAAAACGTTTCTCGTCGAATAAAATTTAACACTTTAACACTCCACCTTAGCTAGGGATGTTTCTCATCGACCCTGCAAGTCTTTCTTGGGTGAGGTCATTTTGCCAGAGCTGAGTGCTTTCCATGCAAGGGGCTTTGGGGCCGAGAGCTGGCGTTGAGTAAATATTGATGTCTGTCTGGCTCACATTTGGATTTCACTGCAGCGCCGTGCCAGTTAACCCACATGTCACTTTTATTAGGGAGTCTGGGAATTGTAATTTATGGGTGTATGCAGCCAAAATAACCTACGTACACAACCTAATACCACAGTTCATAAATTGTTTGGCCAGGAATGCTTAGCTGAGCAACTTTTTGATTCACCCTGAAACCAAGCTCAAAAGGAAATTCTTGTAGATGGTGTGGTGGTATTCTTGTGGGATCCTACCAGAAACAGACGTGCTGTTTGAATTCTTTGAACGAATAAAACAGTAAGTGTGAAAAAACATGAATGATCAAACAAGCTTTACTGGCTGAATCTGAAGGGAAATGTTCCAATTAAAAAGCCAAGTATGCTGCAATATTTTGACAGATGGAATAAGAAATATTGGAGTCATTAAAACCCTCTTACCTCAGAGTGCACCTCTGTGTACATGTCAACCAGGGAGTGGCCCAGTGCTGTACGGATCTTTGGCAGCTCTGACCCAGGAACATGTTCAGCGATCAGGCTCCACAGAGACTGGCTAGGGCACCAGAGCTGGTTTCTGTCTGGAGACTGCATATGAATGGCAATCTAGGGGTGAAGGAATGGAAAGAAACTGCAGAAACATAACAATATACACCATAATTGGGAGTATTAATTGGCAGTATGACAGTTCACCAGTGGTGGATTGTAATTAAGTACATTTACTCAAGTACTTTACTGAAGTACATTTTTAAAGAACTTGTGTGTTCTTTTGAGTATTTTTTTTAATGTTAAGTTACTTTATACTTATACGTTTCAGAGGGAAATATTGTACTTTTTACTCCACTACATCTACGTATTTGACAGCTTGAGTTACCTGTTACCCTGGAGTTACTTCCTATAAAATGTTAGAATATTAGTGAAAAATGCCTGTAATAATTTCCCACAGCCCTAGGTGATGTATTTAGACTGCTTGTTTTATTCGATTAACAGTCTGAAACCAAACCCTCACATTTGAGAATCTGGATTCAGCAAATTTTGGACATTTTTATAATAACTAAAATGATCAATTATCAAAATAGTTGCTTAATTTTCTGTTAATGACCAATTGTTGCAGCTCTATTCAAAACAGCTCCCCCATGACCAGCTAAAACAGTAAAAATAAAATTACACATTAATACATCAGTAAAATTAATCCAATATTAATATGAGTACTTTTCTTTTTGATACTTAAAGTACATTTAGTTAACAATACTTCCATACTATGAATGCAGGACTTTTATTTGTAATGGAGTATTTTTATACTGGTGTAAAGCTAGCAATCAAACTTGTTTTGACTCGCAAGACCTTCTCCCAGAGAAGTGTCCGAAAAACAGTGACTCTACGTGTAATTATAGCACCACTAACGTTAGCTAGCTACCTGAACACCTGTGGAATGTAAATCCAACATTTCTCAAAAGCGAAGTGTTTACAAATCATATTTCAAACACTGACAAAACGATAAAACTGCTTGTGTTAAAACACAGCAAAAATTCATAAAATTGCGTTTACCGTGTTGTTACAGAGAAACAAACGCTCACCTTAATTGGTTCCTTGTATCGAGCAAGGCTATGGTATCCAGGACAAACATTCCAGTTGCTAAGGGGAGATATCGCGAGATCGGTCAGAACTGTCAACGGTAGGTGTCTCTAGAAATCTAAATATAGACCTTATATCTTATTGATACGGTTCACGTTGGTATTTTATTCAAATAAAGTAGCAAAATGCAAATGCAAGATGACGCAATGTAACAAATTAGGCTAAATAAATACCTATTCTATGCTCTGTGGACTTGAGTAATTACAATGAACACATGAGATCACCTGTGCTCTCGTTAAAGTCCGGACTAATATAGCCCTACTTCAAGATGTTAAATTGGGGGAGGGACAGGCTTCAGCTGAGACTGGCGTGTGAACTCTCTGAGAGGCAGTGAATATAACTTTCCCTCTTTATGCCCCCAACCTCCACCCCCTTCCGGGCTCTTTGCAGGAGTGTGCAGCCCCAGTAGATCGCTGTGGAAGGAGGTCCGAGGTAACGCCAAGGATTTTTGCGTTCAGTAACAATGTAACAAACATTTTTGGAAACTTGGGAAACCTGTCTACCAAATACCAGCTGGACTGTTTAAATTCACTGAAGTGCTTCTTAACTTTCTGTTTTGGACAAGGTGAATCAAGTAAATCATCATGGTTTTCAGTGAGCGCCTTTCCTTGGAGCGCAGAATACGCACGGCGGTTTTGGCACTACTGCTTTGCGCACAGGCCGGTTTTGGCTTCTCAGTCGCCGGGCAGCATGAAAGCACCTGCGAGGCTAACGGCAGCACATACTTCGTGGGGGAATGGTATTTTCTGGACTCTGATCACTGCACCCAGTGTGAATGCACCGCCGAGGGCTCCGCATGTTCCCGCACTGAGTGCACCTCTCTCCCGGCTGCATGCATCCATGTCAGCCACTACCCCACCGACTGCTGTCCCAGGTGCGAGAAGATCGGGTGTGAGTATCGCGGCGTGGTGTATGAATTGGGGCAGAACTTCCAGGTAAGTCTGAATGCGATGATGACACATGGTAACCTGCAAAGATAGGGATGGCCAGTGGTGGCTTCTAGTATGGATAGGGACTGCATGACCCTATATATTCTTGTTATTATAGGGCCTTAAATGCCTGAGATTCTTAGGCTAATATATATATATATATATATATATATATATATATATATATATATATATATATATATATATATATATATATATATATATATATATATCTTGGTGGTCATGTCCCAAGAAAAAAGGGAGTCCAACTGTTTTTTTTCTGACTTTTCTCTAGTTTTTGCTATTTACATGTGAAATACTGAATAGTTTTTACCTCCTGCTGACAACTCATGTCCACACTAAAGCCATAACCTGTGATTAGGGGGTCATACATAGACAATGTTTCATTTTAAGGGGTCACAAGTACAACTACTGATACAGAATATAGTTTAGTTTTGTACAGAAATACAGAAGAAGGTTGTAGGCCCCTCTGTTTTTGAAAAAGGACCCACACATTGCCACTAAGTCCAAAATTGTCTGTCTGCACTATCTCAAAATGAAATACTGCAGCATTTGTGAAGGCTCTAATGTCAATCATATTTTTTTTTTTTTTTTTTACAAATGGTTTAAATGTCACTGCAAAGCTTTAAACTAAAGTATATTTGTATAGACTGTATGTGCGGTTCAGGACTAACGTCCAACAGAAATGCTAAAGGAATACCACAAATTATTAAAAAGAAGGACATGGACACTATAACCACGTTGATACCTCAGAGACACATGACTTAATATCAGGATTTTTCTGCAGAAAGGTGAGCGTTAGATAATATGCAATAGACCCAGATTGTAAATCTTCCACAACTATGAACCAATGAATTACAGTATGGTATGTTGGTATGTAACTTGAGTATACAGCAGGGAATTGGAGGTAAATGGCGCCCTCTTTTGAGATGGCATGAGGAGGGCTTGGGTTTTTTATTTTTTTACTATACAAAATTCAAGTACAAACCTTTATGGAATATTTCATTGGTGTTGAAGACAAAAACAACACAAAACAAAAAGACATAAATAAAGAAATAAAGCGTGAGGGTCTTATTCAAGCAGCATAAACCAGCCCAATAAAGAAAAAAGTGACAGGGCGTTTCTGTACAGACACACTGGATGAAAATATGTTATGTATATATAATATATATATATATATATATATATATATATATATATATATATATATATATATATTCCAATTACATTTTTCATGTAAGAAGTGATTGGATGGATAGATGTCATTCAAAATTTTAAATGTCACTTCTTTCTTCCTCTTTGGCTTTAGGTAGGATTGGATAGGACAAATATTATTTCCTTATTTTTCTTGCCTCCTTGTAGCACATAGTGTATTTTCTTTTCAGCTGTTTAGGGTAGTATTGTGTTGATAAAACATTTCTAATTAACTTATTAGTGAACTGCTTGCTACTCAAGTTGATACCTTCAATACAGAGTGGCCTCATTTCTGATACAATGTTAGAGTACACCAAAAGCTGTTGTTTTGAGGGGAATTGAAATGGCCTTTATCACTTTATTGTATTCTCCAATTCGGCAGTGAAGATTACATTTATCACAAAAGTGTCCATAGTTTAAAAAGTTGCCAAACTCATCCATCAAATAGGTTACAGCCCATATTCCTTTTTCCATGGAACTACCTAAAACCAATGATTGGGCTTGGTGAGAGGTGCTGGTTAGAAATATGATCCACGTTGAGGCTCATGCCGTTTGTGTATATGTGTGTGCTGTTTCTCAGCCATCAGAATGTGAGCAGTGCACTTGTGACAGTGATGGCATCGCCCGCTGTCTAGTTGCAGATTGTGCCCCTCCACCATGTGTCAACCCTGTCTACCAGCCTGGGAAATGCTGCCCTGAATGCAAGGAGGGTAAGTCGAAAATAGCACAAAAAAAAAAAAACGTAGAAAGTTAAAAACACAGAAGGCCAAACAGACGTATCTTCTCTTCGCTGTCAAATGTAGTTGCATAATGCAATGTAATGCATTTGATCATTGCATGCAAGGCTGAGTGTGTACGCACAATGCTGTCCACTTGACTCAGCTGCAGTTACACTTACCTCTCTTGCTCATCTCCCTCCAGGTCCTAACTGCTACGTTGATGCGTCACGCAGCCAGGTGATTCCTGCAGGAGCGCCCATCTGGGTCGATTCATGCACCAAGTGTCGCTGTCACGATGGCCAGGATGCCGGCTACTGGGAGGGAAACCGTCTCGCCACCTGTTCCCGCCTCAAAAACTGTACGCCTGAACAACCGTCCACCCAGAAAAACTGATTCACTCTATCAGCAGAGAACCAGCTGTTAAAATATACAATCCCTGATGACATATCATCTATACACCTTCCATCTCTAAGAACATGCTGAATCCTCCTGGGCAGCTGAAAATGTCAGTGGTACAGCCAGACATAAAGGATAATCTGCAACTTCAAAAATTCAAGTTTTCGGGAACAAAACTGAACAAGAACCAAAATGCCAGGACATCAGAACAGATCAGCTGCCATTCAACAAGGACCTCTTATCCAAAATTTCTGCAATACTGATGAAACCCACTGAATTTGTCACTTTAGTGGACAAGGCTGGCCCATTATCAGGCCTTAGCTGCATATTACAAACATGTCAAAATTCAAGGCTGATTTACAGACCGGTCAGAGCTCCAGCTTCACTGCATGTCAGTGGGTTTTGTCAGTTTGATTAACTGCAAATTTGTTAAGAAATTTGTAAAACTAAAGTACAATACCAACAAAGGCAGGTCCTGCATTATTATCCAACTTTGTGGTCCTGTCATATAGACAGGCTCTGAGTCAATATCTAGATGTAAGACCTTTATTATTTTAGTTTATATTGTGCTTCCATGGTGCATATTCCTAAATAAAGTTGTGTTTGATCAAATTACCACAAACTAACTAAGGCACAGAAACCTTATGGTCAAAACAATGAAAATATTAAGGAAAACAGGATTAAAACTCTCTATTTAATAATATGGACTGCATCGATGTAAAAATAAGATGTTTGATTTACAGGGTCTCAAACACCCTCAACCCTTGTGCCCAACATCTGTACTTCTACAGAAAAATCCATAATTAAACAAATCTGACACAAACTAGAAAAAACTAACTTGACCCTTGAAAGGTGACCGCACTCCAGACATTTACCCTTTTATATTTTATCTGCCTGTCCACAGTTTCTTCAAAAAGTTAGACAAGAAAATTATGTTTTAACAGAGAGAGACTAGTAAGCTTTTATAGAAGCTACCCAGGATTTTCTTTCATTTCCAGACACCTGCTTTGGGAAACAACTAGCAACATAACAAAGCCAATGAGAATTTTGGATGATGAGAAATTGTAATTGACCTGTCACGGGTTGATGCAGCTCCCTAATGTATGCACAGCTGTGATGCAATTTAGACTAGGAAATGGCTTAGCAAAGCAATTAACAATATGTAACTGTTCTATAAATTCTACAGTTCAATTTCCATGCTAATTGAAAAATAATGTACAAGACTGTGGCCTAAAATATGACTCTACAGTAGTTGTAGACATGGGTGATATCTGAAAACAAGGTTTCATTTAATGGAACGTTATTGGTGCATGTACACTGTAGAGCAGGAAAAACAATCTGTAATTTACTGCTTTATTACTTGTTCACAAGAAAGAATGTGTAGCCTTTCATAGAATCAGCCTTCCTTGTTATTTCCACTGTTATCAAAGTGTACAGATTTCGTTTACCTTCTTCAGAGTTGTCTTCAGTGTTTGATGAAATCTAGCAAGTGTATTGTCATTTTATATAGGTTCATATGCAGCAGATCTTCCTACAGTTATTTGTTATTATCTACCACTTTAATCATGAGGGACCTTTTGAATGAAAACCAAAAATAATCTTGTTATATGTTTATGTGCAGTTCTGGAGCCTATAATGGCATTTACTTTACTGTATATGACTCCCAAGCTGCTGCTGCATGAAGTACATAATTTCACTGCATTAATTCTCCCTGAAAAGCTTCTTTATGTAAGGTCTGGGATTAAGTTTAAACACCATTATGAACACCATTTTAATCTTATTTCATCAGGAGACTTTATGAATGAATACACTCTCACTGTATTTACAACATTTTCTTGAGGGGAGTGGTATTCAAACCAAATAGTGTACGAATGAGACTAAATAAGATCTGAAAGCTGTTCTTTCATAACTATCATCTTAATTCCTGAATAACAGGAAAGAAACAAGGTTAAAAGAACTGTTCGACATTTTGTGAAACACGCTTATTTGCTTTCTTGCCGGGAGTTAGATGAGAAGATCGATACCACTTGCATGTATGGTTGGTAAATATGAAGCTACAGCCAGCAGCCAGTTAGCATAGCTTAGCATAAAGACTGGAAAAGGCTAGCCTGGCTCTGTCCAAAGGTAACAAAATCCACTATCAAGCTTCTTTAAAACTCAATAATAAACTTTTTAGATCTTGTTTGTTTAATCTGTATAAAAACAAAATGTAAAGATGACAATGTGCTGTTTTACGGGGCTTTCTATCCCACATTTTTTGGCCAAGACCAGCTGCTTCCTGGAATCTCCACTGGCTTTTACACGTTGGTTTATATACAGATTAAACAAACAAGATATAACGTAGCATAAAGTGAGTTTCAGAGGTGCTGGTAGGCAGATTTTGTTACTTTTGGACAGAGCCAGGCTAGCTGTTTCCCCATTTCCAGCCTTTATGCTAAGCTAAGTCAGCCAGCTGCTGGCTGTAGCCGTATATTTAATGTAAAGACATGAAAGTGGTGTCAATCTTCTCATCTAAAAAGCCAAAAATATCAAACTCTTCCTTTAAGTGTAGTTTCAATTTACTGCCTAAAATAAAAGGGAACTGATATGAGTCACAGCCACAAATCATGTAGTGTGTCATGCTGGTAATCAGCAACAAAAACATCATCTAAAAACACGTTAACACAAATTAAAACACGTTCGTGTACGTTAAAAAATGTCTGACTTTGTGTTTCCTCTTGAGTTGCGTCTTTTTACTTTATTTGAACAGTTTGCTATTTTGTGAACCGTTTGTTAAAGAGAGATAGCTTTACTTTGTAGCGTTAAAGATATGTTTATACTATAAGAGAAAAAGAAAGACAGTCAAGTCAAGCCGGATGAAATCCACAAGGTGGTATAGCATTTTAGTCCACCAACTCACCGGGACCACACAGAAACAACAGTAACAGTTATGTGGGTTGTCATGGCAACAGGAAAGCCAAAAAACGCAGATATTACATTAAAAAGCTCTGGGATTACCTCAGTCTGCAGGTAATAACTAATTTCTTATGAAGTTTCCAAAAGAGTTTGACTGTCTTCTTCAGTAACCTGAGAAAAAAAATAACAATCACACGTACATACACATACAGTAAACAACTGACAACACCGCCATACAATCTTTAACCATCAGATTTATTGATTGTATAGAAAAAGTAGGATTGATATGACATAATGCATTCTATATAAGATATAACATTTTCAACATTCAATGTACAAAAAAACCATAGCTAGAGATACAGTAAATGTTTAAAAATGCCCACAGGCCTGAAAGTCCTGTCTGCTCTCAAGCAAAAAAATGTATTTGAAAAAAAGTTTTCGAATACTTAACCACCTGAGGTGTGCTTGACAACTGGAACAGCTTCAAAAGTCAAATGTCCAATAAGAAACATCAGGCACTCCTCACGGTTCTTCTTATTCTCAAGTAAAGAAAACGTTTCAGATACTATTTTTGCTGAAGTTTCTGTTGCTGATCTTTACATCTATATCCCATGTTACTGTTTATACACACTGGGGCCATGCCTCTCTTGCTATATCCTTCCTTTTTTCACTAACTGTCACTCCTCAGCTTGCACTTTCTTCATGTAACCAGCCTCATACAGGGTCGCCTGTAATTTATCAGAGTAGCCTTGATGAAGCTAGAATTAATTCTTAATTAACTCCACCAATTTTACACATGAAGTTTACTCGTCATGAGGAGTACTTCTCAACCTGTGAAAACAGCTGTATAATTTCATCTGTGGCTCTGGAGGGAGGTTTTTAAAAGTAAAAAAACAAAACCTTGATGTCATCAGGGTTATAGATGTGAAGTAGGAGGAGCCACTGCTTCCAGAAGTGTTTCTCCCCATTTGAGTTTGAGAACAAAACACAGCGCCATAGTTGAGAAAATTTGTCCATAATTGACCCAGGAATCCAAAGTGAATTTATTTAAGCTGCAGATTGTACAATCAGTACAAACAGCGTAATCTGTAGCTTCTGCCCGCTGTTAGTGGTGCATGTAACAGAATTTTAAGCTCTGTGATGGATGTTTTCTGCTGAAATGCATCTTGGCAGTTGTTGTTAATGTTTCCACCAAAGTTTTTATGTATACAGGCTTGTAACTTTAACTTTTTAGCAGAGAATCCGACATTTTCTAATGGAGTTCTTAATCTTTTGTACTGATGATTTAACCAGGAGATTTGTCGTCAGGCTATTATTGGGCTGATGTTGTGTAGTCTGAAGCCGGCATAACATTGTCTATGGGAAAAATGACTTTTAGCTTTACTTCCATAACCAGGGGCGCCCAAAATAGTTCCTCCCACTTCACAACTTTATGAAAGATACTATCCAGGTGCATTATGAGAAATGTAGGATCCAGTGTTTATGGATCTTGACCCGTGCTAGGGACTAAAAGTCAGGCTATCCCGACCTCTACTGCTTCAGTTTTGTCCATTCCTTTTTTTAAATCTGTCTCTCAAAAGTCACCCAACTTTATGGAAGTAAAAGACTAAATCGCTGGAGTGCCGCTTTATTACTGTAAGAATGGGGAAAATCAAAGCAATAGCTGTCATTTTGTCTGTTGTGTACTGATTATAAGGATTTCAAATCGACAGGTGAATTAGAGGCAAAAGAAATCTATTTGGAAAAAAGCATGTCTGCATTACAAACTGAACTGAAACATTCAAAAAGAATATAAGCACCTCATATCCCACTTGAAAACAATGACTTTAAAGCGGGATATGGGGTAGATGTGAACAAATCTGTAATATTGCACAGGGTAAGCTGTAAACAGTATAGAGAAGGGATTGTGTTGAGCTCTCCACATGTAGTCTTCCCACTGAGAACACTGAAACTCACCAGGAGAGTTCTGCACTCTGAAGTACCAAAATACAGAAAGGAGGGAGGGTGAAAAGGGAAAGGAGAGTCAGATAAAGTGGGGGAGAGAATGGGGGGGGATTCACAAATGGGGATGTGTACTCAGAGGGAGAGAATAAAAACAAAAATAAAGATACAGTAAGTGGCACAGATTCAAAGAAACAAAGAGAGGCTCTGTCGATATCTATTGAAAGAAGAAGCACTCTTGTGAGACACAGCTGTGCCTGAAGTGGGCCCACCACAAAGCACAACAGAGTGCCATTGACACACACAGCCTGGACTGGCAGAGTAAGAAAGAAAAGGCAATGAAAGGGGAGATAATGCAAAGAAAAAAGGGAAGTCAGTGTGAATGCATGTGTGTGTGTGTGTGTGTAGCAGGGAGTTTGTGTTGGAGAGGAGCAATCATACCTTCCAACAGGCTTGAGGCGAAGATAACGGAGAGCCAAACAGATGGGAACATTTTTTGCCTCAAGGCTGACCAAAGAGGCGGCCAACAATACACAATTTTCACCAAAATAAAAGCCCCAAATTGCTCCGAATTATATAAATTCAGACAGTTACAACATTGCACAAAAATGTTCTGTCTGTTTAAAATTCAAAGATAGGTGGAAGTATTTTGTATAGATTTTTCATGATCTGGATCTGTTTTTTTTCTTCTTTCATTTTTAAATTAAAACAAATGTGTTAATTTCTGTATTACCCATCTTAAAAAACACATCTACATCGATTGATTTTACAACCAAAAATTACCTTTAAATTAAAAACAACCTTCCCGGCCCCTTAGTATAGATAACTTCTGAAGGCATCAGTTTGGTGTTCAGGCGTCAACAGCACCAGCATGAACAGTAGAGACAGTAGAGGAAAAATAAAACGTGATGTATCAAAGCATAAAACAGTCAAAGGCTCTAATTCACTGATGTAGGAAACCATGATGAAAGATTTTGCTTGTTCCTTTTTCACACAGGGAAAGTTCTGAAACTCATATGAGACAAAAAAGTTTTAAAATTAAAACAGTTTTAATAAAAAAAAATGTAACTCTGACTTTTTGATTCCCATCATTTATGAACTAAAAAGTGGGTTTAATAGATTCCAATACAGAACTGACAGCTGATAATGATAAAATCTGAAGCAGCAATAGAGATGTCAGTCAAATCACTCAAACGATAACTTCTCATTACTGCCTTAAAATTCACAATTTCCACCAACAGAAGACTATCACCTTATAATTTCCTCTTTCCGGATATGATATAGTCTTTTTCTCAAAGATTGAAAGAAAAAGATAGCAGAGAGAGAAAGTGGCATAGTAACAATAGCAATAGAGTTTAAATGAATTGTGATTTAAAAAAATCTGACTCCCAGGTTACATTGTAGGCTAAAGAATGACCTCCAAAAAGCATTACTTTTCACCTAGCTTTGTCCATGGAGCCAGTATAAAAGAGTCAGCTTTTGTATCCACAACGCTTTTTCCTGTAAAACATGAGTCATGACTTCATCCTGACAGCTCATTTCTAATGTTTAACCCCCTTGTGCCCCAATATGGTAATAGTCCAGTTTTCTAATGTAAAATTCATCAAATCTGTACCTTAAGGAATATTAATGTACCTCAAGGCATTTGCATCTTGTAGAGACAAAAATGTACCTTTTAAGCCCAGATCACCAAAATAAACCTCTATCTTTCTTCTAGTGGAGTGAAAAAACAAAGTTTCCAGAAACCTAATCTCCAATATGTGCCACATGGGGTTACAATCATGACTGAGCTGTCAGTATATATCTGCCTTGTTGTCTTCAGTTCCTCGATGATTTAAAACGCATTCCCAAGGTAGTTCCACCACACTGCATTCAGCACAGGATAAATCCTTTCATATCTTCAATATGTTTACTTCTGTTGGCAAACCTTTTCTGACACTACACTAAGTCAGTTTCTGTTTCCAAACTTTCAGTTAATATATTAAAAAAAAAGAACAAAAAGAGAGTTCTCAGGAGTTTGTTGCTGCTGACGAACATGTTTTATCAGCGTGTCCCAGCACTGTTTTTGAGTCTTCTGCGGTAGATGCAGGCACAATACACATTCATTAATTGATAACGGAGGATTTGATTGATTAATTAGATCCAAACAGATGACTCCCTGACAAAAACGTCAATATTAAATTGTCTATTAGCATCATTTGTCAAGATAAGAGTCAGCTGATTTCTCTGATATGCAGTCCATCAGATACTATTCCATAGACTGTAACTGCATGTCATCAGATTTTGTTAATGTTACAGTTTTCCTCTAATAGAAATTCCCATTCTTGTGACCATCACTGTAAATGCTTGTATCCGTTGTCCTCTTGTCTTTGTATCCATGTAAAAAGCCCATGTTTTCATGTTGTTTAAATGACCTTGGTCAAATATTCCAAGAAATCCCACTCGATGCTTGTCTTTCCGAACAGGCCATGAAAACTTTCCAATGATGTTATTGTTTCATCTCTAATCTCCCAACGATAGTTCCTGTCAATATCCTCAGTCAATATATCCTTGGATGCCCTCTCCAGTTTACAAAAGATTGTTAATGGAGAGACAAAGTTTCAGCTTCCAAGTTTGACGCCAACCTTCGGTCAGCCACTGATATTCGACCTTTGGTCCACACTCTTCAATTTTGAAGTCACTGATTGGTAAAGGTGGGAGGTGTGAAGCCATTGGCTGCTTGAAAAAGCTGAAGGAGGAAACAGCCTGAGTCATGGGTACAGAAATGGCAAGCTGAAATAAAATAAAAAACCGAGAGAGGTAAAGAGGGAGAAAGAGACAATGATGTGCTTGAAACTTTTTCCTCTCTTTTTCACTCCTGCATATTTCCAGATATCAAGGATGTGTGTTCTCTTTATTTCCTTCTTATAAGCTCTCTTCTGCTCGTCTTTTTCCCTCCAGTTAATGTGCACAGACCCCATTCATCTTCCTCTCTGTTTCTCTCTCTAGCCCTTAAAAGGCCGGGGTGGTGGTTTGCCGATCTCCACAGAGATATTTGTGTACAGAGGGTACCTCTTGACCTGAACCAATCTGTAGGTCAGAGAGCTGATGCCGTCCTTCTTCATTGTGTTCTTCGTGTTCTGTATTTTATTAAATCTGGAGGGCGAAAGACAAACAAAGAAAGAGAGGTGGGAGGGAGGGGAGATGGAAGAGAGGTAAAGAGAAATTGGGAGAAAATGAAGAAAATTTTATTAAAAACAATACTGGCAAAAGTAAAATCTTGATTTTTACATGTAATTCTTTGCCTCTATATCAGTGCATGTTTGTGTGAATCTATGTGGGTATATCAGTGTGTCTGATTACTTGGACACAAGGAGGTCTGGGGTTATTGTGTATGCATATAATTCATCAGGAAATGCAGATCATTTCAGGACTGACTGTGGACATGTTTTCTGTTGGATTGTTTTACTTTAGACACAATGTTAAAAGTGTAAGAAAAAAAAGTCAATATGGAGAATAAAGCCTCGTCACTCTTTGGACAAACAAAAAAGTGGGGAAAGTCATTATAAAGTCCTGTACCTACAACCTTCAAACACGTCCAAAACTTCATCTACAGCATGAATGCTAATATCAAAATCCACATTTAAACCCACAGGATGTAAAGAGCCTGATGTTTATATTGATTCAAGTTCTTCTTTCTGTACAATTGTTTAATAACCTGAAAGCAGAGAGAAGAAACCGTTCTGTTGGATTGTTTAAAATCAAGTATACATCCAGTTTCCTTTACTGTGTAGATCTTGACCAACAGATGGTGCTATTGCATCTTACTGTGACTCAGTGAACAGTATTATCCATCACATCTGCCTCGGTTTGTTTGAATTGTGCTGAAATCTCCTTCCCCATTGGCTGTGATTCAGCAGTTACATCAGAATTTGCTCTGGTTTTAGTAATACAGTTGGGACAATAATTCACACAGAGTGTCAGACAGTTACACAGTGCTGCTGCTGTGCCTCAGTTCAGTTTGTGGTGCAACCTCTGGCATTAAAACTGATTCATAACACAAACTCTCCTGTCACCCCCGTAGTAGTATCAGTTTTTCCAGCCAGTCAGGATGGAAATGAGACCACAGTGTGTGAGTGCCTAACAGCATGTTTACACCACTCTTGCCATAAAAATGCGTTTTTTCGCCGGTGAACAGAGAAAGAGCTGATGTGTCCAAACAGCCAGCTGTACACATTCACTTTTCAAAAGACAGTGGTGCCAGACTCCAACAAAAGACGTCTTCTTAATGATACGCTTGGACGTAAAACTGGAGTTGACACTTCAGTCCGACATGGACCACTGAGTCTACAGAGCCTTGTCAGATCTGATCTGGTTCCTCTCTCTGCATCGCTTTCTCCTCCTGTCTCTCTCAAATCAAATCAAAAAGCACTTTTATTGGCATGAATGGAAGCAAGGAAAATGTTGTCGAGCATCTTTCCCTTGAACAATATAATGCAATAAGATATAAATAGAATTACATGTTTTCTGACTTCTACCAAGGACTGGCACTTCTATCTAAAAGGAAGGGAAATGAGTTTAAGAGAAAGAGCGCAAGGAAAGGAAAGGAAGGGAATGGAAGGAGAGGAGAAAAAGCAGGTGGTTTAAACTGAAATGAGGGCTGGATGGCAGGGGAGAAAAATTAAGGATAGATAGGCAGAGAGATATATATATATCTGAGAAAGAGAGTGACAGATGGAGGGAGAAAGATATACTGATATTAGAAATTAAATGAATGAGGACTGGGGGGAAAAGAGAAATCTTTGGATGAATCTATCAAACAGCGGAGATTAAAAGCAATAAACTAATCCCTACATACATACAGAGAATCAGATGCATGTACACTCGCTCTGTAGGCTACTGTGTGCATCATTTCAGACCTATTTCGTCTCACTTATCTTACTTTTATTTTAGAGAGTTAGAGGGCGAGACAAAGACAGTCCTTACATATTCATTAGCCTGATTCCCAGGCTGAGTCCTAACTGGGCTAAGTAAAGCTCTATTTTAATTCCACTGAGGGTCTCACAGGAAAACATTTCTGGTTTAGGATCTCAACAATAGCTCGTTATTTTGTTCTGGTGTCATATATTTTGAGCTGGCCCTCTTGACCTTGTTGTAGAAAAATGTGTCAAAGGAACAGTTCAACGTTTTGGAAACACTCTAATTTGTAGAATGTAAACAATGAAGAACTGCAACTGTCCTTAAAAATTTTGTAATTATTTCTAAAGCAAAAAGAAAAACGCAGTTCAGCTTGTTAATCAATGTGCCATGTTTCTTTGGTATTTCACTTCTTTTTAGTTTTGACAAAATTGTGATTTGAACAATACAAACATTTCAAAATATAAAAACTATGATCATAAGAGAAACAGACTTGTAGCAAGCTAACCTCCCTCCAAAACATGATGTTACATCCATTATGAATAATCATGCACACATAACTTCTAGTTAATCAGATTTTGAAAACCACATTGAACAATTTTCAATGTCTTACACTTTCCATTATCACAGAATTTCGCTCAAATTCTTGGGTCTGTCACCCAGAGAAAGACTTCTAGCAGCTCTGTTCAGAATGTCTAGAGAAATATCGATTATTTCCTTATACCTTCACTCACACAACAGTTACATCCACGATATATACAGTAATCTCTCTCATTCATCCTCTTTGTGTACAGGGGACATCACAAAGCATGTGAGCTGCCTGGCTGCCTTGGCAACAATACCGCCGCTAGCAGCTGCTAATCAGCTATTCGGGCTCTGGCTCTAACCAACTACATTCTATTAACCGTTGGGAAAAAAACTGATAAAACCGTCAGGATAAAATGAATAAAGAAAATACAAACTACAAAACATTAACATTAAATCCTAAACATACTTATGTAACAGTGGAGTCAGGCAAACGTATGGAATGCCATTTTAGTCAATATTAAATAAATACATAAATATGCCTATGAAATTAATAAATATGGCTATGAAATAAATACATGAGTTAATATGTTTCAATAAATAAATAAATAGGTTTTTATTTCATGGGACTTTCATTTCATAATGCCACATTTCCATTTGTTATATTCAAATGAAGGGGGTGTGGTTATCTCACAGAGCTGCAAGACGGGACACAGCCTCAGAGAAGACGGAGGCCAGTTTGACTCATTTATTTATTTCATAGTCATATTTATTAATTTCATAGGCATATTTATGCATTTATTTATTTAATATTGACTAAAATGGCATTCCATACAAATGTTACATCTGACTCCCTTTTACGTGTTTTGACCGGTGTAATTTGACAGCAACCACTCGTAACTGGCAAGCTAGTGCCAACTTGTCCGTGTTTAGCTAGCGCAAATACAGCTTACAGACTACAAACTATACATCTACAATGCATAACGGTACAATAAATAAGACACTGACAAACTGTACAAATGCTTATGTGATATGTGTTATGTTATTTACCCACCTGAAAGAATAAATGAAAAAAAAATATAAAGATTTGGCTGGTCTTCAGTAGCTTTACTCTCTGGGTGTAAATGCCAACTGAAGATCCCAGCCCACAGCTTATATATGCAAAATAAAGTGCATAACACAAAAACTATCACATTTAAATATGTACACATAATGTGTAATAATACACATCCTATGTGCCACACTAGCATATGAATGGAATACTGAACAATGTTACTCAGTGACTAATTCATTTGCATGAAGTGCTGTTTTCTAGACAAAATGTGTGTGTGTGTGCAAACTGATACTTATGGCTGGTGATGAATGTGCCTCTTTCTTACTTCCACTGGCCCAATATCTCATTGTTATGCCTAACCAGCATCTCCGAAAGGGCTGAGAATATAGACTCCTGTGTGAGAGTGTGTGCATGTTTGACTGAATGTGTATGTACTGTGTGTGTGTGTGTGTGTGTGTGTGTGTGTGTGTGTGTGTGTGTGTGTGTGTGTGTGAATGCAGAGGAGATAGTAAACATTCATCAGTCGAGACAATGCTTCCCTTGGTAAACGCTGGACATTACGCAGGTACTCCAGATAAACTCTCCCAAAAGGCTCAATCATTAATCTGAATCTAAACAGAAAGGCAACCCTTGAAGACAAAGAGCGGAAACAGAAGCTCAGTTTATCGGTATAATTGAGTGACAGAGCTCTGTGTGTAGAGCCTGAAAAGTAAAACTGGTTTAATTAAGGTATTTTGAAAAGATAAAGTGATGTTGTAGGTTGTTGCTGTAGATGTGATTGTGACAATGAATGGTTTCAGGTTTACTTTCATTCATAAAACTATGACTACATGTGAAAACATTTGTTGTCGGTGGAACCGTGAAGTCTGTCCTTTGCACCTTGCCCCTCACTTGAAGTGTTATGCAAGTCATAAACGTCAATTTAGATTGAGGTCCAATTTGTAGCGATGTCTCTTGGCAAGTCATGGCAAAATGTATGACCCTATGATCGCATAATTTGTCACAGTGATCATCTCAAAAGACAAAAACATCTGCAGAACACAAACCCGTATCTGGAGTCCCTCAGGGAAAAGAATGTGGTTAAAGGCATTTCTCTGATTGGAAATCCAACTTGTCGAAATCTGTGAATTCTAATAAAAAAACAAAAAAAGTCCTGGAAGAGGTCTAAAAGCCCTTTCTCTCTGAAATGTGTTGACAACCATCGGATGGATTGTGATGAAATTCGGTACAGACATCAGGATGAATTGTAATCACTTCTGAGATCCCCTGACATTTCCTCCAGCATCATCATCTAGTCAAAATTTTAATTTGTCCAGTACTTTGGTTTTTGACCAAATACCTGTAACACTAATGACATTCAGCTTCAGCAAGATTGTGAACATGGTAAACATTACACCAGCTAAACATGTTAAGCGTGTTAGCATTGTCATTGTGAGCATGTTAGCATGTAGCTCAAAGCACCGCTACCTCACTCACTTCTCAGAGAACTGGGGTTACCCTGGCAACCAAACAACTCTTCTTGCTGTTACCTAATTAATCCCCCTTTTTCTTTCTTATGACTTTTTCAATCGTACAAAATACCAGTTGACTTGATAGACTGAGGGTTTAACACTCTCTTGTAGAGAAATCCAAAAGCCCTCAAAACTGCACTGAAATAAATTTAAAACTTCCTTAAAGAGATAAAAAGTAAAGAGAGTGTAAAGAAAAAACAAAACCCTCTCCCCTCCACCCAATACTGCCATGAGGTGGCCATTCCTTCTTTCACAACCTCCTGATTATTTTGAGCCGCCATGCGTTATTTAAGTCCAAATCCCACTTCGTTTCAAAAGGTCCTTTATGCCAAAATGTCTGAGACATTATAACGAGTGTCCAGAAGGGCTGTAAAAATTAAGTTTGTGCCGTCTAATAGGCCGCTATTTTCTGCCCCTCGCTACAGTTATGAATAATGTATCGGCCCCAAATAAATAGCGTCCCTGTTGGTGTCACTTCTTATTGAGGAAGTCTGACCCACGAACCTGACAGAGAGTGCAGAGTGACGAGCGAGAGGAGGAGGAAAACTGGAATTGAGTATCAAGCAGAAAACACACACACACACACACACACACACACACACACACACACACACACACACACATACACATACACATACACACACACACACACACACACAACACACACTTTCTTTAGTGGCTGATTTATTGATTTTGATGATGGCAACTAGACTGGTCTGACCTAGCCGGCTCCCATCTCTATTGGTGTCATTTCAGCAGGCAATTACTGAGGGATCGCTGAATCTTTCTCTGTCTCTGACACACACACATGAAACAATGATGGATAACACATTACACAGGCCTGGTTATTTTAGAAATCTTCACATTTAAGTCATTGCTGCCATTTTATAGTATAGATCGTTAGTTTTAAAGTTAAACCACTTCTAGATGGATGTCTGACATCTCATTAGTTTCAGCAGGATCTTGTTGCAGGTCAAAAAACTATCTTTCATTTCTTTTCAGTTGATGTCACAGGCTCCACTTTTGGCTAGTTTGCCTTGGTCCCAGACCTGTGCAAGAGGTGGATTTTATCTTTATTGGTTACCATGGAGAAGGGCACATTACAGGTACATTTTGCCCGAATAAAGACGCATATCAAATCAATAAAAGGTCAATAAAAGGTTTATAAATGCAAGACCAGGAGGTGAGCAAGGTCTTTCAAGCTACTCAACAAATTTAGCTCCGTCCACATTTTTCATCTTACTTTCTCCACAAACAGGTTTCAAGTCTTTGTGACCTTCAGCAGGAGCTTGTTGCAGCTAATTTAATTTCTTTTCAGTTGGTGTCACAGGCTCCACTTTTAATTTTCCTTCCTCCCTCACCTGTATAAGGGGGTGGATTTTATATTTAACTGTTGAACTGAGAAGAGCACACTATATGTGATCACATCAAAATGAAGTCAATAAAAGGTATGAATGTAAGGCCAGGATGTGAGCAACATTTTCTCTGTTCAAGCTTCTTAGCAACTAAAAATCACCTTTAAATAAGTAAACTGTCACTGGCTGCTTCTTACACAGCAGCATTAGCGTCACTAAAGACGACTAACAAATTGCTTGTTAGTGAAGCAAAATAATCTGTGAAGGTGTTACATCACATCCTAACCATTAAAAACCTTTAATTTCTTACATCAGTAATATGAAATGTTGGGATCAAACTCTTTAAATCATAAATGCACAGCTGAACAATGCGTTTTAAGTGTCAACTCAGCCATTTATTACACTATCTTTGTACTTAAGAAGTATAGTACGGATTCTAAAAGTAGTAGTAGTAGTAGTAAAGGTGTGGCGCTGCTGTGATTTCTTTTTTAAAATAATGATCCAGCGAGCATTTAAACCAGATCTTCACAAGTGTAAAGTTTAATAACAAAGAAAAACTGAAATAAAAGGTTTCTAGAAGTAAATACTTGCAAATACTTTTCTCACACTGCCTTCAAGTTTAGACTGAACTTTGTGAAATGGAATATTTTATGAAACATACTATATATTATGTATCAGAAACTCATTCTGTGGCTGTATGCAAAATTCAAATCAATCATGTCACAATGTGTTTGGCTGTCACTACTCTTTCACACATGAGTCTTGTTGCCTGTATTTTTAATCTTTTTATAAACCAATTTAGGATCCACAACTAAACGAGACCTCAACTGTGAAACCTGAAGTAGTCCTGTCCAAATGCTATGTGATATAATAATGTCACATGAGATCAAAATAAAGCAATATTAGAAGAGGGAACAGAGTTCACTATATCTTCATTCTGCCCCAGCTGCAGCAGCTATCGATTTTTGTGTTGAGAGGCATTGTTGCCCAGCCTATCCAGGCATGAAAACAGGGGCTCTTAGAGGAGAATAAACAGTGATAATCCATGTTTAAGCAGCTTAATGTGAGGTGCTATACTCCTGGTGATTAATGTGTGTAGAAGGGCTCATCTCTGCATATTGGGTCTCATTCATCAAACCATAAAATAACACATTTATACAGGAAACATTTTTACACATTTGTCTGAAAAGCAATTTAAATGGGTGTAGCCAAAAGAGCAATTTAAGCCCCTGGGCTGTATCTCTGAAAAGCAATTTTTGGATTATTGAAAATGTTTTGTCCTTGGCATTTTAAAATCTTCCAATCTTTCGGTGACCAGAAAGGCCAAGTCGTGGTCTTTAGAGCGATATTTTTATTTGTATGTTGCTCAGTCATCTGATACTTTTACATATGAATCCCCATCCTCATCTGTAAGCCCACATCTAGTGACATTACAAAGACTACACATTCAGTAGTTTCAGTATTTATGTAACTTGCATATTAGCAGAAATTGAATTTTAATAAATACTGTGAAGACAAGAAAATTACTATGGCATCTTTGAAATGCATGTACTTTATTTATTTAACATGCCTTCATGCATTTCAAGAGCTTCTTGCATTAAAATTTTAACATCCTGTTATGAGTGAAATGTTTCATCAGCTGTAGGAAGCATGTTTCTCTCTGTGTCTCTGCAGGGTGGTCTGTAACTCCCCAAACATAAAAAATACCTGACTTACTATAAGACCACTTTTATTGTTTTGTTTTTTCTGGCTTCATGCTCCCCTTTTTTCTTTGTCTTGGTTGTACAAATAGCAGCGGCACTAGTGATAATTTTTTTTGTAGACATACAGTATATCTAAGGCCATAACTACTATTGAGGACACAGAAGTCCTCAGTAATTTCGGGTGTTTTAGCAACCTGGGGTTTTTACATAGTTCAAAACTTACACATGGTGGGTATTTTATGCTTCCAGTATTTTTGACTCAATATATTTAAACAAAAATTAAATATACAAAGTATTCAGTATTTCTCCACCAAATACTGAAATTCCTGGCAGTGTGGAGAAGAAAATGAAACATGAAAACTAAAATTTACAGAAACTATAAATGAACAGTTAACTGAATGAATAAATTATGAAAAAACTAAATAATGTATAATCTTAGAGACTTGTGATGTCTGTGGGGTGGGGGTGTGTTAGGGACTGCATGCATCTTTCATGTATCCTGTTTATTAAATTTACAATAAAGTGTGACAGGAGAGATGCAAACAGAAAAAGCCAAAGAAATATATTAGATTCAAGAGATTGTTAGTCAATTAAAATGGTAAATGTCTAATTTTACTAAGCAACACTTTCAGGTATTTAAAGAGTAACTTAACACCGGGCTGAAATGTAGTGTTTTGCTGCCTCTGACCACACTCAGTGTCACTGATTGTTGTGGTGTGGTCAGAAATGTGCTTTGTTGCACCAGTAACCATACCCAACAGTGATGTCACAGGCTCCTGTAGTACACCTGTACATCGCTGCAGCAAGATGAGAAGTTAAACCACTGGAGGTCAGCAAAAACAAGGTTTTCAGGGGGTGTTAAGTTACTTTAAAAGTGAAATGGCAAGATCAGAAGTAGGCAAAGTGAAGTTAATAATGTTCTTTCACCCAACAGGGGGTATATGAGCATATACATCCCACCAGCTAGTGAAGCAGTTTGCAAAATAAATCAGATCTTAGGTGTGAATGTGCACAATATGAGTGTGAAACAAGAAATTTCTAAAAAGGGCAAGGCTTCTCATTTAACCATCACTGTTTAAAGGTTAAATATATATTTACCATGTAATTCCAGCAAAAGTGGACAGAATGAAAGCAGATCAGAGGAATCATGATCAACTGCTATTACCTCTCACTGCTGGCCTTATATTGCCTGTGTTGCTCATGTTTCAGTATACAGCTCTGTAGCTAACACTAATTATAATGACATGTTATAGATAGTGTGCCCTTTGCAGCACCACATAATCATAATTCTCTCAGATAGAGATGAAAAAGTTGGAAAGAAAAATCTGAACTGTGTAGCTATGAGACAAAAGCAGTGCAATCGATCCAAATGTAAAGCCGGAGAACAAGTTTGGGCAATGATGCAGTACCTCTGTGGGTTGGGCTCGTTGTGTTTGTCTCTCTCGTGTTTAATCATTCTGTAGCGGCCAATGCGAACATCTGGCCTGGACACCTTCATCCCATTCAGAGTGATCCTGCAACACATACAGATACAATATCTATTAGAGAGAGAAGGAAACAAACACAAAGGCAGAGACAAAGAGACAGACAAGAAAGAAGAGAGGAAGAACAAGATAATAAATAACAACAAATTGAGACTGAAGAAAAGGAGAGGGAGTGCACCTTAAGGTTTCATGAAGAAATGAAGCAGGGATGAAACAAATAATTATTTTCATTATCCTTTAATCTGCAATTAAAAAAAATCAATCAATTGATTATTCATTTAGTGTAGAAAATGTCAATCACTAGTTCCCATAGCCCAAAGTGATAGGGCTGCAACTAACATATACTGTATTTCCATTATCAATTAATCTGCTGATTATTGTTTTTAATTAATTGATAAATCGTTTGGTCTACAAAATGTCAGAAACTAGTAAAAATTTCCCATTACAACTATCTAAAGCCCAAGATGATGTCTTTAAATAGCTTTTGTTGTCCTCAGTTTACTGTCACAAAAAATCTGCCAATCATCACAATTTAGAAGCTGGAACCAGAGAGCGTTTGAAATTTTTTGCCTGAAAAATTACTTAAATGATTAATTGATTATCAAAATAGTTGCTGATTAATCTTCTGTTTCAGCTCCAACAGTTCAAAACCCAAAGGTGTTCAATTAATATAAAACAGAAAAAAATAGCAAATCCTCACAAATGAGAGGCTAGAATCAAATATTTTGGTAGAACTTTCTCGAACTTTTTAACGATTAAACAATCATCAAAAAAATGTGGCCGATTTAATTTTCTGTCAATGCATTAACTGACTAATTGTTTCACCAAAGTAAAGCACCACTGGAATATAAACGTATAAAGATGATATTAGATTAAAGTCTTTAAATATTCCCTGCACTAAACCTCTAAACAAGAGCACAAGTACTTTAAATGAGCATCTTCTGCATTTCCACGGACAGAGTTTCCTTGCAGAGCTGCAGCGGAGGGATACATCCTGGTAGTCCATGTAGGTGTGTTGCTGGGACACGACAGCAGTAAATCTTTATGTGACGTAACTCTGACTACTGAAGCCTCATATTAGCTTCCATTGAAATGCTGGAACGTATTTTTGCATGGTACAAGAACTGTTCGACACTGTGCAGAGCGAGACCATTATTTCCAATAGAGAGAGCAGCTGCACTCTGTCAGGCATGTGTGGGAGTCATATCGGTGAGCACTATGCTGATTTTCCGCCAGGTTTTTCGCTGACCTCCACAATGCCTACCATGAAGAACAAATGATAGAAAAGTTAATTTTGTTTCTCTGGTGTCCCAAAGTTATGCAGTCCTATTCTCTCTATCCTACCGGGACCTGAGCAAAAAATCTCAGGCTTTGGAGGAAAAAATCAGAAAGGACAAGGATACCAGGTTAGAAAACTGATGTTATGATTGTTTACATGCTGTTGTAGTCTGTAGCATCCAATTTAGCTGCGTTGTTGGACTACTCCTCATTTTGCGTTTTACGTCGCGCAAACTCTTCACTTTTGGTCTGAAACCGGCATTTTACAGTGAAGATGCACTAGGAGAGGATCACTTCAAAGCTAGTACAGACAGGAGGGATGATTATACAGCCAATAACTCCTTTCAATGTCCATATAGTATATGGCATACAGTAAGACAAATCCAAATGAGCATTATACTGTGCTCACACCAGAAGCTTCATGGGTGCCGCTGGTCGCTGCCCTCGCCAGGGAGAGGGAACTCCGGGAAACTGGCAACTGCAACAATCAGTTTCTCGAACAAATATTTGCCAGGAACTTCAGTACATAAGTACTAAGTAAATCAAATCCCGATTTTCAATTGGGTGCTGCTTCAGTGTGTTGCAGCTAATTTGCATAAATTTCAGCTCCGCTCAACTTCAACTCGTTGCTCTGGTCGCTGGCATCACGCTGCTAGCTGCAGCCACGTCGTCAGACGCCTCTCGTCACCAGCTCCCATTGAATATTAATGACTGCTGGCCGCTTTTGTAGCTCGTGAAGCTTCTAGTGTGAGTGCAGGGTTAGTTGCTAAGGCAGAAGTATTAGTTGTGGTATACCTAAATAGAATCAGCGAATGTTCAAGCATTCACTACCTTCCTTCACACAGGGCTCTCGGGGCTGTGTTTGCCCTAAAGAGTGCATATCATAATCCCCCTAAACACAGCACATTGCAAACAGTGTTGCACACAAACAAAATGAACAAACAAACAGAGGCCCCATGGCTCTCACTGAACAACCTAAGTAGAAAGAACAACTCTGGTCAGACAGAGACTTTTATAACACCAAGAAAAACAAATTGTTCAACTTTCAGCTGTTCAGCTGTGAACTTTGCAGACACCAGCTGGGAAAAAGACAGGATTTACAGTACGTTTCAGTTTAAACGAAGCATGAGATCAGAACTTTGAGTGATAACGTTGTATTACCACTAAGATGCAATACAAGGGCAAATCTGCACAGAGATTTATATCTAATGCAACAACAAATGGAGTGTAGGCAACACAAACAACAGATCTGTTCCACATAAACCCCAGCTTAAACCCAGAGGTTGGCAGAGGCATTGATATTCATACCTGCAATGATATAAAGGACTGTGTATGTGTGTAGTGAATGGGCAATTTTTATTTGTCGCAACGCTCTGATTAGTTCAGTCTCGCTGTCTTAAAAAGCATCCATGCCTGATATTGCTCCTCAGCAACTGCTCGTCTATTCGCCTACTTCCTCTTCTCTCTTCTCTTCACATCGTCATTTCCCCTTATTCGTACATAGCATGGTGAAAAAGCCTCTGCAACTGCACTTGAAGCCCATAGTAATGAAAATATTTTAGGTTAGGTGAGATGAATTCATTCACATAAAGGAAACATTACTGAAGAATCAAAATAACACTTAATTTTATTGATTAAATGTGGGAAAATTGTGGTCAAGGAGCAACTTCTTATTTAAAGGAATAGTTCAACATTTTGGTGCACTTGCCTACTTGCTTTCTTTCCGAGAATTAGATGAGAAGATTGATAAGGAACTTTAAACAGCCACCTTGGCTAGCTGTTACCCCAGCATCCAGTATTTATGCTAAGCTAATATGTGAAAGTGAAATTGTTAATTGGTCTAACACCACTATACTATCCTTTCTCTGATGTTTCCTCTCTATTTCTTTTCATATTCCTCTGTCTCTCTCAGCTCATCGCTTGTTCATATATTCTCCTCCTTCCATCCTCTCTTCTATTCTTTTCATCTTCCTTCTCCTCCTCTCCTCTTTTTATCTCTCGGATTGTCTCTCCTTTCCCCTCTGTCCTCCTCTCCTCTCCCTTGCCCTTTCATTTTTCTCCTTTCCTCTTCTATACAGACCAGCGAAATGTAAATAACCCAGAATGTAGCCCTGTGCCATCAAACGCACATCAACCCATAAGAGGCGAAACCCAAACTTCATCAAAACAACCCTCCCATAAATAAATTCATTGGAAAACTAAATAACATCGTTGCCTCTTTTTCCTTCTCTCTCAAGTCTCAGTGACTTTGCTGACTTGGCACACATGCATAGATGATTGCCTTTGTCAGTGTGTCTGTGCGTGCACATATGAGCATGCATGCATTTGCATAATTTAGAGATTTATTATGGTGCAAATAAAGTGAGAGTGAGAGAGTGAGCAAGACAGCCCACTCCTGCTCTTCCTAAGTTTTTCAGTGCAGTGAGCTTAGTTATACATTATGCACAGTTCTACGTCTTTAAAATAATATCCTTTGTGTCCATTGCCCTGCAGAGAGTGTAAGGCTCGACTGTGGTGATATCAGCTTGAAATGTGAATCCCTCCTTCTTTGTCTGATTCAGTATGAATCACAATATGTTAATTTTATATTTTGAGAATTAATTCATGAAAGATATTTTAGAGCAAATCAACAATTTGTTTGTTGTTTGCCGTAAAGAACAGTTTGTAGTTGGCTGTGTTTTGACTTTTGATGAGACTTGTGCAGCGGTGGAAGAAGAAGTGCTCAGATCTCTTACTTAAGTTCAAGTACCACTTTGCAAAAATACTCCATTACAAGTAAAAGTCCTACATACATTATTATATATTACATTATTAGTACTGATGCACCAATGTATAAACAGTATTTTACTGTTGTAGCTGGTAGAGGTGGAGCTGGTTTTAATTGTGTCAGTGGTTGTCAATCTAGGAGTCGGGCCCCCTCCAAAGGGCCACAAGATAAATCTGAGGGGTCGTGAGATGACTGATGTGGTAGAAAAGAAGAAAAAACAACAAAGAAGTTCTGCTACATAAATTTGGATAGATTTTTCTGACTTTTTCTAATCTTTGCTTTTTTGTGAAATATTGGAGAGTTTTACCTCCTTCGGCCTCAAATAATTAAATTAACTGAAACCATCTGAGAAGTTTAGAGGAGAAATGTCTCTTTGGTGGAAAAGCTAACAACTCAGAGACTTCTGAAACGTGACAAGGGACCCTAACTGGAGACAGCTTTTTGTAAAGGGTCATAACCCAAAAAGGTTGGGAAACACTGGTTTAATCTTTAACAATGCATCATATTTTATAATCTCATCATATTTGTAACATTTTAATATGTGTTAAAATTTTAATCTGAAAACTAACTATATCTGTCAGATAGAGTAACAAGTACAATATTTCCCTCTGAAATATAGTGGAGTATATGTATAAAGTGGCAAATACTGGAAATACTCAAGTAAAATACAATTACCTTAAAACTGGACTTAAGTGCAGTCTTGAGTAAATGTACTTAGTTACATTCCACCATTGGACTTGTGAACATCAACAAAAAGTGGCCTAATCAACATTAAATACTATAGTTATGAAAGAGATGGTTGTGGTTTCCAGGAAACAATGATGATTTGTTAAACAGTTTTGTATAACCTGCAACATAAATTAAGTTTTCAGTGTCTCATACATTTTACATTTCAGCAATTGAAAAAAATTAACATTTGGAGAAATAGGGAAATTTCCCCAAACATTAGTGCCAAGCAGCGACATGAAACCATTACAGAGGTGACAGTGAGTGTAACTTTAACAGGACAAAACATCTTAACTTTTGTGCATGTGGTCTTGTTTATGGTTGACTTTGCAGGGGCTAATGTATAGCCACTTTACTGATGTACAGTATTAAAATCAAATATATCACTCAATAAGCAAATGTGAAGTGTGCAGAAGGTGAGGAAAATTATAAGTCAGTGTATAGATGACATAATTTGTGGTGTCTGACAGCTTGAAAAAGGTGTGAATGCACAAGCACTTCCAAGTGTTTAGTTTGTGCTTTAAAGTTCTCTTCTCTAAAGTACTCTTTGAATTATCACAATTTAAAGCTGCTCTAAGTAATATTTTATAATATTATTACTGATGGATCACATGGCTCATAGTCAGAAACCCAGAGAGAATTATTAAATGAATCCCCTCAACACTACAGAGAATTTTAACGTCTTTCAGTTCATCGTTTTGGTTTTTGGACCACAACTTCACTGTTATGGTTCAGTCTAACCAGTCTCATCAACCTTGTTTGGAGCAGCAGCAGACTGTACACTACCTTTCCAGCACCAAGAGGCATACAGACAAAGTTAGTAACTAGCTGGTGAACAAAGTGGAGCATTTAGCAGCTAAAGAGCCAGATATTTCCTTCAGGAGTTGGTGGAGACCAAAACAGAGCTAAATGGAGCATGAATATTGGACTTACATTCATCAGGTGGCCACAAACACTCCAAATGAATGCTAATGTTGCGCCGTATCTGCTGGTTGTGTAAATATGCTACGTGCACGTTAGCAACTTTATAAGGTGATATGTTAATGCAGTGTTTACAGCTTGGTGCGCTGCCCCAAGTGGACAAAACAATACATTAATGCAGGTTTAAACCACCCAAGTCCAACACACACACACACACACACACAAATATATATATATATTCTTTTTTTTTAAGCAAACAAGATTCACCAAATTAATAATTTGTTTGTGTGGTGAAATGATTAGAAGCAGTTTCAAGCCTGTGTAGCCCTGTGTAGATGTTAAAACTTCTGAGGTGATGGTCAACTAGATTGTAACACTTTAATCATCCCAAGTGTTGTCAAAAGTTGGCAATGAAGTAAACACTCTTCAGAGAAAGTGGAAGCAGTTTTCTGGCTTCTCAAACATAAATTGATCAGAGTGTGTTTGCTTGTGTAAAATATTATCAGAGCTACTTTGAAATCTGTATCTTTTGCTATGTCATTGTGTCACTGCCTGTTAACTTCCCTGCCTGCTTTCAAAAATCCTCTTTGAAAGCTTCATAAACTCTCTCTGAGGGTGGGCTGGCTTTCCAACTCATCATCTGTCAATTTGAAACTTTGCATGATGATTAAATGCTAGTCCAAGATTCTTGTTCACAAAAGGAACGCATGCACACAAGGCAAAAAAAGAAGCTGTAATTATTCCACACATACGCACGCTCCTCAGGCGAATACATTCACACATTGTTTAATTAAGCTCAGGGTTGTTATGTCCAATAGGGTTCATTTAGTTTCGGAGGGACATTGTGTGCAAAAAATGTCTAAAAGAAACATCCACTTCGGCTGTGACCTTGTTGTTGGTTGTGTGTTTTTGTGTATACATATGTGTGTGTTGTAATGAACTGTGTAGTAACTAATCAACTGGCGTCTCTTCATTCTTGTAGACAGCACAGAATTGTGTCCTTGGACCAAAACAAAACTTCAGCTGGAGCACCAACACACACACACACTCTCACACACACACAAACACACACTCCAGCAACACATCAGTGCAGTCATTATTTTTCACTGCTCTGACAGGCAGTAGGCACTAACATTGCGTGACAGCATAGTGTGAATATTATGTAAGGGACAGGACTGAGGATACAGTGGAGCTGCAGGATGGAAAGCTTCAGCGTCCCCTGTGTGATGTATATAATCTAGCGCCAACTCATTCGACAGCCACCTCCACCGAAACACAGCAGGTGGGTGGCTGCTGTAAAATTCCCCACTGTGCGGGACCTTTAAGCATTTTCTGACTTTTTTTTTTTTTTGAGAGTCAGGTAAAAATGACTGGGAGCA
Source organism: Siniperca chuatsi (assembly GCF_020085105.1). Lineage (NCBI taxonomy): Eukaryota > Metazoa > Chordata > Actinopteri > Centrarchiformes > Sinipercidae > Siniperca > Siniperca chuatsi. The sequence goes on from NC_058054.1 coordinate 11,077,406, forward strand.
GTAGGATAATAAAAACGGAGGTCAGTATTAGATAGTTGTGCCAAAGCAAGAAGAAAGCAACCACCTCTGATTTTTTGATATTCTTTACTTCCTCATTTCATACCTGATGAAATGACTTCCTCACTACACTTTTGTTATGATAGAACTGGCTCTAGTGGCTTTGGGGATCATTTTTAAATGGTCTGGATAAGGACTTGGACGGCAAGGAAGATCACAGCCTTTTTTGTATCTTACCTTATTCTGTAAAGATTGTGAATATCAAAGGCAAATGCACAAATTAAGACCACTGTCTGGCTTTTCTTTTGCTTGTTTTTTAGTTTTTTCTTTTTGGGCTGGGCAGGTGGAAAGATCTTGTTTAATGCACTGTGTGTAAATATTTTGAAAAACTTTTTTTTTAAACCCAACAACCTACCTTCCTACCCACTCAGTCAAAAAATAATAAACAAACAAAAAGACAAACAAAAAAGACAAAAAACAGGTAAAAGATTAGCCAGATAGCATTCAAAGTTATGCTTTTGCCTGTGATATTCACAATCTTTACAGAATCACGTAAGATACAGGAAAGTTTGTGATGGTTTAGAGTCAAAGTCCTTATCCAGACCACTTAAAAATGGTCCCCAAATCTTGTTAAACTTTTCACCAGAGCCAGTTCTATAAGTACAACAAATTTTCAACAAGTGTAGTGATGAAGACATTTCATCCTGCCACTGTTTAAAAGCAGACACATTTCCAGTTCTTCATTTGTTATGGAACAAGCTGAGGAAAAGGACACAAATTGAGATATTAACTTTCTCGAAACTGGTGGTTGGCTGTATTTAATAACAACGTAATACTTAATAAATGTATTGTACATTAGTAAATTTGGAAAATTAGGGTAATATGTCTTTAACGTTTCTTATCTGTAAGTAACAGATGACATTTAACTTTAACTTCAGCAAAAGATGCAAGCTTTTGTCCGATGTACAGACCTCTGATGACCATCAGCCATTTCTCTCTTCATTCTAATATATTTATAAAATACAACACATCAGGCTTTGTCTGAGATGGAACGATATAATCCTGGATTTATTGCCATCATTGTCCCTGGTGTTTACAAGTCTACCAACCTTGATTAAGATGGAGACAGGCATTCAATGTCTGAAAGTAAGATATATTAGAAAGTAAGAAATAAATAAATATTTTCACAAAGTAGACAAAAGTATCAAAGAAACCTGAAATAGAAATCCTATCATAAAAGACCATGGTTGTGAAACAAACCATGGTCTAAATATCAGAAAAACTGAAGGTAGATTAAATTTAGATTTAAATTTATCCGATTTTATGCCAGATAATTATAGATTATTACTAGATTATTTGTGATATTTTCACATCAGTTGAGTAAATGTTAATCTGGAAGTGGCAAAGGAATCCCACAAATTTCACCTTCATATTGTTATCTGGTAAAGCTACAGATTATATGAGACAGACATCATTTCAAGACCTCTGTACAATTAATGTCTTGTAGCTCTGCGGAGAAACTCGTGCCACTCTTAGTCATATCCTCCAGCGTTAAAGTCAATTCAATTTTTGTTCTGTTTTAACCTTAATTTTGTACTTTTGGAGACATTTCTGAGAGAAATAGTGGACAAAAGGGATGATGATATCTACAGAATAGTAAGAGTAACTGCCTTGAAATTACTAAGAAGTGGCTGCAACATAATGGAGAGAAATAATAAAATAACATATAAACCAAGAGCTAAACGTTTATATGAAAAAGATAGATGCAATTGTTGAACTATGTTAAATGAAAGTGAAATGAGGAGCATTCTCCGACTAAATCAGTAGACTGAGCTTGCTGTATCTATTCATAGCTGTATTTATATACATGTATGTGTATATGTACGAAAGTATTTATTTATTATTTTATTTATTTCTTATTTCTCTGAGGGAGCAACACATCGGAAGGTTCACTGAAAAAATATTCTGTAATTATGCAATTGCTTTTGGCTTGACGACATTGATTAAAGAAACAAAGAGTATTTATTTAAAAATGATTGACTTGATGAGTCACTTTGCGACTCATCAAATTGAACTCTTTCTACCCCTAATTGGACAAAAAATCCCTCAAGGTTGTTGTTGGTACAAAACCCTGCTTAGTTTGGAAATGAAACAAATTTCTCTTAAATAATCCAACAAAATCAGTTCATCTAAGTTAATTTGAAGGGAGACAAATTCATGCAATTGCAAAAACATGCTTCATTTAATATTTTTAATGCTTAACTTTAATAGATGAGGTTTTGGGGTATAAACAGGCTGTGAGTCATGTCATCATCTAAAAACTTTCAAAATAAACAGGATCTCTCAGAAGGCCACTTTAAAGTGCATAAATTAGGAAAACCAAAAAAGAGAAAAAAACAAAATGGCTACATGAGCAAAAATAGTTCATGATAGTCCTGTTTGTATATATTTCTCATAGTAATATATCAGAGAGACTGATCCTAACATGCACAATGTACTAAATACAGTATAGGACAAGACCACAGACCAAGAAAAAGATGGACCTGCTGGGCACTAATGTACACCGTTTGTTGTGTTGCTTTCTATTGAAGCAATAGGTCAGTCAAAAAACATTGCTAAACAGTTATTTATTGGAAGAAAGTGAGTCACCCACAGCACTTGCTTTTGTTCAGGATCTCACAGAAAGTAGTAAACATCACTAAGAGTAGGCGATAGGCTATAGTATTGTCATTGAAAGTGTGTTTAAGTGACAATTTTCAGCTTTCAAATTACATACAGTATATTTTAAAAAATTGGGGCGTTTTTCTCACCAGAATGGTTACAGTTAAAATCCTTAAGATTTTCATGAAAGCAAACCCTGTTTTTGATACTATTAATCATTGACATTGTTAGTGGTGGTGTGAATCCATTAAACATCACTGTCAACTTAACGAACAGAGGCATCTTGTCTGTTTGAAAAGCTCCTAAGTTGGTGAAGTAGAGTGGACCGTCCAGCACTTCTCTCTCCTTAGAAAAATATCTGCCCGCTAATATGATCTACCATGAAAGTTTAATTTGCAGCCTGAGGCAGAGGAGGACTGTGTGTGTGTGTGTGTGTGTGTCAGGGGTTTCTCCAGCTCCCCCGTTCTATTCCCACCAGTGGAGTTAATTGCATTAGAGCAATGGAGTGGAGGAGAATTGGAAGCTAAGTCTGATGTCCTGCCTCAGTTCCCTCCGCCTGCAGAAATTAGATGGGAGAGGAAGAGGAGGAGGAGGAGTGGGTGGTGATGATGGTGGCGTGTGGAGTGCTGGAAGATGCAGGGTAGAGAGAAAGTAATAAAAAGTAAGGTGTGAACAGGAGAAAGAGAAATGATTTTTATCTCAGCAGGAACACAGCTGGGTGCTGCATGAGTGAGAAACTTTCAAATGGCCTTTTGCATGTTTTGTTTGCTGGAAGTATCTGTCGTAAAAGTTCAACAACAACAAGTCTAAACGGGTGGGTTTTGCGCTGCTTTTTAAAGGTGACACACAGTGACACAGTGTGTTAAATCATCATCTCCACTTTCATTAGTTTGAAAGTCATGCTGAGTGTCACGGAAAAAATGGAAAATTAAAATTTTGTGGCTCTTGAGAAGTGCTATATAAATAAATGTACTTTAATTCTGAAGGATTCAGGCTGGAAATCTTATAATATAAATATAAAATATATTATTATATTATTATTATATAATATATATATATTATTATAAAATATTTCTTGTGATAACGCAAAGGTTTTGTCAATACGATTTACAAGTTTTGCACAAAATGCAAATTATGTCTATTTCTTTCTCTCCTAAAGATTCGTGCCTGTATACAAAGGCAGGCGAATTTTTCTGCAAATAAAAAAGGTGAGTAAGATGAGATTTGGTCAGTTTCTGCTCCACTGCTTCCTTGCATGTGGAGTTCCTCCCTCTGTCTTCCTTCCTTACTCCCTGCACTTGCTTCTGAGAAAGGGCGAGCTGTATGTATTCCAGTTTTAAAACTCGAAAAAGATCGAGCCTTTACTGGGGAGGTCACATGCAAAAAAAGCACACATGTCGGATCACTGGATAGGTTACATACTGTTGCAATAGAAATGTAAGGGTCCCACAGAGCCTCAGATCTGTATTCTAAGGATATAAGATATAAATGAGGCTTTTCAAATATGGACAAGAAGAGCAGAACCTCAGAGTTCAGAATGCATTATTTTGCCTGTATTAACTTTATTGTTTGAGTAATTCATTAATAATGAATTTAATTATAAGTGGCCCCAGTATGCATCCAGAAGCTAGAGCAGCACCAGTATATATTCACTGTCAGTCATATTTTATGAGTTGCTCCTCACCTTTCAAGATTGAAACATGAAAATACATTTCACAATAGATAAATAAAAATTAAGTAGCTTAATGCTGAGACCACCCCCCCAAAATTACATTTTGAAGTCTTCGAGGGATCTGAGGTGTTAATTAGGGGGTCCCTTGTATATTTTACACTGGTTATAACATAGATACAGGCAGACAACATGCATACACAGACATTTGTACACAACAAATTAAAAGCTAAACTAAACAAAAATGTCTGTCATGTGACCTGAGGGATCTGCTGGGTTGATAAACTGGAAGCATGTCAGAAATATATTCTGGGACCAGATCAATAAGTCCTTTACATACCAGGATCAAAATCTTAAAATAAATTCTGTAATAAACAGGTAGCCAGTAAGGATGTCTGAGCATCACAGTGATATGATCAAATTTTAAATTTTGGTGCTAGTCAAGATGCTGATGGCTGCATTTTGAATCAACTGGAGCTGGTGAATAGCTTTCACAGGAAAACCAGTAAAAAGGGCGTTACGGTAATCTAGTCTGCTCGTAACAAAGGCATGCACACGTTTTCAGAATCTGAAAGCATTGAATTTTTTAGATCTTCCTGAGAGGATCGGTTTTTGACTTGGTCAGTGGTCTTGGGGATTGGGACTTCAAATAGGCACAGACCTGCTGCCTCTGAACCTTTGCACGAAACGCTAAGATTTCAAAACAATCAGTAGGCAATTTCAGGGGGGATGATATCCCCCAAAATTACCAAAATGCATCCCCCTTGTTAATCTGCCATCCCCCCTCGCCATATCCTAGTAGCAGTCAGGGTGTCATGAGTCGGTTCGCTTGTCACGGGTGAACAAAACAAACCAGGAAACCCCCATCCCCCCTGTAAAAAATGTACAAATCGCCTACTGAAAACAATGGTGAAGCAGTGAGGAGCACCACCTTCATGCTTCAACAGCCTTTAAGTAACATGTCTGACGGCAAGAGCCAACCAAAGACAAGACAACTTTTGTTATCCATTACAACCTCTTTTTAAGCTCATGGAATGTGCAGACGATCACACAGGACACACATTCAGGCACATTAAAATATCAACTGATCAATGATGTACACCAACCACTCAGCTGACCTGCCTCACACTCATCTCTGCTGCACATTCACACTGCTCTTTCTGTTTGCTGCTGCTGCTTCCCTCCGTCACCTCGTCCTCACCTTCACATTGATTCTCCTCCAATATCAAGGAGGTGCTCTCTACTGTGTCATGTTGACTTCTGTTCTGTGACTGTCATATTGAAAGTTTCATATCAGAAGGAAAATGTGCCTGCTTGTTCTCTGTTTACCCCGGGGGGGGGGGCTTGTTTGTTCTCCCTGCCAAGCCTTGTGAATGCTTGCTTTCATTTGTCCAGGGAGCACGTTTCTGTGATAGAAAATTACAGAAGTTGCTGAAATGTGTATGTGAAATGATAAATCACAGTTAAATCATCTGTTGAATAACTCAAAAGGGTCAATGCAACCTTTATGCACTCTCTGACGTGAGAAGAGGTTCAGACTGTTTAGTCTTAAAGATTAGAAGACCGTGGGGTGTCTAAATTTCTTGATGAATGCTTTGTTGGAAACTGGTGCTGACCGGATTTTGTTGATTAGGGACGAAGACATGATAGCTAAGAGGAGCTGTACACGCCCTACTTTATGACTTGTTCTGTGGGTATATGTAGGGGAGTGGAATATTTGTAATCAAGCTGACAATATACTGTATTGTTTGTGTCCTGGCACCAGTACTAAATAAATATATTAAATATAAGTTCAACTGAGACAGACCAGAGAGTAGATTTGTATTCATCAAAATAGAGACTGACCTGAGAGTGGCTTTTTATTCATCAATTTTGAGGCATGGGAAAAAAAAGGAAATGACTGCCATCTGGATGGAGATGCAGAACCTTAAAATGGAGGAGAGCTCGCTTCAGAAGGAGTTTTGTCCCTTCTGCCATTGCAGCAAGTGACATTCATTAAATGATGGGGTCATTCAGGAAAACAATCTGTATTCCTGCAGACTTTGTCATTGTAGTCAGTCACAACTCTTGGATACTCCTACGGTCTCAGTAAGCTTAAAACCAACTAGGCTGGATGACACGTAGTATGACCACGTTTAAAGACAAAAGTGTTCATAGCTGTTCTGAATGGCCACAATCAAAGGTTGGGCGAAAAGCCTGCAGTTATAGAGAGAGGCAAGACGCGATGAATGATACAAATTGGGATAATAACGCACACTTTCGGACAGATGATCCTCGAAGGCATTCATACTGTTGTACTTGGTTGTACACACGACAAGTGGCAGAAGTAGTTGTGTGAAGAATGAAAAAAAAAAGAGCGACTACATTCTCACCTCTGCAAACTGGAGCCAATTGTGGGGTCAAGTGGGTATCCTTGTCGGTTTCGGAATTAAGAAATTTGTTCCGATTTGATACCAAAGTAATATCAATACTTTTTATTATCAAAAGCAGCTGATTTACTACAGTGTTTTATGAGTTTAATGCATCATTAACAGACTTCTGAATACATTTTTATTACTACTGTGTGAACTCTTTATACTATTTTCTGTTTATTACTAATTCACATAAGGTTAACACAAGACAGTTTTTAATAGCAAATAACAAAAAATGCTGTTTGAAAAAAGTTCAAAAAAGAGTGATGTGAGATGTGATGCTAGTAACGATACTCAAAACAAGTATTCGTAGTATCATTACTTTAACCATATAACCATTTTCAAAACCTTACAAAGTGCTTCACAGTTCTAAATGAAATGAAAAGAGAAACAAAACATACTGAGAAAAGAAAACGTTTTGTGAAACAAAGACAAACAAGAACCCAAGGATTAATCAAAGCAAGTGAGAACATCAATAAAAAAGAAAAATAACAGATTTAAAACCCTCGACAGTGTTTGCTGACCTGACCCGAGGGTGGAGACTTCCATAACCTGCAAGTGTGATTGAACTTATCAAAGGCTTGGCATTCTCAAAGTGTTAAGCCCAAAATATCCTGACTCTTACACCATTGTCAAGGCTTCACACAAAACACGTGCAGTCCTTGTGCTGCTATGGCTGCATGTGTACATGATGCTGGCTCAGGCTCTCTTGAAAGCCACTGCTGGGAGGTTTAGAGGGAGGAAGGGGAAAGGGCAAGGAAGAAAGAGAGGAAGCACTGAAAAAAGAGAGCGTGTGTGTGTTGAAGGCTGGTCTGCCATGGAAGCCCTTGGGACAGGTACAGTCTTTGCCCAAGGCTTCTGCTGCATGTTCAGAGAGGGTGAGAGCATGGTGAGAAAGAAAACCTGTCCTCTCTCTGTAATATCCACCAACCTTTTAGACAGGGGGTGGGAGGGGGCAAGCGGCACTGGCAGTTGTGTAAGTGGCATGTGTCCTCTCCACCACGGGCTCGGGCCACACTGAGCAGCAGGGACAGCTAGTTCCCCTGGGCTGGCTTTACACTAGCAGGACCCATTTCAGGCAGTGGCCGTGCCATGGTCTGTGGCATCACAACCAGCATAAAAAAGGAAATCGCTGGAGGGAAGCAAGAGAGGGAGATAGGAAAGGAGACATGGAAAGTTATAGGGGCAGAATAGATGAAAAATAGAGTGAGGGAGGGATGCTGAAGTACAGTGTAAATAAGCCATTTAGATATGTAGTTGATGCTCCTTTTTCCAGAGCAGCTTTCAAAGAACGAGCAGATGGAGGTTCAGTGTCCAGTCAAGGACACTTCGACTGGACACCAGGCTGATGGACACGTTGGCTGCTTACACTGAACTCTGCTACCTTTTAACGACAGAGAAAAAACAAGGGGCAGATTTCACGGACGCCACACACTCTGATCTATAATACCACTGTTCTTTTATCTCTCCATCCCTGCACCCTCTTCTAGTTGTTTTACTGAGTACTGAGCCGGCTAGCCTGTTAGTTCAGCTGGAGACTCCACTCTCCCCACTGCACGCTACTACAGTTTGTCAGCATCAGACCTCATAAAAATGATGCTTAAATTTCAAAAAGAAACTAATAATAAGCTTTTCTCTATTGATCCCTGTAGGGAACATGTGCCTCTACAGGACCATGATTACAGCCCTACCTGTGTGTTCTGCACAGTGTTGCTTTGAACTAAATGCTAACGTCAGCATGCAAACATGCTCACAATAATAATGCTGATGTTTAGCAGCCAATGTTTAACAGGTTCACCATCTTAGTTTAGCGTGTCAGCATGCAAGCATTTGCAAATTAACACTAAAGTACAGTTGAGGTATTGCAGATTTGGTCATAAACCAAAGTATTGGATAAATTAATATTTTGACCTGATGATGGCACTAGATGAAAAGTCAGATGATTACCAAAGTGATTACAATTCATCCTGAGGGGGACATGAATGTGTGTACTGAATTTGAAGATAATCCACCCGATAGTTGTTGAGACATTTTACTCAAAACCACAAATGTCAACCTCATGGTGGCGCTATAAGAAAGGGGATCACCAAAGTCATTAGGATTCATCCTCTGGGGACCATGAATATCGGTACCAAATTGCATGGCAATCCATCCGATAGTAAAAATCTACAAAAATTCAATTACAAGATTTTACATGAGAAAAGTGAGTAGGAGACTATTTTGCTTGCTACATCCACACACAGCCCTGTCCACACACAATCTTCTTCCAAGAGCTTGTCCAAGTGTGTTTTCAAGGGCATTTCCCTTTTGATTGCTCCGTGAAGGGCTTAAAAACAAGCCAGGCCTGAAAAGCGAAGGTGGATGGTGGGAGGGGGTATGAGCCTGAGAGAAAAGCAAGACAAAACCTTCATGCTCAGCTTTATTCGCTTGTTTCTGCCAATGGTTTTTTCATTAATTTATTATAAGATTAACTTTGGGATTTTTACCGTGTCGGTTTGTAATAAACAACAAGGAGAGAAAGACAGAGAAAAACAAGAAGACAAACGCCCTATAACCTCACTATTGTGTTAGTGTCCAGTCCATCCTGTTTCTATCATTACCTCACACTTTCAGCTCAGCTGGTCGTGTGCTCAAAGCGCGTTGAAATAAGTTAAATCCTGGAACAGTGGACTCCATTCTTTTTCTACAAAGTGCAACCAAACACTGAGCTAAAAAAGACTTTTGATAAGAATTTTGTTTATTTGGTGTGAGAGAGAGAGAGAGTTCATGTCTTTAATGAAAGGTAAGGCTACTTGTTTTGCTGCTATTCAACAATAAAGAACACCGTTTGGAACAATTTGTCTGTTTATTTAGCCTAGATCTTCCCACCAGCCTACTGTGGGCGATCTGGACTGCTCCTTAGCTGCTTCCAGCACCAGCATCAGCACCTTAGAGAGCACTGCAGCTATAATGCATAAAGTTGGTTTGCGGGTCAGGTCGGGTTGTTGATTAACGCATATTTTTGCGGGTTGGCTGGTGCGGATTGGCTCTCATAATGTCCAAAGAAACTTCTCAACCGACTCCTGCAGCACAACCCACTTCTCTCACCACCGTCCATCTGTATTCTCAATATGTTGTAAACATACAGCACAGCTGTTCACCTTTGTTGCACCCAAGTATGTTTGCAGATGTTGGTTGAAAAATAAAACTTTTTTGGTGGACTCACTTTCCCTCAACCAGCAACATCTACTGTAGTTCTACTTTGGTTAGTGATTTTATGCCTTTTCCCACAATGACAGCTGAGAATTTTGACAGAACAGGTGTGATCTTTGTTTCCTTCTTACAAAGGAAAAGTCGAATTCTTAAGAAATAAAGGCACATTTTCTCAATATAATACACTGAGGGCTTTTCCAGCTACAGCCTTACTTGGTCTGTTATGACCAGTAGATTATGGTGGCTAATGTTAGCTAGCTTTAGTTGGGCAAACTTTATATAGATATCTCTGCTGAGATTATATGCTGACTTTAAGACTTTTGCTACAGTTACACTACATTTTAGCATGTAACAGATACAATTTTAATGGTATCACAAAAATAAAATAAGAAGAAAACACACTGTATCTCACCAGGGGACATATTTGTTTTTCTGGAAGTTTTGCCTTTATTGTATAGTATACAGCAGGGGTTTTCAATGTCTGACACACTGTGAGCCCCCTTCTATTTCTGGGATAATGATGTTATGGAACTACAGTTGCCATGATGCTCTGGGGGATGTAAACAGTAAAATGTTGCCATGGATTCTGTGAGGTACGCTGTGGGCTACAACTTAAGCCCTGTTTTTTTATAGCCTGTATTTGTTTACATTTTTTCATATTGGCACCATTAAAGTATGCCGAAGTAGCTATTAGAAGCTCCTGTTTGCTATGAGCCCATGCATATACAGAGAGTAATCACTGGTTTACTTTGATATTGAAGAAAACTTAAAAATGTTGTGGTTCTGGAGTTGTGAGGAGTGTCTTTTTCTATGATTTCTAAGCGGAATTACAGACGTTTATTTGCAATGGACATCAGACATAATGATATCCTTCTAAAAAATCTAAAAATATGTGTATTACAGTTTGAAAACATCTGGTATACAGCGAAGAGCTGACAGAAAATGAGAGAGAGCGATGAGGGATGATATGCAACAAAGGTCCCTGGATGGACTTAATCCAGAGACAGACGGAGCGATTATATGGATGGAATCTTAAACCTCAACGCCACCAGGATGCCCCACTGATATCATTAAAGCAACTGACCGCAGACAATCTTGGAAAATGAAGGGAAATTCAATACTGCCACGTATGGCCAGAGTGTCCACTGTTCAACAAAAATTACATTACATATCTCACTTTAAGTACCAAATACTACAAAGGCAGGAAAAGCTATAAAGAAACTCTTTGAGTCAGAGGAAATTATATCCCAATTTTGTAGCTGTGCTGGAAATATCTCAACAGGACGTCATTTTGTTTACATTTTGAACCTTATCCAAAGAAATATGAAATTTTTGATGAAATTATCAAAGTAGCCTTTTGAGTGTATGTATGGACTCTATGCAGGTACATTTGAATTGCAGAAGTCAATGTCTTAACGATTTACGCTTTTTTAAAACTGAGATGTTAATGATATTCCCGCATGTCGCTTCACATTTCATAGCAGCTGAAATAACTCAGTTCGAGTACAGAAAATATCTTGAGGGAAAGCTGCAGCACCTAATGGCCGACTGCAGCTATCGTCCAATAAAAAAGTTAGAGGTTTAACTTTATCTGTCATCCTTAGGCACATAATTGTAGACACACACACACACACACACACACACACACACACACACACACACACACACACAACATGACTACTCAGTAAACCACATATAGATCTTTTATCACATTTGCCAGACGCTGACAAACAACTGTAATCTCCTGAATACTGTGTTGACTGACACAGTCCATTCTCAAAAACACCAATTTTCAAATGCTCTATTTTCAGTTTTCTTATAATGGTATTATACTGAAAGGAGAAAGATAAGCTTCACAGGGTGAGAGTGGCAGCAGGACACAGACAGAGAAAAAGAAAAACAGATAGAAAAACAAAGAATAGAGATCCAATAAAGATGGAGGTTGTATTTTGTCTGTGAAGAACTGTCCTAATTAGTGTACTTGAGCTCAATTCTCTGAATGTGAATGTATCTGTTTATGTGACTTATTTCTTTTTAATCTAAGTCGACACAGCAACTGACAATTTTTTCAATTGTGAAAATCTTTATGCAGCCTTAAATGTGTATTTCAGCAATATGAAGTGGACATTTCCAGTGTGATGATGTGACCGACAGAGGTAACATGTGTAACGGATCAGTTATCGGGGAATATGTGGAAAATGTCAGCTGTGATTAATGCAATGCAAAGGTAGTTTCATTATTTCTATGCTAAATAATTTGTTTAGTTGTCAGATCATCAGTTCACCAGGTAATTAAACAATTTTCAGTCCAAACAACCATCTGAGTAGACCATAAATTAAACTAATGGCTCTGTAAGTGGTTCAACATATTTAAGCAGTCTTAAGTCATCATTCTGTCTTCCTGTCAAACAGATATTCTTCCCTCAGATTTGATTTCAGCTCACTTCCACAGTAATGTTATTAATGAACTTTAAAAAGGCATTAAAAGCTGACTGAAGTGCTTCAAAAGGTTAATTTATTTGCTAATCATTCTCCTTCTCTGAACAATTACAATAAATCATCCACTCCATGAAGAACTTCAGTGTCACTTTCAGATGAGAGACCTAATTTCACCACATTTTACCGCTACAATCTCCAGTAGAGGCTGAAATAATGTGCATATTTGTGTGCACATGAATGTGTGTGACTGTGTGTATGTGTGCATGTGTTGCAGTTGGTGGTCTGACAAGGATTTTATTCCAAACAGACTACCGAGCATAACCTTGACAGATGCTATTTTACTATTTTTTTCTGTGTGCTGTACTCAAAATGCTAATTTTGACAAGTAATTTCATTTAGTCTAGTTTGGGTTTAAAACTTTACTTGCCTTATAGCAAATTAAAAAGAAATCAGTTAGGCAGGATAATGTCACATTTTATTTGTGAAGAATTCAGAACCAGCAGCTCAAGCTACACCCTTCCATGGTTACCTGTTGTAGATGTCGTCGTCCTCCCCTCCCCAGCCCCAGTACTCGTTGGGGAAACCGTTGATCTTCAGAAACTGTTTTTTGCTGAGGCCTGAAACTCCTCCAAAGTAGCCTGCGTAGGGCAGCCTGCAGAAGAGGAGAGAGGAAGAGATGGGATGGATGAGGGAAGGCGAAAAAGAAAGGGGGGAGAAGTAATAAGGGAAACAGGAGACAAGAACTTAGATTTCAAATTATCTACATGTAGCATTGTAAATAAATATAGTATTACAAAATAAATTATAATTGCATAAACAAACAAGACCCTTCCTACAGTAGGAAGATTGCTAGCTTCAACTCTTAGGTCCACTGCATGTTAACTTCAGTGTGAAAGGATTGAATTTCAGAGAAAATTTGCTGTATTTCTTAATGGCACAAAGGGATATTAGTTTTTTGGTAACAAATATGTACATTGTCCTTTATGTGCAAACAGAGCTAAAGCTTTCTACAGGTAATGTGAAAACCAAAATTTAAAATCCCTTTTAACATCCTAATTAGTCAAGTCATCTTTGCAACAGGAAGCAATAGCGTTTACAGGAAATGTGGACTTAACAACACCAACAATAACCCCGGTATGAGCTACCGTCTGTTTAACCATGGCCTCATTTGTTTACAGCATTTTTAGGAAGGTATCATCATTAATAATTTGACAAAGACACAAAATGATTTTTAAAAATGCTAGATGGAGCAATTTGAACATTTAACACACACCTAGTGCAACCTATGAAGGAAGTTGGGATGGCCTTGTCCTTACTTTTGTAGGAAAAACTAAACAAAAAGTCCCTTTTAGTCTGTGTTCATACAGTTTTCTCAAACCCCAGTTCATGACATGACATCAAATAAACATGGCAACCCACTCAGATAATAGTTAATAATAATATTACTAATTTAATTAGTTAGTGGATGCAAGCTACTGTGCAGCAAAGGCGACTACTGTCCCTGTGCATGTTCCCATGAATCATGGGCAGCAGCATCACATAATGTGATGTATTAGGATGAGTTTTGGTTTTTATATGTGGCTTGCAGAGATGGAAGAATTTACATTTGAATAACATCTTCAAGTGTTTTAGGCAATCAGATCTTTTCCTAATGTGTCTTGTCTTGGATGCATTTTTAAGTGGATAATTTATGGGTGCCTTTCTACAGTAAGTGGATAATCCATATCCATATATAATCCACTCAAGACACATGAAATGACTGGGTGTAAAGAGGGGCCATAGTAGCATACTGTAGGCATCTGGTGCTTAGAAGCAGCTGAACAACCATTGGCTGCTTATAAGCCAAGTTACCTTGTTAGCGTGAATGCTAGAAAGTATTTAATGACAAGTGCAGCATTGACCATTTACAATAGAAATGTCAGATAATGCTAAAATTCAATTTCATAATTGCCCCAACATGAATCCTGTGACCCTATCAATTTAAAAAAACACATGACAAAGAGAAATTAGAGCTTAGCGGAGAATGAATGAGGAAAAGAGAAGAGGGGAACAGAGGAAATGAAGAGAAGAAATACAAGAAGGAAGAGAAATAATAACAATTAAGAGAAATTAAATAAAATTAATATGAAGGAAGACATAGGGTCAGAAAGAACAAGACATTGCAATGATGGAGTGTCTGTGTTCTGTTTGTGAAAGCACCAGCTATGTATACGGTGTGTGCGTATGTGCGCGTGTGTGTGTGGACAGTGGACAAAAGAGGGCGGACAGGCGTTTCATTTTTTGCTCAAAAGTCGTGAGACTAGTGGAGTGGGACGGACGTCAGCTGCGAGTGAGTGTCATGACAGGCGCCTGGAATCTACCCAGAGGGTGATGCGTGTGTGTGTGTTTACATATGTGTATATTCTATTTAGTATGTGTTGTTAAACATATGACAGCTCCCTATTGAAAGATGACAGGCAGAAACTAATGAGACCGTATGTTTCTGCCCAAGTTCTCCCAGTAACAATATGGTGTGGAGTGTGTGTGTGTGTATGAGCTTAAAATGGACACATGCTAGGGGAAAAGAAGAGCAAAAATAGAGAAAGACAGACTGGAAACTGTTTTCATGTTTTTCTTGAGAACTTGAGAACTTAGTCTCACTAGAAAGAAGAAAACAAAACTCTTATATAACACCTTCAACAGTTGTGACTCCATATAAACTTCATATTGAGAATAGGCACGACAGAAATTAGGAAATAATGTTATGATGTCAATTTAGTGACTTTTTCACCATAATTCTCAGTTTTAATGTTTTCTTTCTCATGAGCGACCGCACCGCTTGTTTACTTGTTTATAGCCTGTATTAACATGGAGATGGCAGAGACACAAACACCTGGGGCAGGTGATTAAGTAACATTAAGTGGATAGTTTCATTCTGCAGGTAAACATACAATTTTAAATACAATATCTCAGGCAGCACTGGACAAATGATGAAGTTTATCGTTGTGTTCAGGCATTTAAAACTACATTGATTAGGGGACCTGCCCTAAATCTTCAACCTTATGTCCAGCACATTAGCTGAGTTTTTGACTGTTAAACTTTTAATAATATAGAAAGTTGTTTTTCTAACTTAAACATTGATTATTCCTTATTTAGTAATGAGTATTTAATGTTACAGGGAAATACTCTAGTTGTGAAACCAAGTTTTCAGGTGCTTTTACCTGTGAAATTCTCATTGTGAAGAAACATTTATTGTCTATCCTTAAACTCCATCAAACAAGTTGAATGCATTTCCTGCTTCATTCAGCATTTTCAAATTTTTTACATCAGCTTGGAGTCTTCTTCTCCTCTTTTATTGGTGCATAGTCACCTTTTACCAATTTGATTATTTCACATATTGCATGTCTTTAATTTTCTCAAAACTGATAGTACATGTTGACCCATGAAAGTCACTGAATAGCGGGCCAAGGTTGCCAGGATCATGGCAGGTCATGGCCTAGCATAAATATGCTCTCCGTAAATGTGCAAATGGGCTGTAGCACACACACTCACACTGTGCCTATCCAGGGAACAAGTACTTAAACATCCACAACATTGTGTACAATATAATGGTAATATAATTTAATACATTGCATACAGTCCTTTGAGAGACTATAATTTGTGCAATGTTTTTGAAAGAGCTGTGTTGTGAAATGGACTTCAAGGTGACCCTTTCTGCTCTGAGAGCTGTCAGGTGTTGTGAGGTGCTAAGGTAATGGAATAGCACTTAATGTGACCTGACTTTCACCGGCAATGTTTTCAACATTTATCAATAAACTACTAGTGCTTTTACATTTGAGAGCAGCTAAGGTTGTCATCCTGAAATGACTCAGCTAAAATGCTAAATTTACCTTCTGCCCCAAGTAAGCGTCATGATGCCTAAGTCAAAAGTTTCATTAGTTCTTTGTTTGTTTGTTTCTTGCTGACGTTATTACTTTTGTTTGGAAACTTCCTAAATGCTAAAACTGGAAGGACAGAACAAAAAAAATTGGTAGGCTGACTCAGACCACTTTAACCTTTGGAGACAATTTTCTACAATGATCTGATTTTTACATCAGCAATTAACTACAATCAATTCTGTGACCTTCCTCTCATTCACCACCAGGCTTTACTTGTATGCCTCTGTCCTTCATTTTCTGAGGGCCAAAAAAACTCTGGTAAAACAATTCTTTACTGATTCATTGCTAATAAGAAACGTTTGCAACAACCCTGCTTACCACCTGGTATTGTATTTGTTGCCAGATAGCATTAGCTTATTGAGCACTATATCAGGGACCTGCTGGGGCCCCTGAGGGTTTTCAGTAGGGTAACTCTTGTGGACTGACAGCTCTTGGATGGGTAGGTCGCATTCACTGGCCATGTTTAGGTCATTAATCAATGCTTCTAGTGCTTTTAGATAATTAAGGGCAGGTGTGGTGTCATTATGCAAAATAACACAAATAAAACAGGACCCAACCATCCAGTGCTGGTTGTAAACTCTGGAGCACTACACTGCATTTTGATAACATGATTGAGAATTGACCAGATGGGACTTTCCCTACAGTATTTCCTGCAGACTTACACTATATACTGTAGATTTCTGCAATTTCCATGGTTATTCCTTAGCTTTAAACTGGCATCCATTGCACAGTCAGCTGTCCAGGTGGGGTGTACCTCTCCGACAAAGGTTTCTTTCAATATATATACAGGTTTCCTTGGTAGCTTTTCCTCCCTCAAAGAGGTCTAAGATTCGTGGTGGTGGTTAAGGCGGTGAAAATGCCCACCACAAGTCACATATTTTAAGCAGATGTCATTAACGTGCTTGTTTTGTCTGACCAACACACCAAAAAACCAAAGATATTCAATTTACTATCACATAAGTCAAAGAAAAGCAGCAAATCCTAACAACTGAGAGGCTCGAACTAGAAAATGTTTGCTTTGGCATTTTTGCTTGAAAAATTACCTAAATGATTGATTATTGAAATAGTTGCAGATTATTTTTGTCAATCAACTGTCTCAACTCTAATGTGTATATTTATTAATTTTGCTCTATGTGTATGTTTTACTCTACTGTATGTGTATTGTGTGTTTTTACTGTGAGACTTGTGATGGACAATAAAGTCGTCATTAGTAAATTTACCAGCAACGATGGCACATTACCAGCTAACTCAGTACCTTACTGATATAAAACACTGAAAACACACAAATAATGAGTGTCTTGTACAGCTTCTTCATGCTACAGAAACAGTGGCTGCAGTAGACTGCTCAGCAGCTTGCTTCAGACCTAGTTGATCTAGCAGGTCCAGTGTTCGAACACAGTCTTCAAAGTTAAGGTTCTTTTCACAAGCTGTTATCAAGACTTGTTAGTTATGCTTTGTATCATGTGCTCTTGTTAGGACTACAGAAGTATGACCAAATAAAAATTGGCAGCAGTGAACTGTGGTATATTTTCATGCTAATTTAGGCTTCAGACAAGGATTTCAAAGTATAATGAGATTTAGTCAAATTAAATACTGCTCTGTCAATTGTCTGTCAGAACAAAGAATGTAGGCATCTGTAAAATGTTTTGTTAGGCAGCCAATTGCATATTTAAATTCTACATATTTACATTTTACAAAGGAGATGAGCTCAAACAAAAACGAGAAATGAGACTTACCATAACCCATTTTGCATTCAAATAGGCTGAACTAAAATGTTTGTGAGAATCAAGACTTTTAAGGTGAATGCAAGTAGAAACTTGTGCTAAGAAGTTGGGTACCATGCTCCCTTGTCAGCGCTAAAATTATACGCCAAGTTGAAAATCGTCACCCCACCTGAAGCCAAATTTGTCCATGGCGATGGCGAAGTGTCTCGGCTGGTCGTAGCAGTGGTAGAGGTTGCGGTCGTCCATTGGGATCAGGTCCACGTCGCTAAAGATGAAGCAGTCGTACTCTGCATCTTTCAAAGCCTCAGTGTAGCCAACATTCAATAACTTGGCACGGTTGAAGGTGTCCTCCCCCAACTGCAAGAAAACACACAAGAAAGATCATTATTTCATTGTTTGCATATAGATGAGGAGGGCAGATAATGTAGCTTCATCAGCACATGTCATCTGCTTGAAAGGCTCTGTGTGAAAAAAGTTTAACAGGAACGTGTCGTTTTCTCAAACACAAATCAGGATGTTCAATTAAATAGATAACAGATACCGTAACTCTGTTTCTATAATGTATAACACGAGTCCTCAAATTGTGAAAGACTGCCAACCTGTAAGGTTAAATGTAGACTAATACAAGTTAAAGATCTTGAAAGGGCACTAAATGAGACGGAGAGAATTAATACTGCCAAAATACAGTATATAAAACATGCTATTTTCATTATACTTCAACACAGTAAAATGCGATCAAAGTGGGTTAGAGTGGTGTAGAAGCCAACTGCAATTATGAAGTGGACCTTAACAGGTTTATGTACGGTAACAACAACTGGATGCTTAACTGCTACAGGCACTGTTACCATAAACAAAGAGGAAATGAGTCAGACCAAGCCAAATGAGGTCAGGCTCACATCAAAGGTGTTTTTTCTGTATTAATATAGCATGAACTAATGTGTTTATTGACCCCATGAAAAGATCATGTTGCCTGAAACACTGAAACACATCTGCTTCTGAGACTCTGTCTGGCCTCAGATTAACACCTTAAAGACAAATTCCAGTATTTTTCAACCAGTAGTTAGGGGATCCACTGGCCAGATCACAACTCAAATTGGAATTGTCTTGGTTTTCCTGCTATTCGCACCAGGTTGAAAAATACCGGAATTTAACATAGCCAAACACGTCGTCCCCAACTACGGTGATGCTTCAGTTTTCAGCATCATTGAACATCAGTATTTAGTGTCTGCAGTGCTGATCTGTATTTATCTCTACATACAGTATGAACTGATGTGTGTATTGACCCCAGGAGAGCCGACTGCTGCAGTGCAATACATCTGTTTGTCTCTGCATGGCCCAGGTTCAACACTTTGGCTAAGATAAATGCATTCTTGCCAAGCAGCACATAAGATAGTCAAGGTTAATATATATAACAGTTATAAATTCAATAACGTACAAGGTACTGTATGTCTCTTTCTGCAGAGCCCTTGTGCAACAGCTTGGCTTAGTAAAATCCAAGTTCTTGTCAAGCTGCAGGGAGGTTAGCGAGCAAGAAGTGAAGCTACTGTGCAACCTGATACTCTATGGAAGACACTTTTCTGACGCACACTGACAGACCATCCTCTTCAAACACTCTCTGAATTTATTCTACTTTTCATGACAAGTGCAGTGAAGAAGCCCAGGAAGTGGATAGAGAGACAGAGGTGTGCTGTCCAGGAGAGAGATAAAAATCCAAACCCTTTGTACTGTCAGTACCTGGTACATGCATTAACAGACTGAATCATCAAGACAATTTCCCCTTAGGAAACACTTTTATTCACTTACAGTACAACTAGTACATTTATTTTAGTACAAATGGCCTCATGTCCCTGAGCAAGTGCACATGCAATCTGTATGCAGTGTAGCATCAGCCAGTGCAACAACTGGAGCCCTAGTTGGGTCAGCACTACCTTTGCCCATTGTTTGAAAAAGCTGCAGAGGACAGAAAAAGACTGAATTTAGTTACAAAAAGAGACAGACGGTAGAATAAGTATAACCTTCACATTAGAGCTGAAACAATTAGTTGATTAAATGATTAGTTGACTGACAGAAAATTAAGTATTTTGATAATAAATGAATCACTTAAGTCAACAGTTAACAAAAGGTTAACTCCTTATTAAGTCCTTATTTTTGAATCCTGTTACTTCAGGATATTTGATTAAATAAAATCTACTGTATGATGGAACTACATTTGACACAACTAGGAAATATCATGTCCAGCAGGGTTGGAAATTAGGACATTAAATAGCAAAAATAGCATGACAATCTATTTATCATCCAGTAGTTGATGAACACTTGCAATAGACCAACATAATGTAAGTACAGATATGAAGGTCTGAAGATCTGATTATTCAAATTTCTCTTTATTTTAGGACTTTTTGTAGTATTGTTTGTTGGATTATATGATTTTGTGGTGTCTTGTAAGCAGTTGCGAGCTGGGTGTAGTGGTATGCATGACACAATACTAAAAACTTTATTCATTCATACATTCATTATAATATGTGTAATATATGCGGATATACGTTGACAGTAACAATAGTGAGCTACAAAGAAATCTACTGTATTTACACCGGAAAATGCGCATTTTGAGTTGTCATGACTGTAATGTAGACTTTCATGCAAATCCAACTGGTGTACTCCTTATGCAAAATCTCCAAGATGTAAGGGGCCCCACATGACAAGATTACATTTGTTTATGTAAATGAGACTGGGTCCCAGTGCAAAGCTTCATTCCTCATATAATAAAACAAGGACTTCCCTGTTGGATGAATGCCTCAGTATCTACAGAATGTAGCAGAACAATGAACCTCTACACATTTGTTGCAGTCACATATTCCTTGGCCATTAGGGAAAACCACCCACTTTTGACAGCACTGAAAATCGCTGAGATGATTAATGCATCTGCTTCCTGTCCTTACTTCTGTTCAGGATACAGTTTTTTCTCTTTTTTTTGGGAGGTCCACTTGCTTCCATACTGCATTATCTGTTCGGACCGACCGTGAATCAAGTACAATGCGTAATCCCCCTGGTAAACCCACTAATACCTGAGATTTTAGAGCGTAATCCCCTGTGCAGGTAACAAAAAAAATCTGTTGTCACAAATCCACTGAAGCTCCAAATATCACCTAAAGTGGTCTTCTGCCTGTTTTTGAACAACAGTCGGTTCAGTAGGTTGGAACAACATCATATGAGGTGAGGTGAGCAACATACTGTATGACTGATGTCAGCCCAGAAAATAAGGAAAGCAAGATCAGCAGCTGATACTTCAGAACAAAGTATTTTACATAAGTAATACAATATTCAGTGATTCTTGGAAATTGGGACAAAATATGTAAACAGATATTTATCACATTTATCTTTTTAGAAATAAACAGATGCATTTTGGTGAAAAATATAAATTATCTAAACATTTACAGTAATCAGTATATATAAGAAAATTTTATTTTGAATTATATCTCAAATATTTCTGATTTTATATGATTAAATATATGCACTCTACCCAAAAACAAAAACCCACCTTATCCTGAGCCTAGTTTCATACATTTTGATATTTGGTAACAGACACATATATTTAAAATCATAAGCTTTAAAAGTGAAAAGTGTCAAAACATTTTGCTATATTTTTAAGTCTACTGAATTTGCATCCTGAGTATTTGTCAACACTGTCAGGTATTTCACATCTGATAAATTCAGGAAACCATGTGGTCTGCTAGAAATTCAAATGTTTACAATGAAATAACACCACTCTTCAGGTTTTGTAATTTGTTTGTTTTTGATTTATAAGAGTTTAGAGCAGCACTCTGTTTTCCAAATTACCACCAGTGTTTTGTGAGTTTGACACAAAATAAATCTTCAGAAGCCAGTTTACTGAAGGTTTACTGTGAAAATGTTTAAGTTACAAGATCCTTTTATTTATCTTTTGACTCCACTCGGTCAAAAAACTGTCCTGCTCCACAGATTAACTAAGACCAACTGAGAGCTACTGGCCATAACATTAGCAACCACATCATTCTCAATTTTCTTAACAAAATACTCATTTTAACCCAAACCACGATGTTTCCCTAAACATAACCAAGTCGGTTTTGTGCCTAAACCTAACCAAACCTTACCAGTGAGTTGTCACATCATAAAACTGTGTTATTTTGCAGCAGTGATTTGTAATGGTTTTGGAAGGCACAGACAAATGATGTTTCCTTTCATCAGAAGAAAACTCTTCTATGTGTTGTTCTAGAGGGCATGGACAAAGTATTTTGTCATTTAACTTGGAGGACTTGTCATTTAATTTCAAAATGTTGTAATATTATACTCGTCACAACGTATCTGCATATGGCTTTTCCTATTATGGCTTTTACATAGTTTCTATAATTTATAAATGTTCGGGATTTCTGCCTTCCACAATAACTGCTTCATGTCTCTGCAAAAAGTCCAAAAAGTTTCATCTCAAAAGTGGACTGAGCTTTCTTTTTGTGCTGCAAGCTGCAATCACGGATTCTAATTTTCTTGAAAATATATGCATTTGTTTGTGTGTTTCAGAACCAGAATCAGAATTAGACATACTTTATTGATTCCCAAGGGGAAACTCTTTTGCTACAGCAGCTCACTATCACGTCAGTGCACACAGGAATAGAAGTACTAAGCAAAAAATATAATACACTATAATACAGGTCAGATATAATAATACAATGTAATAATATAATAATAAGTAGTAGTAGTAGTAGTTTGAGAGACAAAATGAGAAATAAAACGAAAGACAGAAACAAAGAGTCAGGGAGTGCGGGAGACAGGAGAAAGAAAGAGATTCTCTGCTGTGTAGATCCCTGCTGATGAGCTAATACATACAATACAATACAAAACAAAGCCCTCTTTTTTTGCCCCTAAGAGGGCATTAAGAGTTGCGGTCATTGGACGTCTGTGTGTGAACCTCCCAGCATCTCAGCTTTATTGCGCTCTACATCTTTCCTAATCACTTCCTGCCATAAGTGTGTTTACATCACTTGTCGGATATGAGGTAAACTGACAACCATTATATTGGACAGGCCATTTAAGTAGTGTGGGTATACAGAGGCAATGGGATTGATACAGTGGTTGGCAGGCTTGTAAGTGTGTGGGTGGGTGCACTTATTTTGATGCCTTGATCAGATTTTCAGCTGAAATTTGTTCATTTTCGGGGGTAATTTTATTTATGTATTTGAACTGAATATTGATATATATTTTGTATTTGTAAGGTGTTGTATTTCCAATTGAAATATACAAATGCAACACTTTTTATCACACAATATAAACTGTTAAGAAGATGGCTTCTTGAAGAGGATGGTGCAGTCTTCCTCAAACCAGTCCATCTCCCACCACTACATTGTTGAGTTTTTTCACTATTTATTTTGTTGATGCAGTGTTTTCTGTGGACGCCGCATTTTCCCCTGCTGCCGGCTGCATTTTGCAGTTTTTTTCACTTCTGCTTTAGGCTGTTGTTTTCCTGACCAAAATCCGTCTCCATTTTTTCTCACCCACAATGCACTGGAACTGAAACAATTTGCCTACAGAGGCCCAAAGGGGAAAGCAAAATCGTGTGTGAATATTTCACAAATCAACAAATTACATGTTGATGGGTGAAATGCAGAAAGGGTACTCCAATTTAGCAGAGGGCGATTTTTGGTTCCTCATTTGCAATTTCACAGGCATCTTTTAACTTTCAAGGACATTTCTGCTCCATTAATTTTTGATCAGGCTGTACATAATGCAGTGTGCATACTGTATGCATGTGGTCTCAGCCTTGAATAAATGAGTTTACCATCAAGTGTGACAAGTATGTGTGTGTCGCAAATATGGTTTCTTTGAGTTAGACCTCTGCCCCTTCAAGCTCACAGATATCTGGAGAAAATATCATCAAAAATTTGGATAAGTTCCTGAGACAGACATTCAACTGGCTGCATGTTTGAAAACATCCAGCAACTCAACCCTCAGTTTAGTGTGTTGGACAGGCCCTTACTTTGCGTCTGCAACTTCCTCACATTTGTGACATAATTAATTCTGAAATGAAACAGGTACCCATCACAATGACAAGCCATCCGGCACTGCAGGAATGCTCTTAAATGTTGGTCGGGACCAGTAGGCAATTTGAGTGGGGACAAGGGGGGATGCCATCCCCCTTGTTAACAAAATGACAAAAATCCGTCTCCCTTGTTAACCTGCTCAAATGATGCCCTGTGTTTTGTCTCGTAGTGGCACTTAACATTGCCGCTTTTAATAACCACCACGGTGTGGTTTTGAACTGCCTTTGGGAAGATTGAACATGTAAGAGTCTGTCCATTCTTGATTAAAAGCTCTGTTTCCGCAGTCTACTTTTCTCTTTTTAGAACATGCCATCCCATTGAGTCATCCCCCCTGTTAAAAATGAACAAATCGTCTATTGGTTGGGGCTGGTTGAATGGTTGAACTACAGGCTTTCATTGTTTGTTATTTGTTTTACGTTGAAATTACACTCTTTTGGCAGATGCTTTTGCCCAAAGTGACTTACAGTAAGTGCATTCAGCCTCCAAAACTATATGTTAGTGAGGATTTAGTTTATTAACTGTATCCAAAGTCAAATTTTGACCCCTATATTTGGATCGGTAGGTACACAACCAAACGCGGGACACCCAAGTGTAATCTTATTGGGTTAAGTATAACAGCAGCCCACAACTCATCCGTCCTTTTGAAAGTGAAAGTGCTAGCAAACAGTTGCCTATTTACACGTTCAGTAGACATGGAGCAACATTATCATTCATCAGGATGCTTCAGGCCACTTGAGAAATCTAAGTCCAATATTCACTCTCCTTTTAGCTCTGGTTTGGTCTCTACCAACTCCAGAGGGAAATATCTGGCTCTTTAGCTGCTAAATGCTCCTCTATGTTCACCAGCTAGTTGCTAACTTTGTCTGCTGTTTGGTGCTTAGCAGGTAGTGAGAAGGTACAGTGGGATTATCAGAGCTTTTTCTCTGAGAACAGCTGCCTGCTTCAGTTGAAAATGATGCTGATTAGAGCTGTAAGAATGAACCAAAACAGTTAAGTTGCCATACCAAAACAATGAGCTGAAAGATGCTAAAATGCTCCGTAGAGCTGAGGGGAACTGCAGAGTCAGGAGAAAATTCTTTGTGGGTTCGCCACTATGAACGACCCCTTTCACATTACACATGGTTATCTGATCCGTTGTTAATATGAAAATATTGATTACAGCAGCTTTAAAAAGAAGGCTGTCTAGATACACAAGATTACAGACAAACTTTTGCACCAGCATAGATGACCGATACCCAATACATCGTGCTAACCGGGATAAAGTGCCGGCAGCAGCTGGGAAAGCGGACCTCTGACTGGAAAACCACTGGGGTGAATCATTGGCTGCCCTGGAAACGACATGTGAGGTAATTGAATGGAGAGCAGTCATCATCTGCCATCAAGGTGTCCAGTTGCTCCACTGCAGCGGCTTAGTGATTGACAGCAGGAAACAGTGGTTGTAAAGCTCCCTGTTGTGGTTGTTGGCAGCTCCCTTTAACATGTTCAACAGTGTGTGTTAGGCAGGGCACGGCTGAAAGAAATATGGGATTTGGACCATCTGGAGCTGGTTATCAACTTCGGTGAAATCGATAATTAACCATCTCAACAAGCCTGAAAATAAAACTGACGGTAAAAACAAACAAACAACTGCCATCAGATTTTCAGCGTTGTTCTGAAATATTCATGCCACCAATATCTCAGCTGTCCTGAAGGCTCAATGTGCTCTTGAAAGTTTTTCAAAAAGATTGCCTGAGTGTTAGAAATCCCTCTGCACACAGCTGTCGAATGTGATGGAAAGTGTAAATCACGTCTGCTTGCAGAAATTTCACAGCAAAGCAAAGTGTACATTCTGGTTGTGGTTTGGTTGTGTCTGGAAAACCTGTTGCTCACTTACACTCAGGGAAATAGAGGAATAAGAGAGGGAACGCAATAGATACAAAATTAGATTGACACAATTTAGAAAAAGTGACAGCTACTCTTGCAAAATTATTGCTGATGAGAGTCACATGCTGTGTCTGCAAAGATTCTGAGTCATCCAGGTCATAGTATATCTAGAAATGCTAATCAAGGGCAACTGGACTTGCTAGGTTCTTGAAGACATTTGTCTCTCATCCAAAAGGCTTCTTCAGTTCTGACTGACTGGTGGGGAGTCATTTAACTTCGAGGGTCATTTACACCTCGATAGTCGTTGCTCAAGAAGCAGCCAGGAGGTTATATATGTGTAAGTAAACTAATAACACTGAGATGATGTAGATTTATTTATTAATTAACTAATCTGGAAAATGTCATTTCTCTCTTTTCTGTTAAAAGAGAAGAATAATGTGAAAGCAAGATGGTGACACTGTCGCTATAAGCAAGCACAAACAGACAGTCCTGCATGAGGAGCTCACCAAGGCAAGTTCCTAACATTTGTTGTAATGGCAATACATTTAGCTCATCTCAATTAATTTATATAATTCTCAAATATCAGTATCACATTTTAAATCCTTTGTAACCCCCTCTGACGGCCACTGGCATTTACTGTATGTGTGGTGCTACATATTATTATGTAACAAGAGAAAGTGAAGGAAACTACTAGGACATAGTGCTTATATCACAACCATTACTGTGACTGTACTGGATTTTTGAGGCTGATAAAGTTATTGATATCCAAGTTGTGTTTTTTTTTAAAATCTGATCTTTTTCTTTTACATAAACATAATATAAACAAATATTTTTGATAAGGGTCCCTTAAATTTGCAAACCTGTCAGTGATCTCTGTAGGGTGAATTATGTAATAGTGTTACTGTTTCAAAATTACCTCAAGCATAGGTTTTTTTTTTTTTTTTTTTTTTTTTTTTTACATTTTATGACTTTATTAGTGAGTCGTCAGTAGAGAAATGACAGGAAATGAGGGTAGAGTGAGATGGGGAACGACTTACAACAAACTTCCCCAGCTGGACTCCCACCAGGGCACCCCTGTAAACAGCAGTACACTAACCAATCACCTCAAGGTCCATTTAGTAGCTGTTCTGGAGCTTTCAATCATATCACATGATCTGATATACATCGACAAATCCAGGATATCTGGGCAAAATTCACATGCTGATAAGGATAATGTGCAATGATCAAAAGGTCCAGAACAACCACTAAATGGACCTTGAGGTAAGATTGTTTTGTCAACTACTTCAACCACATTTTTGACATTTCTGAAATGAACTTTCTTGCTATTTATTGGCCGACATATGTGCTGATACCACATACCGGTCGGGCTCTAATGCGAACCCTTTGCATCCAAACTGAAATCAATATAGAGTGAGATTATGGTGTCAAATTAAGAGGGAAATTAGTTTAAAAAGCCTTCAGCGGCACAAAAACAAAGAAAGAAATTAAGGAAATAAACATTTGCTCTATCCAATTTAATTTACCTTCTCTTTGACCTGAAACTTCATCCTTGCCTCTTCTATTCACTCCATGAGTTCTCTTTGACTCCATAGTTAAAGGTAAATCTTCTTCCACCTCCGCCTCCTCCCTACACTTCCTGCTCTCATGTCATCACTTAATATTTATTTTCTCTCTGCTCCTCTCATGCTTCTTGCTCTTTCTGTCTCTGGCAGTGCTTCCCTTGTGTCTCTGCAGTAATCTTGTCAGTGTCAGTCTCGCTCTGTCTCTCTCTCTACATGCCCTCTGAAAACCAATTAACCCTATCAGTCGTATCTGAGTATCACGAGATAAATCCATTGCTTCTCCCTCTGTGAGAGTGTATGTGCGTGTGTGCCATGGAGACCAACATATAACTTTCTCCCATGTCTGGTCACCATTCAGACACACACACACACACACACACACACACATTCACAATATACCTGGACTGTTGCCATGGAGATGGATTAAGGCCCAGCCAGTGCTCTGCCTAAATGATTGTCCCCAGACAGCAAGTCTGTGTGTGTTTCTGAATGAAATGTGTGAATGCCCGTGCACAAATTTTGAGTGCCCGTGTGTGTGCGTGTGTGTGTGCGGAATTTGTGTGTGACAGGATTTATCGGTCACCTGCAGATAGACGGAGGTGGGGCCTCTCATCCTATCATTTGGCCGGTCAGTCAGCGAAGGGAAAGAAAGACCACAGGAGAGGTAGAGAGATTTCACCTTATCTCACCTAATGGAGATTGAATTGAATGTGTGTGAGTGTGTGCATGGCTTCCTGTGTGTGTGCGCATGAGCATGTGTTAGGAAGAAAAAGGAACTGACGTACCCCTAAACAGTAATTGTCCGAATCATAGCTTAGCAATCGCAAGGGCCTTTGAATTTCTCCACATGTTTAAGCATGAGGCTGTAGTAAGAGTGACACTCAGCCTTAAAGAGTGTGGAGGTTGGTAACTTTTCTTCTAAAAGGAAAAACACAAGAGAAGGAGTGTAAGGAATGGATTATACAGTGTGTTTATCTTCTGTCGCAATCTGCTCCTCAATTCCCCTCGGCCCCTGTCTCCAGCCCCTGCAACATAGCTACATGAAAGGTGGTTTGTGATTTTGAAGAGGTATGTGCGTGTGCCTCTGTCAACTAAAGCCACACAAACTGTGTCTTTTGTGCTCTCTGTAATGTTTATGGACCGAATGTTGGTGAATGTGGAAAAAAGGCTGATGTTCAGACTTATTTAACATATATAAATATATTTTTTTCATGAAGGAGTGGCTTTAAGGCTTCCTCTTATTTGGCGTGAGAGTTGCAGAGATCAAGAATAGAAAGCCTGACAGGACAGCAACAGTAACTAAGCGAATGGTCAACTGGTATAAGAAAATTACATCAATGAGAAGAGAAAATTAGCTATCGTGTTCATTAAAGCCTGCATGAACATTTGTGACTATGCACTCGGCCATGCGTTCTTAATAAAAGATGATGATCCCCTCATTCCGCCGCCACCTGGGAAACAGGAGGCTCATCAAAGCTTGATTAGATACTGCAGTCAACCCTGCACACACAAACACAAACACACACCAAGCTATGTATATGTAATTCATAACCTTGCAGTCTTCAATCATACTCGCAGCAGTGTGTCTCCTGCTTTATGAGAGCTTGGCACAGAACACAAAGAGTGAGGAGGGAAGAGCGTGACAGAGTTGGCGTAGGGCCAGAATAACTAATTTGCTGTAATGACTTTCTGGCAGTCCGGACACAGAGGAGCTCCCAAATAAACCGAGATGTCCGTATGGAAATAAAAACTGTCCACTATGTTCTATTTCTTATTTCTATTGTGTGGAGGGTTCAGTGCTGAATTAAAAATGATGGAAAAGAACATATTAACATTTAATATTAAGTGCAAAAGGAGTGAGGGAAATCACAGTTATTCTGCCCACTATATGATGACACATACAGTATGTGTAATGGTTTTATTCCTAATTAAAGCGTTTACTGATTCGAAAAGGTTCACTGGAAAGGCCAAATAGTCTCAAGAGACCAAAGCTGAAATAACACTAGAAATTTAAATCTCAGCATACAGTATGATTTACTATGAAGCCCCTAATTCAAACAGATGACTCAAACCAGTATAAAAAATGAAATGAATACATTTGATTCCAAGTATAAAAGTCCCATTTCATGAAAAGATCAAACAACTGTACACAGAGTTTTCTTATTTTTTCTTGTAAGTATTGTAGCTTTAAGGAAAATATATAACATTCCACACTGTCTATCATCTGTGGGCGTATGAGGCTATTGTAGGCAATGTCACAAATTAAAAAATAAGCACTGCTGAGGACTGCTTTCACATTTTCATATATTCTGTATCAGCTTGTTCCAGCTCTCCTCGAGTGTAATATTAAAACCCAAGACTCGACATGTTTAATGGCTACACCACTCCATCAAATGGAAATATTCTAGATGTCATTTCCCAAAACTTCAGCCTGACTATTTGGTATCTTAAGAAATGTTGGGATCTCTCCTAGAAATTAAAATAAGGTTCTGTGAAATAATCACCCCAATGGCAATTATTGTCCCTGCTATGTTTGCATTAGCATCTCAGGTCCCTCTATATGTAAGCTCATGTTGGATTTATTTTGCTAAGTGAAGAAAATAGGCTGCAAACTCGGAAAACATGTGGAAACCCAGAAAAAAAATATATAGCAGACACACAGGCAGTACACGATACAGAGAGAATACTGTGTGGTGTTGGACCAGAGTGTGACAAACCAGAGAACAGTTAGCAGTGCCCTGACATGACAGCATAAGTCAGAGAGAGCGAGAGAGAGGAGTGACTAGCATTGAACCGAATATATCAATATGACAGCATAAGCCAAAGAGGAAGAGGGTCAGAAACAGAAAGAAAGACAGACAGACAGACAGACAGACAGAACAAAAGACTGACATGCAGAAATAAAGGAAGACAGAGAGAGAGAGAGAGAGAGAGAGAGAGAGAGAGAGAGAGAGAGAGAGATGATGAAGATGATAATGACAGAGTAGCTGCCAAGAGAAATGACAGCAAAGGTTAGAGCTGCCCTGTAGGTGTTGGCCGGCATGTGTCACTCAGAGAAAAAGTAGACTCATGCAGAAAACACACACACACACACACACACACACACACACACACACACACACACACACACACACACACACACACACACACACACACACACACACACACACAGATATTGTACTTGCTGCCATCTGACATGCGTAGACAGAGAGACTGGCATGCCAAAGGAGAGCCGCAGGGAGGTGAAGGGCAGAGAATCAAACCCACCTGACATTTTGACAAATATGGGGCCAGATGGTTGCTGTGGCTTGTTGCTTTGACCTGCTGTGCCAGACCTGCTCTCGCAGACATATGGGGCTCTGGCTGTGACAAAAACAACTGTGATGCTGTAAAAACCAAAAGAGGGGCCCTCTCCAGAGGGAGAGGAGTCTCTCTCCCTCTCATAGCGTGCCTCATCACATCTAACCTCTCCAGCATCAAGGGCACTCAATACACAAAAACTCTTTTTCAAAAGCTGGAAACTACAGTTCTCCAAACCACCTTTGTTGCAGTGTTAGACATCAGCCTCCTAGCAGCACTGTCTCATTTCTGACATTAAGCTTCAATGATCAATAAAATACAAACATGCATCCACAATGAAAACATATTAAATATCCACAAAGGGAATGCAGGTAAGATATAGAAGCCACTAGTTTTATTACAACAAGCTTGAATTTAAGAAATTGAAAGCAATTTTAAAGAAAGAAAGAAACTGACAGCATTACACCCACCAGGGACGGACTAGACAGCAGAACATATCAGGAAAAATAACAAACTGGGGCCAAGGATAAAAGGAATGTCCTTGTCCTTTATTACTGTTTGTACTGTTGATCCACCTGTTTTGATGCATACTTTCAATTTGAGCACCAAAAAAACTTGGTGTAACAACAGAAAACAAAACAATTGGAAATATCGAAGAAAAGATTTTCATGCTTGGCCGAGGTATATCAAAAAAGAGACAATGCCATAAAGCCTGACGGAAAGAGATTTTTTAAATCCATCTTGAAGCTGCGGTACCTGCGTCTTCTACTGCAGACAAACCATTCATGGAGGGCTGCAGATATTTTCACTATTGATCAACTAGCTTTTTTGTCCGACCAATAATCCCAAACCCAAAGATATTCAATTCACAACAATATAAAACAGAGAAAATCACAAATCCAGCCTTTTATCTTAACAAATTACTTAAATCAATTATCAAAATTGTTGGTGATTAAATTTCTGTTGTTTCCCTAACAATCAACCGACTAACGATAACGACCCACCTCTGAAAGTTTATGTCAAGCAGTTATTGTTTGTATCTGTAATCTTGGAAGGGACATACAAAAGAGGGATCCCAGAAACTACAATATCCTCTCCTCCACAGACATGTATCCACAGCAGGTAAAGAGACCACAAATGCCATCTTATTGAAAAGCCATGATTTGCATAAAACACGCAGC
Organism: Siniperca chuatsi; assembly: GCF_020085105.1. Taxonomy (NCBI): domain Eukaryota; kingdom Metazoa; phylum Chordata; class Actinopteri; order Centrarchiformes; family Sinipercidae; genus Siniperca; species Siniperca chuatsi. The sequence goes on from NC_058054.1 coordinate 11,109,389, forward strand.
ATGAAGATATAACCTCTATCACTCTCGTATAATGTCTTTTTTCTCTCCTGCTGCGGACTAAATTTCTCCCTCTCCTGTTTTCACCTCCTCTTTATGTCAGGTAAGACACATGCAACGAGACACGAAGGCTGGGTTACGCGCTGCATCCCCCTCAAACCTACAGCTCGATACAGTCAGATGACTCATCCTTCCCCATTTCCCATCAGGACCAATATGGGATGCCATCTGCCTCGCCCTAATAATGACAGAGCCTTCTCCAATATCCATTTCTCTTTTAGTGCTCTGCCTCGGTGGGCGTTAAAGAGTGTGTTTGTGCTCAGGCAAACGAAGAATGAGTTATTCTCCATTCTCGCTGGAAGAATCCGGAAACATTCCTCTGTTAGTGTATGGACTAACAGACAGAAATATGACAAACTAATAATGATATCATGATTATTTTCCTTCCTGGGAGTAAAAGATACTGTAGCATGTCTTAAAGACACACAGATTTAGTTGTAACCACCAGTAGCATCCCAAATCGCAACATTTCCTCTCATTTCACTGTAGATGTTTTGAAACTTAACACAGCTCACAGAGGAAATTTAAGGAGTTTAGGAGTGATATGGGTTATGGTTTAAATTGGGGAGTGTATCTTTAAAGCTTCTCTAATCAATACTTTTATATTACAAAAAATCAAAAGAGGGGTTGCTCACAGTGATGAGCCCACAGAGAACCTGACTCTCAAGTTTGTCGCAGCTCTGCGGACCTTATTAGCCTCTTTCGGCTCATTGTTTTGGTTTAACAGCCCGCAGATTTACTATGTGGCTGAGTCAGAGCCACTGTCATCAGCCTTGTTTCCAGCAGCACACAGCTGTTTTCAGGAAGCAAGCTCAACTGTATGCTCCTTGCCCAGGATCAAATGGCTGACAGACAAAGTGAGCGACTAGCTGCTGAAGAAAGAGGGCTAGGAGAGTGAATATTACTAGATTTTATTACTATCATATAATTATTATATAATACATTCTTAAGACAGCCAGAGACTCCGAATTGGTGCTGATGTTGCTGTGTCTGCTGAATGTTAACTAAGCAACTGTTTGCTAACACGTTTGCCATAATAACTTTAACTAAGAAGACATGTCAGTTTTGTGTGTCTGTTAGTTTGTTGTTGAGTTACTGAAAACACAACAGTAACATAGTATCACTTTATAAAGTTGATATAGCAAACGTGTTAGCAAACAGTTGTCTAATAACACACACAAGTCCAATATTCACTCTCCTTTTAGCTACCCCTACCTACCCCTTTAGCTAACCAAAACCCTAACCCACTCTGGTTTACTACTGAGAAATATCCAGCTCTTTAGGTGCTAAATAGTCTACTACTTTCAGTTGCTAGTCGCTAACCTGTGAGCCGTTTGGTGCTGTGAAAGTCACGTGATGAAAACCCTTTTTGTTTATTAGAGTTTTTTCGCTAAAAACTTCTTGCTGCTACTGCAGGAAAGGTTGATGAGAGTGGTGAGACCAAAACAGTAAAGTTCTGGGCCGCAAAAAACCAAAACAACAAGCTGAAACATGCTAAAATGCTCTGTAGAGCTCAGGGGTTCAGTGGCTTTGTCACTACGAGCAACCCTTTTCACATTATTCATCGCCATTTGATCTATTGTTTAAAAAAATGTTCACTAGTACAGTAAGTTGAGGAAACAACATGTTTCTCAATGAATCCCAACATGACATTTGTAATTAGGTGTTTTATTTATTGATTAAATTTGTAACATGGAGGAACATGGAGGGCCTCTGAAGCAAGACTGCATTTCTCATCTGACTTCAGAAAAAATGTTTACCTTCGGGGCTTCTCTCCACATGCATCTCAAACTTCTTTTGTGATTTTTACAAAGTCACATAATGAAAACCCATCCAGTGAGACGAAACCCTGTGAAGCAGTCAGAGGACCCAACATTAGAAATTTAGTCTCGCCCCAAGACTCAAGCTTTGGAGCTCTTTGGTCGTCATCCTGTGGGATTCTGTCCCAAGAAAATTTACCGCTACTGTTGTCAGAGGAGACAGAGGAGAGGAGGGTGACCCAACAGTGAGAAATCACACGTCCCATTGAGAATCACTACTGTGAAGAAACTCTGCCACATAAACAGATATCTACTGGCAGAGAGACAGTGAATGAAAATATCATCTCATAAAGATGGGGATAAGGCTGTGTGTATTAACCATATTACTCCACAACTTTCCTTTCCTTTGTTTCTTTTCTTTTTCTTTCTTTCCGTCTTCATCTCTTTATTTTGTTCATTCCTTCCTTCTTTGATTTCCTCTTTCTTTCTGTCTTTCTTTCCTTCCATCCTTCCCTCTTTATTTCAATCGTTGCTTTGTTCTCTCCTTCTCTTTCTTTCTTTGCTTCCATCTTTCTATATTTCTCTGCTTATTTCTTTCTTTCTTTCCTTCTTTGTTTCTTGCTTGCTTATTTCTTTCTTTGCTTCTTTGGTTCCTTCTTTCTTGCTTTGCTTTATTGTCTTCTTTCATCCTTTTTCCCTTCTTTCCTTTATTTCTTTCTTTCTTTCTTTCCATCTTTTTTCCTTCTCAGTTTCCTTCTTTCCTCCTTTCTTTTTATCTTTGCTTCTTTCATTGCCTTCTTTTATTCCTTCCTCTCATCTTTCCTTTCTTTCTTCTTGTTTTCTTGTTTTCTTCTTTCTTTCTGTCCTTTCTTTCCTTCTCTCTTTCATTATTTCTCCCTTTCCTTTTGTCTTTCCATCTTTCCTTCTTTATTGGCTTCTTTCATTCTTTTTCCCTCATTTTCTTTCTTTCTTTTTTATGCCTGCCTTTCCTAATTTTGGCCTAACACTGTTGCCCTGGGTCAAGAGCTTAAACATTTCACACAACAAAATCTTTAATGATGATGATGCTTCATCCGACAATTAGATTTTGTCCTCTGCTTCATTAGTTAGACAGCAGATATTTGCATATCTTTTTTTTTTTTTTTTTTTTTTACCTGCAGTCATTAACTGCGTTTTTTAATCTTAAAAAGAGTAAAACTGTTTGCCATTCCTGGCTGCTTCCAAGCTAAAGTTTGACAGCCAACCTATGACATCTTTCAAAAACAATTAAGTTTATGTTTTTTACTTGAAGTAAGTGCAGGTTACAGCACTTTTAGACAATTGAATTAAGCTTACATCGGCTGTTCTTGCCATCAGGAGGGTGTAAGAACAAGTATGAGTATCTAATCAAAGCCGATAGCTGTCCAAGGAGGATTTATTAATTAGTATGTTGGTGTGAAAGGAGGGAAGCATGAAGTGCCTGGGAGTTGTCAAGGTTTTCTGGTAACATGGCTGCAGTGTAATGCAGTATGAATACCAATCAGCTCTAATTAAAATAATTTAAGTCATAGCAGCTTCTTCATATGTATTCTATTCCTTTCTTTCTATCTCTCTTTGTTTCTTTTTTTAACTTTATATCCAGTGATTAGAATACCATTAACTTCACTTACTACCAGCACGTCACTGGATGCAAATATAGTCCTCAAGGGGAAAGAAACATAAATCAGACTTTTAAAACAAATGGGCAGGGGATGTTCTCTGAACAGATAGGCAGTATGATCTATTGGGATGTTAAAGCTGCTCCATATTATTCATAGCCATGTATAGCTGGGGTCAACAACATGGCAGCTCTGGGAATGAGAGGTTTAAAAGCGCAGTATCATTTTAGATACATTTTACAGCCATCAGCTTAATCTCTTCTAAATAAATGATGTGCCTTATGTTAACTTGATAACTACAGAAGGCCAAAAGGGCCATAAACTTTGTTGGCATGGATATGTAACCCTATCTGGAGGACACAGCTTAGCTGAATATTGCTTATGATATGGAACATGAATACTGGATGATAAAGTTTCATACACAAGATAGCTTCAGCTGAATAATCTGAGTGGTCAAAGTTGCGTACCAGGAGCTAACTGTACTTTCTTAGCTGCTACTTTCTGGGTACAAACACATTCTTCCTTCAAAATCTTTTTTTTTGATCAAACAAAAAATGTATTTAGGTTCAACACCCAACTCTACTGGTAACTGTATATAAGCCATTTTCTCATTGCTGACATAGCATACCCTTTTACCTAATATCTCGCCATACACTAACAGGTTTTATTTTTGGATTTGCAGTGATACAAAAAGAAAACAGATGAGAAGAATAATCTATTTTGATGTGTTTTGTACTGAATCACAGGCCATAACCTTTGGCTCATAACTGGATGGAAGTATGTTGTTCTGTCATCCAAAGTAATATGCCCGCGGTTTGCCCTTGCCATAGCCAAGCAAAGAGCTGAGATAGGAGACAGAGTGGAGATAAGGAGTTTTCAGACTTAGCACTGCAAGGATAGAGCCCCATGGGGTACATAAGCCCAGAATGTGGCCAGTCAGCTTACTGCACAGCAGGAATGTCATGTGTTTGTGGTTAGATGTGTGTGTGTGTGTGTGTGTGTGTGTGTGTGTGTGTGTGTGTGTGTATGTGTGTATTAAGGGTAATGATGCAGTGAAAATATGAAGAGGGGTTCCATCATCATAGAGTAACAGTAACAACACACCATAAACCACAACAGGAAATCTCAGAGAAATAGAAAAAAAGCCAGATAAACAGGAAGCTGGTTCCTGTTAATAACTTTTGGAATTAAACTTAAGATGCTTCTTGTAGCATTTCACAAATAATGCTGTGAATGAAGTTGTGAGATAAATATGCTAAAAGCTTCATCAAAAGACTGCAAAGGCTGGTTTCTGTGTCTCTTCATTGTAAGGCATTACACAAATCAATACATTATGCTACTGAGACAACAGAAAACTTATATACTGGCTCTCTCTTATAATTTTGGTCTCATTTCCTTGTTTGTCTGTGTTGTTTATTTGTTTGATAGTTAGAAGGACATCTTTAATAGCACTCGATAAATTTCAATAACGTTTGGTTAAAAAATGGCCAATGGGAAAAGGAGCAAGTGATTAGTCTTTGGTGCATATCTGGGCACAAAAAGCATTCCCACGTGGCCATTTATAAAGCTGTTTATGTTTCAGCTCAAAACTCCTAAACTGTGAATCACACAGTAGAAGCAAAGTTCTTTGTTATCTGGATCCCTTGTTTCAGCACAAATCTGTCAGTATAGGCACCAAACTTTTCAGTCAAAACAAACTTTTCAACACTTTGAAATTTTAATCACTCCATATTAGATAAATTCTCGTCGATCAGATCTCAATATACAAATATGGTGCATTCCAGGTCAAGGGAAGCAATACCATGGATGGGCGTCATTTCTTTTTTTGCGAGGGAAGACATATAGCTACTGCTACTACGAGTAGCTTTTGTCGGGAAGCTTGAACTAGCAGGAAGAGGCGGAGTCAGGAAAGCCCTTAACTTGGTGGGATGATCTGTTTGTCTTAAGAATGCGATTGCACTTACACCTGGCTGAGGCCACCTCCAGATGTGGTCTGGCTGCTCTGATCGTATTCCGATCACAATGCGTTCTGCATGCATTTACACCTTGCATTAACATGTGCTTTTCTTTATCCAGATAGAATATCCACATACAGATCACATGTTACCGCAAGGTATAAATAGGGTCCAACTGCAAAGTTTTATTGCATTTTGTGGTGATTCAGCAACTTGATTAATGTGTTTTTCTACTTCACAAAAAAAATTTGCACAACAGCCCTAACATCCTGTCCAGCCCTCCTGGACAGGATTTAGATAAATCACGGCCACCATCAGCCAGTCAGCACGATAACCTATTATTATGTGTTTTAATGCAGATCTGTGACAAGAGGACCAACTCACTGGCACAGACTACCTTTTCTAATGTGTTGAAATAAATATGCTAATTTCTACAAATTTCAATGAGCTGTTGCATTTGAGGGTCATGTGATTATATTATATGATCCAGTATATTATTACGCTTATACGGTATTACGCATTATTGTGCAGATTATCCATATGTACTGGTAGCTGTTGCCACATGCCATTATTTTTAAGAGGACCGTATGTCATTAAAGCTCTGTCTGCACTGCTGCTGTATATTACAATCATGTGTTCGGCTCACAGCTTTGCATTTGGTTAGTGATTGTAATCTTGTGATTGTGATTATTTTTTGTAAATGAAACTCCAGGGGCCAGTATGTATAAACAATGCGTACAAAAAAACACATGAACTGGTATTTATAAAAGTAGAATGTGCGGTGAGAATATGTGCACCTCATGGATACTTCAGACCAGGCGTACGCACAGTTTTCTAGAGATAGCTGTGGGTGATATAAGGTGGTTCTGAAATACACGTAAGGTGAGAGAAGTAACCTTACATTATGATTGTGTTATTATTTTTACATGGCATTCTGTAAAATGTCAATCAAAGGCACATTTATAAACTTAATCTTAAATTATTAATGATTGATGAATTTTATCTTTTTATTTACATTGGAGCCATCATTTTCCTGTGTCACTGATGTTTTCATTTTGTCCTGAATTGCGAAGCACTTTGTAAAGTCTGTTTCAATGTGAGCTATATAAATTAATCATTGATCATCTTTCTGATGTTAAATAATGATGACAGAGATCACTGCTGAAACACTGTTAACAAAATGTGTACAAGTGATCAACATTGTACAGGATTCTTTTTTTTTTCAGAGTAAATTTTTTGATGTGATATGCGCTTGTCAATAAGACTTTCTAGTGTGAAACAACTCAAGTTGTTTTCTAAAATTTCTTAAAACAAGGTACAAATTATGTCACGACTTTGCCCTTTAGATGTGCTGAACTGGCTTTCTTTATTCCTTAACTCTGTACTCAGACCTACATTTATGTTAAATTGTAAACCTTTTTCATCTTGTAAACCTTTACTTCCAAACTGCTCCACAACTTACTACCCTATAAGTCTTACCAAACAGTCTCAAGCCATTTTCTTTCAGTTCAGTCAGAGACACTTGTGTGAGGGAATTGACCATTTATAGAAAATGGTTACACAGTTAGATTTGGCGGAAATGGCTCTGCTGTTTGAGGGAAATCTCAATGAATCCAAGCAGCGACGAGGATTCTGCTGAGAGCTAATCCTCCTTAATAAACACATACATGAATATTAAATCTCAGTTAGATCAACAATATGAAATACCACATAAGGAGTGGCGTGCTAGTGGCGTGCGTGTGATCATCAGAGCAACAGTGATGAGTGTAAGGTTACAATGTCTGTGATAGCCACACAGCTTTGAATAAGCATATCGCAAACAGCTGATACCAGTCAGCTAATATAAGTATGACTTCAGTGCTCTGCCTGACCTAATCTAACACTATGTTTCATTTTTCTTTACTTTCCCTTACTTCTGTCTGTCACCTGAGAAAAAGAAAGAAATTGGCCACATTTTTCCCACTTTGTTTTTCCATTGCGCTTTATAGAACTATCACAATAGCACATAACATATTTATTTAGCATTATCGCATTATGTTGTTCATGTTCTCACATTTTTCACTGATGTGCTACTCAGAACTTGAGCCAAAACTGCATAGGAACAAAATGCTCATCAATTTCATTAGCTCCAGCACTGGAGCGCTAAGGCTTGATTGCAAAGTCTGTAATGACAGATTGATAATTTATGCCTAAAATGCAGCAGAGACACAATATAATGTTCTGACAAAAAGACACTCACAGGAGCTATACAGCACAATAACAAATGCTATTATAACAATCAGTGCCATCTCTGGGGACTAAATACTATTATGAAAGACATGCTGCTGTGATGGAAGATAAATCAAACAAAGGAGGATAACATCATTGTTAGCTATTTTACAGACAAAATAAATTTAAACCGAATTAGGTGTTCATATTAAAGGACTGCAACAATGCTCCTTCTGCTTTTCTTCTGGTGTAAGATGAAAATATATCAAGAAATAACTAAATGTGCCCTTCACCGTATGGAGAAAAAAATAAAAAAATAAAACAGGAACAAGGAACACATTTGATCCAACAAGCTACCAAATTCAATAAACACCTCTGTGCTACTGTCTCAATAAAAAGTCATTATTGCAGGGCTATTATCTTGGACTGCCTTACATTGTGTCCACCCCCTTCTTGTTGTAGATGGAATAAGGCAAAGCAAAGTCATCTAGCATGTTGGCAGCAGCATAGCTTAGTGTGTGAGCTTCACCTTCACTCATGGAAAGATAATCAACCCACTGGAGTGTTTAATCTCAAATATGTCTGCTGAACCATAAACCACTTCGTACAACCGCTCCATATTGCACGGAGGCAGGGCTGGACGTATTTCAGGCGAGCACATCTCTACTATCTCGGACTGATGTGCTGCCGCTCCAGAGGGACTGTCCCCTTCTGATCTGATTCGTTGGAGGAGCACTCTGCAACAAGCTGCACAAAAGAACTACTGTACTGTACTGTTTTGTATTTCAACTACGAATCCTCATGGGATGATGGAATTGTTTCGGCTGGAGGTCACATTTGGCTGCTGAAAGGCTCATGGAGGATTGTTCAGTCAAGTGTCTCGGCTGGAGTTTGAACTCCAGCTGTCAGCACCAGTTTACCGACGCAGTGGTGGAGGATTTGGTGGAAGAAAATGTTATCCATGCAGGGAAGAGCAGAAAGCTTAGCTGGAGGTCTGAGGGAAAGTAGGAGGGACATAAGGAATAAATAAAGGAGGTAGGGAAGGAGAAATGAAGGAGGAGGGACATATAACATTTAGGGAGCACATACTGTAGATGTGCCTTCAAGGCTCCAAAATCCTCTTAATTGATTAATTTAAAAACGTTGATGTAAATGGTTTTTTTTTACATTTTCAAATCTGCATCTGAATGAGTAATCTGCCTCAAAATACACACATTGATGGACAATCAAGGAATACATGTGCCAGATTTTTATTTTTTTTTAAATCAAGGTAAATGCAGTTTAGGGGAAAACAGCGAAAGCACTCCAAACTGTCTGTCACAATATTACACACACTTTAGTTGGAAATGTCAGAAAATAATAAAGTGCTACAAAAAATACTAGGATATAAGGTCCCTATGAGTCTCTGTTCTTTTTATGAAGAAATTGTATTAGGAAGTGATTTATCTCTGTTAAAAATACTATTAGTAGCAAATCTATCAATTGTTGAAGAGATATTCTTAATGGAAAAACTGACATATCTAGAGACTATAAGAAGCACAACTAGAAGAAAAATGGGAGAAATTGACAATATTCAAGACTCAAAGCAGCAACATTGGAACAGAGCAACAAATGAATTCACTAACAAGACTAATGAAAATAATGTGAATGTTTTTGTTATTATTTAATGTTGTAGATATCTTGCAAATGAGAATTCTAGTTTAAAAAAAAAAACAAAACTATTTTGTTAACACCTAAATTTCAATACACACCAAAAACGAATCACTTGTTCCATGGCCAAAGACTTAACTTTCTACTAAATTTCATTGAAATCTGTAACCATCTTTTTGGGACATCTTCCCAACTAACAGACGAACAAAACAGGGATGAAAACATACCCTTTTTGGGTGGGCAAAAAATGTGTGATTTGAGTGAAATGCTAATGTCAGCATGCTCACAATGACAATGCTAACATGCTGATGTTTAGCAGGTGTAAAATTTACCATGTTCACCATCTTACTTTCATGTTAGCATGCTAACATTTGCTAATTAGTACTAAACACAAAGTACAGCTGAGGCTTATGGGAATGTCATTAGTTTTTCAGGTATATGGTCATAAACCAAAGCATCTGACAAATTGAAATTCTGACCTGATGATGTGGCTGGATGAAAAGCTATTGCAATTCATCCTTAAATGGACATTAATGTCTGTACAAAATACTATGGCAATCTATTTAACTGTTTAGATATTTCAGTCTGGACCAAAGTGGTGGACGAACCGACTGACCAACTGTCAGACCAACATTGCCAAGCCGCTAGCATGGCTAAAACTAATGACTTGTTTTTTGGCCAATGACTTTCCACCATATTTCATTGAAATCTGCAGTCATCTTTTTGGGATATATTGCCAACTAACAGACAAACAAGGCCCAAAACATACCCTCCTTGGCTTAATGATACAGCAAAACCATTAGTGCATAGTTTAAACAGGTGCCTCAAAACAATCTCAGCTTTCTGAGTGAACAAATCTAATGAACACTTTTCAAATACAAATGCTGTCACTGAAAAATAAGCTCACATTCACACCCAAAAATTTCAGTGGTTTTAAAATGTATTTCATTTAGCTATTTTTAGTAACCAACCATTATCATTGCACACATTCTGGATTCTCTTTGTTATAAACAGAGAGTGACTGCTTTAATGCCACTGGTGCTTTGTGGCTTTTTAAGGTGTCTCCTTAAGCCTCCGCCTATCCGCTGTCCTCATTATACCCTTTCTATATGATAAGCCAAATAGGACTGGGCCACTGCTGTGAGATACTATAGGCCATTTGACAAAAGGTTATTTTAAGATAAATGCCACTATTCCCTGTCGGTAGTAGACTTTGAAAATCTGGTCCAAATTTCCTGTCTTATAGCACTGACAAGAGAGAGGCAGAGGGTTCTCATGCTGCATATCACAAATATTCAGCACTACCAGAGCTTTAATGTTTTGTTGTTAGTACCCAGCAGGGAAACATAAAGTCGAACACAAAGAGATAACCGGTTTGAAATTCAATTTTTAAAGTAATCAATACACAAAAAGAAGCTCTGATTGAAAAATATGATCCTCGCTTCTTGCCATCCAGCAGTCAACTATACATTCCTGTGCTTTGCAGTTTGATATGTAAATGCACCAAATGTGATTCAATAAATAATTCACAAGCATACCATTAAGGTCAGTCGCCTCTATGTTTACCAGCCAGTTTCACACCTGGTAAGTGGTTGTTGAGGAAGTTCATGTCATTAAGCTCTATGTAGGAAATTAGAGCACTGGTCCCAGTAGGGTTGGAGTCTTGGAATGTGATCAGGATGCCATGAGAAATTACTTTGCAACCATCTGCCTGCTCTTCTCTCAATATGTTCAAAAATGTTCACAGAGGAAATTATACCCATTCATGGCCAAAGAAATCCAAACAATAACATACTGATGGCTATAACATATCTCAAAATGACCATTTACTTGTTTCAAAGCAAACTGCTAGCACAGAGAACATAGTTTCAGGTATATGTTGGTGCTGTGTTGAAAGAGCTGCAGTTAGAGCGATACTCTTTGGAGGATGGTGTCTTTTGTTTTTTGCCTTACCAAAACCAAACACAAAAGCAAAATTATAAGTAACGGATAAAAGGTGTGTTTATCTGCTCTACCTTAAGCTGCTAATGTTAGCATGCCCAGCTAAATAGCTTATGAAACTACAGTAATAACTTACTTTACTTTCAAAACCAAGGAGTATATCATTAGTTAACCACACTATTTTTGGACTGGAACATCCACTATGTGGGAGCCAAGATGCTACTATGTCAGAGATGCAGCTCTGTCCTACACTTTGTTTGGGCAAGTTTACACACAAGCAACTCCAGTCAAACTTGTTACCCAAAATAGCTTTAATGCCAAACACCACAGTTTAGTCCTCATCCTGAAAGCCTGTTGTCTTGTAAAGGTAATAGTGAAAACATCCAGTTTGAAAATACGTATCTAAGCTAAGCAGCCAAATGGAGTTATGTTAAAACGGTTTGATCTTAAATTTTCCCTTATCATACTTACAGTTTAACACTGCAATGCAATGCAAGGTTTTGTTTCTTTACTTCCATCTCCCCTACACAAAGCTGGTGAAGATGCTGACTATTTAACTGGGACATGTAGCTGTACTTTGAACTTTGAGCGGTAAATCTGCCACCATTATTGCACACTGCAAACGTTCTAGAATAGAATGCTTGACAGGCATAGCAACAGTAACTAATGGTGCGTGGCTTAGCAAATGGTCAACTGAGGTAGACAGAAATCAAAAGGTTTGTGTTTTAACTATAGACTGTATATAAAGATGGACGACATGACAGCTCCCCAAAAGTGAAGCCAAAACATCTCGATCGCCCCCTGGTGGCTGGCTGTAGTATAGGTCATCAACCCCCGCCCCCTCAACGTTAGCGGCTGGGACATGAACCAAACTAAAAACTCAAAGTACACGTCAAGTAAATTTTTCCCAAAGACGTTTTCTGTCATTTTAGGTAGTGCTAAGTGTTTTTCTGATAAGTTTGGTTTTAATTAGTTATTTGATGCCATAAAAAGGGGGTTTCACCACGTCATGATTGACAGCTGAGGCTGGCTTGCGATTGAGTCGGCTGGGTGTATTTGAGGGACCTCGATAACGCAGCTCCAGCCCCGATCACTATTGCGTAGACTCTCTCTCCCGTCTTCATATACAGTCTATGGTTTTAACTAGCTACCTCTGGAGATCTGCAACAGCTACGAGCCTACATGTGGAGAATAAGAGCGGTATAATGGGCACACCAGAATCACATTCAAGATAATCTTTCAAATACAGAATTGATTGACTTTGGTCAAGTATACTTGCCATCTGTTGCAGACAAAGGATATGATATTGGGAGAGATAAATTTCATTTATGCTAAGTATTAAAATGTGTACAAATCACTACTTTAATCAGTGTATTAATGACTTGGCATTCCTTCCCACGGTACAAGGTGTTTTATATCTGGAGACACCCCTGAAACCTCTAATTAACAGTCCAATTAGCTTTAACCATGAAATTATAATGAAAACCAACCTCCGGAAGAAATTTAATCAAAACTAAGTTAAACCCCCTTTTAAACACAATATTGATGTTTCGTTTGCAGAAAGTTTGCTACAGTGGATTATAAGGGATTTGAATTAATATCTTTATTTTGGATTTAGAGGATCAGAAATGGTTTGATCACAAGGGGATTAGAGTGAATTAGTTCATCTTTGTAGTAGAACCTTTTTGGCCACATGCTGAGAACGTCTATGAATTTCAATACTGGGCACAGGTTTGAAACCAAAATACTGCACAGCACAGTATCATATTTATTATATTGGCCTGAATCAAAGCACTTTTGATAAATTGTTTTGCACAACTCTTTGTTGTGCTGCTTTGCTTCATCATCTGTCCACACTTTTGAATAATATGCAAGGGCCCTCTGTGATGTGATTTGACCTCGGGTCAGTTTATAATTAAACCCCAACAGAAGCTGCCCTCCATTCTGCAACGTTTTAAAGGTCATACATATGATGGGGAAAAAAATAGGGATGGTGGAGGAAAATGGAAATATCCCACTGAGCAGGCTAACAGCATGTGACCTCCTTCTCCCCAGTGCACATTTACCACAAATTAAGATCTTTCAGGGGACTGTACAGCACAAGGCACTGATAGCTCAGCGAAATGGGAGTACCGTAAGGCAACATGAAGCAGTCTTAATCTTAAATTAACTTTAAATGTATCTTGCTTCTCTCAATTTAATTCAATTCAATTCGGCATATTATTGGCATGGGAAACAGATGTTAACATTGCCAAAGCATGTGTGAAATAAAAACATACATAAACAGAATAATTGTGATAAAATATATACAGACAAGTAAGATAGGATAATAATAATAATAATAATAATAATAATAATAATAATAATAAATTGTAGACTTGCAGGTAAAATACAAATACAAAAAGTGAAAACTAAACACAAACTTTTTTTTATGAGTGTGTGTGTGTGTGTGTGTGTGTGTGGGGGGGGGGTACTTGGTTAGGATCTGTCTCTGCTTTCTATCTGTGACAGTAGAGAGATATTCTGTCATTCTGTCAATTCATCATCTCTTTTTAGGGCCAGATCACAGTCTGATCTACTTTTAGTTTCTTCTTTCCAATGTGCCAAATAGGTTTCTTTACATTGCTTTATAATTTGGTTTACTCTGATACTACTCTGATAATACTGCTACTGATTGGTGTTTGGAAAGCCGTGTTGTTGTGAGACTGGTCAAAGTATGGGACCATTTTTTGGGCTCAGCTCTTGGGTTTAGGGGGCTGGATTCAAGGTGATTAAAACATTTGAGCGCTCTCGAATGTTAATTATTAGTGGGTATCTGCCTAATTCTGCTCTACATGCATTTGTTGGTGTTTTTCTGTGTATGTGTAAAATGTATCTGCAGAATTCTGCATATAAAGATTCTGTTGGACGTTTGTCCCAGTGGGTATAGCTTTGATAACTGAGTGGACCCCATACTTCACTACCATACAGCACAATGGGCTTGATGACACTATCAAATATTTGAAACCAAATTTTAATTGGAATTTGAAAATGATAAAATGTTTTCTTATTGCATTTAGAGCTCTTTTAGTGCATTCACTGCCATGTTGAAACTCCCTGATGCTGTTATGGTTATACCAAGGTAAGTATAACTCATACTGTGTTCAATGATATGATTATTAATGGTAAACTGGTATTTGTTCTCCTGGCATCTGGGGCGTTTTGAAAAATCTACTATCTACTCTGTCCAGCTGTTGCTGTAGTCCTTGTTCAGTAGGAGAAAGGAGAACAAGGTCATCAGCGTAAAACAGAGACTTCACTTCTCTATCTAGGAGCGAGAGGCCCGGAGCAGCACATCGATCCAACTGCAGCAAGTTCATTTATATACACATTAAATAAAGTCGGGCTGAAATCGCAGCCCTGACAAACACCTCTTCTCTGGGTGAACGATTCAGTTTGTTTGTCTTCAATTTTAACAGCACACCTATTTTTCAAATACTTTGATGTAACCAGATCATACATTTTGCCCCCTATACCACAATGTAGAAGTCTGTAATAGAGCCCTTCGTGCCAAATAGAGTCGAAAGCTTTCTTGAAGTCAATAAAACAAGCGAATATCTTACCACTGCTTTGTTAATTAAAGTATGAAGGGTGTATACATAGTCTGTGTTTTGGGAGGAAGCCAATTTAATTTTTATTTAGATGGAGCGTTCCTCAAGGAAATTCTACAGAATAGTTTACCTAGACAACTGCTGACACAGATGCCATGGTAGTTACCGGGGTCTGATTTGTCCCCACTCTTATGAATAAGGGAAATGAGCCCTTTGCACCAGATGTCATTGCTGAAATGATGTGGAATATAAAACCTTCCTCCCAAGATCTATACCATTCATGTATATTATATCTAGACAACAATATGTCACTGGGATCCATTTAAAGACCTAGTAAACCTTCAACTTGCTTTTAAAGTGCTAAAACATCTCTGAAGGTAGTGATATATTGCATCAGTAATGTTTGGCACCTTTTAGCGAGTCTGGGAAGGAGAAGAGTTGTTCAAAAAAGTTAAAGGAAAATAATTTATTTCCTCTGGAAGATAAAAGAGGCTTTGTGAAGATCTGATAATCTCTTATGATTTTGTCATGTTGGGAACAGACTATTACACTGAATAAGACCATGGAGTTTCTGAATTTCATTGAGATTAGTTGTGATGGATGGAGCGAGAAATAGTACAATTTCACATGACTGGATATAATCTGTCTTTATTATCAGTGGTTTTCAGCGCAATATGACAATTGTATTTTCAAATTGAATTATAGGTATATTATTCTTGTCTGATAGTTTTTTTAACTTCTATGTAAAAGCAGCTTGGTCAAATTTGTTGTCTTTAAATGTGCTCTATAAACGAATTGAGTTAACTTCCTTTACTGGTTTTTTGCTACCTTGATATGTATTCTAACAATTTCTCAGGTTAATTTGTATTTTATTTGGAAGTCTGCAGAAAATGGGTATGCACCGATCAAAGTTCTTTGCAGATATCTGTTTACAGCCTAAATGCTACGACCATGTAAACATGGACCATAAATGCAGACTGCATGTTTGGTGAACACATCCACAGACACAAACACCCAATGTAGTTTGAACATAACCTGCATGTGTAGCCAATGTCCGCCCGTCCATGTCCGTTATCTTCAGTGACGACTCATCCTGCACTAGTGGGTGTAGCTGCTGTAATAAGTCCAACCAATAAAGTCATCAGAAACTTCTCAAAAATCAAACTGCCTTTCTACTTCCATAACTGATGACATTACTTACACTCAGGTCCTTTGTGACCCACGGTTGTGCTAACCACAGTGTTATAACCAGAAAAAGGTTCATGCATGAAAGACAAATCTTATGTTTGCTTGACAACTATTTAAAAATACTGCTAACACAACACTGGAGCTGAAGACAGGATTATTTGTATCAGGACTCTTATTTCTGTGGGATAATGCAACATTCAACCCACAGTTTCATACATTAGTCACTACATGACAAAGCAACTAATGAGCTAACCAAGACAGATATTCGGATACATACATATATACACTTATATAGGCCTTTATACATTATGTTATTTCTCTTTGTTGAATATTTTGTTAAAAAGCAAATATGGACTCATGGTACAGTAAGGTTCAGGCTCTGTGAGGTCTCTGCCCAGCCCGGTAATCCATCACGCGGGAGGACGAGGGAGAATGGCCATGAATCCCTGAATTACCTCCCCTCCAACACACACATTCCCCTGAGTCATCAGCAGCCACCATACTCTCTCTGGGAGATGCCAGGTGGTGGCGGGTAAAGGGAAAGATGAGGGGAGGGAGGAAGGACAAGGAACAGGGAGAGAGTGTACAGAAAGAAATGTACAGAAAGAGAGAAACAGGCAATTTGGATAGAGAAAACAAAGACAAAAGGCAGCAGGGAGAGCGGAGCGTGAGGCTAGACAGAGATACACTAGCCTATTACAAACAGTAGTCAGGGTTGAATGCCTGCTTCCTTAGCAACAGACAAACTGTCTCAAATTGCTGCAAGTTGCTGTAATAAACATCCTCCCACCAATCCACACTCACACACAAACAAACACAAAAGAGCTTTTGTTCTTTATGTATAAAGGTGTTTTTCCTTCCAAATGCATGTCTCAGGGAACGTTACATTTCAGCCTGTAATATGACTTTATGAGCGCACAGGTAAATGTAATGGTGTCAGTGAGGTCAAGGTGCTTGCCCTAACTTAATCCCCATTAGCCCTGTCGCACTTCCACTCCTGTTATTTCCAATTGGTGAGTCAAATGTCACTGAGCTGTGGCCACGCAAGCATATTATTATTCCTCCGCCAAAGAACAGCAAAAGCACAAAAAGGAAAATTCGTATTTGAAAGACTCTGCTTTAGCAAATACCCACTTTTTGGGGGGCTAATTATGAATTCTTCCTTTTGACACTTCACAGGCATTATGAAGAGGAGGAAGAATTATTGTGACCAAAGACCCTACATACAAACACTATGGGCGCACAAAAGTCTGCGTGTACGTCTGATATTTTTCTTCAAATTAATTTGCAAAAAATCTAAACTGAGACAGAATGGGAGTAAAAAACATTAGTCAAGTACCATGAAAAAAACCCAGACCCAGTGATTTTATTCTGCAGTAGTTAACAAGGATTATTCAACAGCCTGCGGTTTCACTAAAAGGCTAACCAGCTGATTAGTCTGTGGCCCAGTTGGGCTCGTTCCCAACAAACTTCCCGGTCTTCCTAATTCTCAGCCAGTGATAAGATGATTATCTTTGCCTCTTATTTGCTCTGTTTGTTCCTGTTGTGCTTTTTCTGAAAAGTCAGACTGGACACTATTCTGCCACCAGCAGTTGGTTTCAGTTGGACATTCTGTTGCTAGTAGCAACCACTACTGGCAGAGTTCCATAGCAGTTACAAACTGACATTGTTACATCCATCATTTTGTCAGATCTGTGACCAAGTAAACATCTTTTATCTACTCCCCGTAATGCCCTTGTTGGAGAATTATCTGTATTATAGCTGTTTCATAATTGCTGATTTGTTTAATTAGTTTTTCTGCAATCAGTTTACTGCTAACCATGCTAGCCATTATACTAGCTGTTTTGAGGCTAATGTGATGCTAATACAACTGTTACTGTTTACTCTTGGGCTAACTGTTGATTTTACTCTTTGAACATTTACTCTTGTGGTGTCACATATATACCAGGCCTCACCAACCTGTAATCACCCACACCTGCTCCCAGTTACACTCTTGCTCTCTATTATCCCAATCACAGCCAGTACATAAGCACACCACTCACCTCAGTATGTGTCCGACCACGTTCACATATAGGACTCTACATGCCACTTGGCATTTGAACCCTGCGCCAGTGATCTTCCTTCTCCGGTGACCCTTCTTCTCCAGAGATCTTCCTCCTCCAGCGATCCTCCCTCTTCAGCGGCCTTCATTTCCATCAGCAATGGTTCACTCTCTCCATAACCACTCTCTCTCTCTTGTTGAATTCAAATAAAGTGCCTTCTTGGTCATCTCTGTGTCTCCTTCTAGTCTGTACTGTAACATGTGGACTCTATATGTATGTTCACTAAATTAATTACTGTATTTTACTTCCTATGGAGACTTAATGTTGTTCTTTCACTGATGACTTTGTTTCATCCTGGCATGAGGGACAGTGTAACTAATTAGACAGTTAGTCTAAACGTTTGTGAATAGTTTCCTTGTTAATAATAGATCTTTAAAATACCTTTTATTAACTCTTGTTAATGGTATCTCATCTTTCTCTGATTTGTAATCACTAATATTGAATTTGTTCTATTGTTTCCAATACTGTTTTCACAGTTTCACTACTGCTTCCAGTAAAAAAATTAAAGGCCAACAGCTGTCCTCAACTTTTATTGGAAGTGTGTTTAGCTTTGCACCTACACACACAGTGCGAGCAGAGGGTTGGTAGTAATATACAACAAGGAATCCTATTGCATGAAAATCAAAGTGGTGTTTTGTGAGGGCAGATGAGACCTCATCAGGCTGCTGTCAATCCAGACAGCTGAACGCTGTACATTTGGTAGCAAATACATTACAAAGTATGACATGAAAGGACATTTCTATTTAAATGAATGGAACAACATGTCATGTCATTTCTTTGTGATTTCAAGCAGAAGTTTTTAAAGCCACTGACACCAGCAGGGGGAGGCAGCTATTTGCGGCTTGCCCCTCTCTCTAATAGTATCTCAGCCAATAATGTGACGTAGCCTCTGGGAGGGCACTTTGGAATCACCTCATATGTATTCACTCCAACGATAATGCGAATCAGTTCACTCAATTATTGGTATTGGTAGGTTGGGACCTTACCATCCATATGCAAATCTATGCCCTTGGTGCAAGGCTTAAATGAAGGGTTTTTTTTTTTTGTTCTGCTACCACACCATTTATTCAGAGCTCCATTGTTATTTAGAAGATGACACAATTATAGAGTTGATAAGCACTGACATTACTATGGAAATGGAATGGGAAGTTTAAAGTCAAGATCTCTCTAGTGCTTTTGTACCTCTCAGTCATTCAATTTTAGGTTGCCAAAAGAGACATTAAATGGATTTCTCAAATATGGTCAAAACATTTGTACTGTGACTTCTTGAAAGATCTTTTAAAGATTATTCTGAGGCATTATGAAGAACATGGTTGTAAATAACAGTCTTACTTATCAATATAGCTGTAAACGTACTTCCTTAATTGTATTCCTGTGTGTGTTTCAGTTACATGTCATTGTTAAAACACATTTTTCTGGTTTATTATATCATCTGATTCAGAGTTTGAGATTTTAAGATAATATTATTTTTCTATAATGTCTTCTATGTCCTCTATTCTAATCCACCCTCTCTGTTTTCACTTCTGCCTGCTGCATTTGTCTTTCAAACCAGTTGTTCAAGTTTGCATACTATGTAATGTAGTGGGTGGGATAAAGAGCATTTCATAAAGCAAACCTCATCCTTCAAAGCTGCTAGCTAGGATTCTGTGGACTGCATTGGAAAGTAAATAATCACGATATTAATTTTCTAACCGGTTCTCCCCGTCTTCTCCTACCCTGTTTGAGATGTTATACCCAAGTCCTGGTAGGACTAGAGAGTTGAGTTACATACATTAACTCTGCAAATTCAGATTGGTGCCGTCATAATGTCCACCTCCTGTCAGTTGTCATGTTCAGTTTAACATTTGAACCGTAGCTGCAAAACCTCACATGTGCATTTGATGTGAAATCAGGATTATTCTTTGAAATCTCAGATGATCTGTCATCCTGTTCACAGTCTCAGGTGATTCTACCACAAATAGACTCTACATAAAGAACGCAGTTACTCTATATATTTAATAACCCACAGACT
Source organism: Siniperca chuatsi (assembly GCF_020085105.1). Taxonomy (NCBI): domain Eukaryota; kingdom Metazoa; phylum Chordata; class Actinopteri; order Centrarchiformes; family Sinipercidae; genus Siniperca; species Siniperca chuatsi. Next base: position 11,129,488 of record NC_058054.1, read on the forward strand.
GAAAGCAGAAATAACAACTCAAATCTCCTTGAACAACCACAATTTTGTCTTGGTGTCCCTCGATTTCTCTTGTGCTGCTTTCCTCGCCGTCTTCACTTTTGAATTTTCTATTCTTACTCCCTCCATTCAAAATCACTGAGGAAAAAGGATGCAGAATAACTGGTAAAAAAGAGACAGAATCGCGTCTTTCACAGAGCGATGGCCATGTCAGATATCTTGACAGCATGCTCTTCTCTCCCGACACACAGTACAATCCCTCTCTTTGTTTAATTTTTGAAAAGGAAGCTGTTGCTTTGCCGCGACTCTGAGTACAACATGCTTCTCCTGCTGAGACCTTGAGAAGAACAATATCAGATGCATTTTGCCAAATCAATATGTATTATTTTCGAAGATGTGTTAGCTGCTATTGACAGAGAATTTTTTTTCTTGCAGATTTAATATGGTGCTTTATCCCTGCTCATATCCTCCTGGGTTCCCTCATCAAGATGTCGAATGCCTTTTCTCATTTCACAGAGATTCTCTGACTGGTATGCTGCTGACACAAGATAAACAAGTTGAAGGTCAGTCCGCTCGGAGGGATTGGTCCTATATTGCCTGGTACAACACCTGCTATCATACTACATCCCACGGCCCGTCATGCGAACACTACATTATTGACCGCTTAAACATTCATCATGAAAAATGGAAACAGCACTGTCCTTGACGTCAAGATACGACTTTTTCGGGGTTTTTTACCCTGCAGCAGGTCACTCAGAGGAAGGAGGGACGGCCATCACTGCATGGAAGATGTGAAACATTGTACGACAAGAAAGTGTGTTTCTTTGAAGCAGAAGACAAGGTCAATATTTCGAAAAAAATTCAGTCCTTCTTAAGAGAGACTGATCAATTTAATGATCGAGTTATTAATTCATTTGTTTTTTTTTGTTTTGACACAGGGTGGTGCCCCTTAAACAAGAGTATTAAGGTGTAATTATTTGATTAAAGTAGTTGATTCTCCTACACAGTATAGTGATTAATACCACAATGTCAGGAGTTTCTCATTATCACAGGATCAAACAGACATTTCATAATAAAGCACACTTCACAAATGCGCAGTGCTTGTGTGTATTTATGTAATATACTATTAACTATGTTCCTCTGTAGGAGAGGGAGACTTTCATCAAGATCAAATACTAATAAATTCATGATAAATAGCTCCATATGTGGTACAAATGCATCATGGGACAAGCTGCACTTATTCGTGATTCTGTTGTGTACTTAAGCCTCATCTGGCATGCTGAAGCACAACACTATCACACAGATAAGATGCTGTGGTTTGCAGAAGTTATTGTGCTCGAGAACTGGGAGCACACACACACACACACACAAGCACACAAATATGTTCTCTCAAAAACAGCGACAGTGCTGACAAAGGATTGTCTAGAAATGAGAGAAAAAAGTTCTCCTCTAATAAGAGAGAATTGAAAGTTACAGGAAGTCTCACTAATCCTCATCTTGCTTTGGGATCACACAGCACAGCCATTAGGAGGAAACCACAATAAATGGGAAGCATTTTGGGGCAATTTTCTCAACAATTACGACTAACAGTATTTTTTTCCCGATTCCACTTTTGTGCTTTATAGCTCACCGCAGTATGTTTTACACAATGATCTTGTCGCCGCTGGTAATCTCTAATACTGCTGACATTATTATAACCCGTCTTCAGTGCAGCCTCTTTTTGTCTTGCTCCTAGTAGGCTGAAAGGATGGCAGAATGAAACAAAGAGGAGACAGAGAGATAACTAAAAAGGGATGCTTGTCTTTATAACAAAATACATTGGGTGTGATAATTGAATATTGAAAACGTGTGGGTTGTTTATAATGTGTCTCCATTTTGAAATATAAAGCATAACCCTCATTGAAAGGTTATCTCTGCTTTCATCTGTTCAGTTGTATCTCTCTAAGGTCGCCTACCTGAGATTAGCATGTGTGTCATAACCACACTGTGTCTATCCATTCTTAAGTTCATACTCCACATTAATATTGATTTCCGGTGCTCACACTGACATCAGATTGCCGCTCATGTCTCCTCGACAATAACAGTATCATTTAAATCCTTTACAGAGTCTTTACAGATGCACAATGTCTTTTGTGGCTCTGAAAGAGCTTTATCAAGTCTGAGAAAATAATTATAGCTTTGATTGTGAACAGAAATCCTGTGTTACAGGCTGGGGGCACGGTGTTTTTACCATTCTTTTTTTTTATCTATCTCTCAATTTTCCAAAAGTCCAATATTAAATTGCTGAAGTACCTATTTAAAATAAAATAACAGATTTTGCATGCTTAAAGCATTCCATAAGATTGCTGTTCACTCTTACTTTTTGCAAAAGCAGTGCTAACACCAAGTATAAAATACTAATTTCATATATAAAAGGAGTGTTAAGATATTTCTCACATGTCACGGGGTCCTGGTACCTATCCCAGCACACATTGGACATTTCGTCAGTCTATCGCCCGGTTGGCACATACGACTATTCACTTTGAAGCCTATTAACTTCACCTACATGTCTAAGACAAGGGGAAAAACATCAAAACTTCGCACACAAAGGCTCCAAACTCTGACCCATTTTGCTGTGAGCAAAAGAACACCACCCTGCCCTATTCAACACCACAAAAAGTTCAAAATAAGATCCACGTTTGTAAGGAAATCCGACATCTATGAACTTGTCTACAAATATAATGTTCCAACTGTGAAATAGTCTGTATTTTAAAATATTTGTTTACAGGCAACTGCCATTGCCTTTCAGACGAGCACAAATGCAAACGTTATTTTTTGCAGAATATCAGCGATATTCAACCAGCCGCTGAAGCCACCTACAGGCAAACAAAAATCTACTCAATCACCATTAAAGCAAGGGAGTAGGTTCATAATTTATCTTTTCTTGTAACCTTTATGAGGAAGAAGGAAAGAAAACATTAATTTGTCTGGCCTTTTCTGCCAAATCAGTGTGCAGGAGGGAAACAGCAGAGGCTTTCAGTGTGAGACTGGAGATGAGCGCTGGGGGGGGGAACAGCCGAGCAACGAATGGGTTTGAATCAGAGTGGCATTTCCGGGCCATTTTAACGAGGGCTTGTCAAGGTGGTTAGAAGGTTTCATACAGCTGTTCTCAGCTCTCTGAATAGCAAGGTCGTCAAGTTTGGCTGCTAGGCTGACAGCACAAGAGGAAAGAGTGAACGGTGAAGGGCTGCTGTCCAAAGGGAGGTGAAGAAATAAAAAGGAAAAGGTGGTGATTTTAGAGTTTGAGGGACTAAAAAAACCCTAACATGTTATTAAGATATTACACCTTTACACAGCCACCAACACTGTGGTGTTTTCATTAATGCTGGAGTGTATGAGTTGAAAATTGTTTAAATTAAAGTGTTTACAGAGTAAACCTGCATCCTGCAGATGATGAAGATACAGAAGATGATGTACATATACATGCATCTCTTGTTAATATATTGTATCAGTGTGTATATTTACATTTACTGTACAGTGTGTGCCGTTATGACATCCAAACCTGCCTCAGAAAGGCTGTTCTATACTCTAAATATTAGTTTAAGTCAGTTCCTCCACATTTTATGTTTGTACATCTTGTACTGCTTACTCTTAAGTCTATGTGGAGTGTTGTGTATTTATTTTGTACGCTTGCTGCAGCTCCTGTTGCCCGCTTGGGACAATAAAGTTGACTAGAACTTTAACTATAAGTATAAAAAGTAAAGTAAGTAAAATAACAGCCTCACATCCTGTATTATGTAGTAGTTTAATGTGCGAATAGGGACCATATTTGTCTTTTCTCTCGCTGTCTTTTCCTGTCTCAATAGCTCGGTGTTAATGGACGCTTGATTGAAGGGGAAGCTGAGGAAAGAAAGGCACATTAAATTATGCATCACTAAAATGCTGAAATGTCAATTTGCTGTTGCACCATGCTTCAAATTACGTCTGTGCACTTCCAAGTAAACACGCAACTAATGTTTTGCATTTATATTGCAAGGAGCACCAGCACTTACAAAAGATGCATGTGTATACTGAGCTTGTCAAATGTGTGTGACAGGTCTGTGATTTATCAATCATTATTGTGGCTAAATTGAGTTTCATTTTTAAACTTTTTTTAGGGATTTTAGGAGTCCTGTTGTCTTTTGTACTGAACAAACTTTGATGATTGAGTTAATTTTCCACAAAATGGTTTGACAAAACCCTGGAAAATTATGGTGTACAGATGATCAAAAATGGTTGTTGGAAATGGACAGGTTGTTTCATTTTAATGTGCTTAAGTTTACTAACTTTGTCTCAAAAGCCAGGAAAAGAAGGCAAGATAGAATATTTAATTAGTATTTATTCTGAACTCTCTAGTATTGTAGCATAGTGATTTATGAATGTTGTTGTAGACTATGACGGTCTGAAGATTTGTTTGTGAAAGATGTTTTCATTATGGACTTTTTTTTATAGTATTGTTTGGAAAATGTACTTTATGTAGCACTCTGGATCTGGCCTATATGAATTTATGGTGTCTTGTAAGCAGGCTAGACATACTGTAGTTGCATGACACAATAAACTTAATTCGTTCAACTAAAGTAAAACTGCGGTTTTATTAATCTTGTGCGTTGTATTAACTCACACTACACATTTTAATCTGCTGTTCTGGATGGCCAAAATGTGTGACTCACACTGCTCACACTGTACAGATCAATCGACCGGTCACAACGTGGTGGTCACACTGAGCATAAGCAGGGAAACCCCAGGCGCTTTTGTACAGTGACAATTCCAATAAAACTTATTTAAACAAGACAACCACATCCTCAACCGTGTTTACAAAAAGAGAGAAAGGTAGATTACTTTAAGCAATTCTACTCTAAAAGTAGCTGCAGACGTCTGGAAGATGCAGACAATATGGTCCGTCTGTTCTGTAGCGAAGTCTTAGTCGCCACTGAGTTACAGTTTCAGCCACAACATGTAAAATACCACTCCAATCATATTAAAATAAGCTCACTACAGTTTATAACGGATCTTTTGACAGCAGCCTGTGCTAAATCGGACCGTGGAACTACTCAAACTGCAAGACAGCTATGATTAATTGCTCTCAAATTGAACATCAAACAACAACCAATCTGGCAAAAATTCAGCCCAATTTGAAAATGAATCAGGATCGACCAATTTGGGGTTTACTTTATTGTCAGACAGTTATTCTGTATACTACAAGTGTTGCTGGAGTTTTGACCTCTTCAGACCTTTTCCCTTCTCTCCATGCACCTTGGAAGTAGGTGAAGTTGTGCCAGAAATCCTACTCTGCTTCTACAAAAAAGTCAGATAACCATTTTAGGAAAAGGGTCACACAGTTTTTAATCTCACTACGATCCACTGCAGATGGTGTTAATGGATATCTGCATCTACAGTCATGTACACAGCCCACATTTTGCTAATTTTACCTTTGACAATAAGTGCTCCGAAAAGTTGGTGAATTTAGTACAATGCAATTAGAAGCTGCAAATAATTTAACTTAAAAAAAAAAACAGTACTAGAGGTTTGAGTCGCTGTGAGAGGAAAGAAATAGTTTGCAGCCTAATCTATAATCCATCACAGCACAGGCTAACGCAATCACATCAAACACCTTGCACCTGGGACTCAATGGGTTTGAAGGGTACAAAGCGAATGAGAACATTATTTTACTGTACAGTTCCTCTACAAAACAGTAACAATGCTCCAACAAACACTGAAACATAAAGTTGGAGAGGGAGCAAGGTAGAGGGGGCGAAGGATGAGGACAGGAACAGAGTTGTTGCTCATCAGATCAATACCCTATTCCATGGTCAGCTGCACAAAAACTCCCTCATTTACTTTTCTCTCTTTTAACACTTTCAATTTTTAGTAGTAGAAGATAGAAAGTGCATTAACCATGCATGGGCTAGAGTGGTGGTGAAAGTGAAAGAGAGAGAAATGGAGACTGAAAGACAGAAAAAATCAGAGGTCTGGCACAGCCTTTTCTTTATTCTAAAAGGTTTATGTCTAAATATCTCACGCAGGCCTGCACCCTTTCCAAGTAGATAAGAAAATAATGAATGTTATAATTAAATAGGCTTTGTTCCATCCATCACCTGAATAAAAAATGTTAATACCAACTAAAGATAAAGAGTACCATGGATTGAATAATCTATGCTGGTGGATTGATTTTCCTGTCACACTCATTCTATACATCAAACTTAAACTCGTTACCAAATTCACAAATACAAAGACGAACATAGCGTCCTTTGCCATAGGGTCAGTTATTTTATGCACCATGGCAGTGTGATGTCCTCATGCTCTTTAAGTCATCTTCAAAGGCTTCTTCACATAAACTGGTGTTTCTAAACTGATCTGGGACACCTGGAAAGCTGATAACTGATTTTCAGATTAATTATATCATGATAATATGGTAATATCATGGTATTATTTTTTAAGTCTTGAGTCTAAATACATTTGTAAATAGTGTCTGGTGCAACACTGTGAAACAAAGTGCAATCCATTGACCATCAATTTGATTATTCTATGTGATTATGCATACATTTTCCATTACCTGATTCATATTGATTGTCACACAAATATTCTTCATAACATTGTGACATTTATTTGAAAATGATGTTAATAAAAGTGTGATATAATGTAATGTTTAAATGTAAAGACTACATTTTCTGTTATACTGTCCCTTTTATTGAAAAAATATTTTGGTTTTAAAAGTATTCTTGGGCAAAAATTAGTATGAATAGACTCTTGTTGCTTATAATGTCAAGCACTGATCCAATTTTCTTTGAATATAGAAATAAAATTTGTTTGTATGAAGTACAAAATGAAATGAAAGTCAAATTCCTTGTATACTTGGCCAATAATGCTGATTCTGATTAACTGATTTAGTAGACTTCAAAATGACATGGAAAAATAATCTGCAACTACTGACAGTTGATTAAGTCTTTTTTCAAGAAAAATGCCAAATAAAATCCTTGATTGAAGCTTGTCAGTTGTGAGGATTTGCAGCCTTTTTTGTGATAATAAACTGTAAATGTTTTACGTTTTGGGGTGTGGCTTGGACAAAAAAAGCAAACAAGCACTAGTTTATTGGCATTAAATGAGTCTCTTGAAATATGAAAAAAATTGCAGAGGTGGTGTTTTGGCAGTCTCTCTCACTCACACACACACACACACACACACACACACACACACACACACACACACACACACAGGCTGCCTATTTGGCCATTCCAAGACCAATGAACTGCCTTAATGTGACCTTCACCATAAAGCCCAAACCAATACAGACAGAAATACACAGAGCTTAATCCATCCTGATCCTTTGGTGTCCACTCAGTGCCGGACACTGCTGGAGCTGAAGTGTAGACGTGTATAAGAAGAAACAAACTGTGTAAAGGCTGACTGGATTCTTCTTCCTCTACAACACAACCTGAGAGTCTAGACAGATGCAGAGGAGTAACCTCGAAAGTCTGAGAGAGAGTGTGTGAGTGTGTGAGGGGTTGGAGGGGTGGCAGACAGAGAAAGGGGGTAGCGGGTCATATCTTGGTGGATTAGTGCAGCAAGGGGCCCAGCAGAAGCTTATACTGTTGTGTGTGTTGACACCAGATGCTGCATTTTATCCTGCTTTCCTTTTTCCCCTCTCGATTTTCTGCTGGTGCAAAAATGCCATGAAAATAGAGACTAAGACTACTTTAGACTCAAAGGCACCTCCTCAAAAGGAACCTTTTCTTTAGCAATTTAGAATGTGCATATTTTGTATATGGAATGGCCACAAAAGTCTTCATACAATTTTTTTCACATATGCAGTAGTATTCCCCAAGATCTGATGTGTAAAGTGGTTCCAAACCTTTTTGTCTTGTGACCTCTAAAAAGCAGTGTTGGGGCCCTTTGTCACGTTTCACATGTCTATGAGTTGTTAGCAAGAGACATTTCCCCTCTAAATTTCTCATATGATTTTATTTTATTAACTGTTCAAGGCCCAAAGAGTATCCAATAGTTCTCAAAAAGATTAGAAAAAAAGTCCAGAGGATGAATGCAAAATTATGAAGCAGCACTTTGTTTTTTCTTCTTTTCTCTCCCATTAATTATCTCAAGACCCCTCAGATTTATCTTGTGACCCTAGGTTAGGAACCACTAAATTAAACAACATAACTGTATATAAAGTAGTTAAAACTAGCTCCACCTCGACCACCAACAGTAAAATGTTGCTTACACATTGAAGAATCAGTAATAACAATCTAATAATGTTATATGTGATAATATATCAGTCACGGGGGCCATTTCACTGCAGAACCACTACTTTTACTTTTGATAACTTAAGTATCTTTTGCTAATAATACTTCTGTACTTTTGTCCTTTATACTTTTTGAATAAAGGACATTTACTTGTAAAGGAGTATTTTTTTTTTGTTTTTTGTACTGGTACTTTTTCTTAAGTACAGGATCTGTGTTATTCTTCCACCACTGCAGATATCAGCGAAACGAGAAGAACGAGAGACTTTTGCCTGATAGACTTCCCCTATAGCTGCAGTATTAGATGTTATAAATCAATAATGATATCCAGCTTATATCGACCTTAAGCTCTCATAAAAATCATAACAGCAGATGGCTCTTCTTTCTTCATCACTTCCGTCACTCACCTACCTCCCTCACTCTCTCTTTCTCACCTGCTTTTCTTTTTATTCTGTCCCTCTCTCTGCCTCTCTCTGGGCTTTTCTCCAGTTTACATGATGAGCTGACGGCCAACAAACAAACATTGTCCCCGGTCCTCGGCAGGCAGAGAGGACACAGAGCAGCGGGGCAGAACAGAAAGGTTGCTATATAACTTTCCGCATGATCCCTCTGCAACGCCTACTCACCGAACCTCACCAGCAACACCACTTTTCAGAGCGAGATGATAGCTGCTTAAAAATGTCCAGCTGAGGCATAACAAGGGTGGCAGGATGGTGCAGCAAGCAGAGAAACCAGGCTTCAACCTGAAGCAATGTTCATGTGACTTCAGCCAATTTTAATAGTAAATGACAAGCAGTTTGTGGAGACTGTGATGTGACTTCTGACCTGTGCCCTTATCAATAAATCATTATTATAATACCATTTCATAGCAAATACAATAAAGTGCCTAGAGCCTAAATGACTAATCGAATAATCGTTCAAGTCAGGTTTTAAGCAAAAATGCCAAACAACATAGACAGTTTCTCAAAACAAGATTAGTCAGATTAATCATTAGTTGGAGCCTCAAAGGTGCCTTATTTAATATATGGAAGATGAGGCTTTGTGATAAGTTTTAAATAATGTTTTAGAAATATTTTTGCTTTTGTGGTAAAATATACTCAATTCAAGGTTCACTTCCTAGCTTTTTCCAGGAGCTTTCAACCATATTCCACTGCCTTCTTCAGCAACTTTCAGTGACCTAAGTATGAAACCTTTGTGTCATTATTTTGGGGTTTTGTCCTGTTTCCTGTTTTATTTTGTAATGTTCTCCTCTCCTCATGTGTCTTGTTGTTTTACTTCCTGTCTTTGTTTGCTTTCTCTCCAGTTTAGATTGTTGGCCCCGCCTTGATTAATTGCACCTGTGTCTACTTGTTTCCCCTACCTAAGTGTATTTAGTCCAGGTTTTTTTCCTTTGTTCAGTGTCAGTTTGTCATTTGCATTTGCACGTGGTTTCCCTTGTGGTCAGTTTGGATGTTTCGTCTGTTCCTGGTTGCCCTTGCATGGCTGTTTGGGATTTTGTACCTTGCCTGTTTCCTGTTGGACTTGTTTGCCTGTCTTGGACTGCCTTCCTGATTTGGACCTCTGCCTGCCTGACTATCCGTGTAAGCCTTCACTCATAATAAATTGGCTGAACGGCCTCTGCTCTGCCTTGAAGTCTGCGTTTGGGTCCTATTCCCTTGTGTTCCCTGTGTGACACCCTTATGACACTCGTCACTTGCTAACAAGGGTTGTATATTTCTGTTTAATGACAACCTTCCTAAAAAGATACAGGGGACAAGGAAGTGAATAGCAAATTCCATTCCCTGAAGGAAATATGGTTGAAAGCCTTGGAAAAAAGGTAGTGAGTGAACCTTGAGTTAAGAATATTTTATCACAAATGTGTTTGGAAGGTGGAGAATAAATCTCCATAATCAAAATTTTGTTTAGAAAGAATTAAATCAAGACGCTAAACTAACTCCTTGTTTAGAATAATCATCTTGGGATGCACCAATATATATTGGCCGATATTCGCCTTGTTGACTATCGGCAAATTGGATGACATTCACCGATGGCAGTGGCCGACGTTCATCTGTTGTGTCGCATCAATTTTGCGCTGACAAAATTTTATTTGTTGTATAGCAGCTTAAAAAGGCTTTGGAAGTTATTTTACAAAAATTTCATGTGAAGGTTATATTAAAGGTGGTTTCATAAATTTGAATTTATGCTCATTCAAAGAGTGTAATGAAGGGCTTGAATGACTTAAAAAATAATTCTCTTTTTTTTTTTTTAAATAATGAAGATTTCTTTGTTTCCCTGGCACTAAAGAGGAATAAATAACAAAACATCAGTATTGGCATCAGCTATCAGGCAAATTGTGTTAAACATCAGTACTGCCGTCTGCCTAGAATTTCACAATCGGTGTATTCCTATATAAATCACATTCTAAAGAGCATTTCTCTTCACCAGCTTCGGTTGCTATACAGTACATACAGCAGCTGGAGGGGAAATGTTGTCTGTAATTTTCAGTCAATATGAAAGCTCAGCCTTGACTGAAATGTAAATGAGCGTAGTTTAAAACTAAACTCTTTTTAAAAATGTGGTGGGATAATTCAGTCTGGGAATCTAACGTCAGCCCAGGCCAATCTCCACACATTCACAACAGACAACACATACTGTAACAGTTTATGTTGAAATATATTCTTTTTTTCTGTTTATGCCATTCTCACCTTTAGCTGGATATGTGTGAAGTTGTATCTCTGACTCTTGTGTCAGGTTTCAAATACATATCAGTTTGGTCTAATTTGCCTTAGTTAGGCAGGCTTTCATACACTTGGGCAGGCCTCAGTATAGCCTGTGTTTTTCATGCATTAGTGGCTTTGCGTGCATGTGCCTGAAGTGAAGGTGTACCCAGGACATTTGTTTTTATCTCCAATGGGCCTCTCTTTTCACAAAATGACTGTTTGACTCTAAAGACATGACAGACATTATCTGTTAGCAAGGATGAGCCTGGGGGGGGGGGAAATTATCACTGCTCACCCCCCTACCGCCATCCTCCTCCTTAAAAGGTTCCAGACTTCCACTCATTTAACACTCGAGCGAGCACCATAAAGAAGTGCTCTCCATCGTCCCCTCAAAGTGGCATCGGGTGTAAAGGTTTAATCGCTCATCGTGTCAAATACATCAGGACCTCTTGTCATCAAAATCCCGCCTCTGTCGCTTTAATTCAGCTCCTCTCAAGCTGCCTACTTGTCCATCCTGTCTGTAGTCTACCTGCTTCACTGTCTGTTTTTTGGGACTTCCCCTCAGCTCTGGCAGTTTAAGTATCAATGTGTCCTGCCTGACCTCTCTAAAGAGAACCCAGGTAGGTTTGAGGACTTGAATCAAAATAACAAGTTTAATAAAAAAAAAAGCAAAGATCACTGAAGGTTTTGTTTCCTTTTTTTTTTTAATCAAGGAAACAGGCCTGACTCGGGTACAGATTTTTTCACTCATAATTTGGGGCCATATCAAGCTTCTATGATCAGCTGTCGGCAAGATTATCAAACTCTAATATGGGTGGTATCAACATTGCACGGTTTCGGTTAAGTTATAAATCCAGGCTCCAAACCTTGTAGTTTTTCAAACTACCGAACAAATTGGGAGGAAGCATGCAGCTAGAGCTCAATCCTAACATAAATCCTGGGAATAAAAGTGTAGCAGTGCTCAGATTTGGGGCCAATTGCAAAATTACAAAGATAATATTAGATGAGCAACTGCTGAATAAAAAAAACTTAACTTCAAGATGTCATCGTTAGCCACATCTCTCTCCCTATCCTTGTGTGCTCTCCTCTCCCTGTGTTCCTTGTCAATCCTCTGTTCGTCGCTGTGTGTACTGGCCTGGTCGGGGCTCTCTGGTTTTCACTCCTGCTGTGGATCACCGGCACACCTGAAGTTCATCATCCAATCAGCCGCCACAGTAAATCTATCTGGCTCTATCTCAAAACCAGCGCCAGATAGTCTCCATACTCCGGTACGACACCTTCGCCACAGCTCGCTTCTCGACCCAGTTAAGTTTGTTACTCTGTCATATCTCGCGTAACCCTGTCTGTCCCTGCCACAGTCATTCCCTGCCGGTGATCGCAGCCACCGTGTGCTCTCTGATCTCTGCAACACTGCTTCCCTGTTCTACCTGCTATGCTACACGAGCCAGCTGTTTTCCTGTTCTACCTGCCACGCTACACGAGTCATATCCAGCTGGCTCTCCACAGATTGTGTACCCTTAAGCAGTTGCTGATGAGTCAGTCTTTTTTTTAGTTTTAAAGAGGGGGATCTCTCAGCAGTCATTATTACTTGTAGTGGAAGTCGATACCTCCAGCTGTGGTATTTAAATCACTGATAATCTTTGGGTCAGTTAATCTAAAATGAGAGGCAGAAATTAAACACACTATACAATGCCCCTGCATAGCTGGTTACATGAGATAATATATCTGGGTTTTAAAAATCTCAAGTTCAAATGCATTTACTTTAATACATGAGGGTAATTTCCACTTCAAACAAAGTCCTCTCTGAACTTCTGAATCATAGAGTGGTGAAAATGATGATAGTTATACAGATAATTACAGCCAGGCAGCGAATCTGTATCGGTTTGAAGTGCAGGTGAAAGAGTTGAAGATGTAACAGCAGCTCTAATGACGTCGCTGTCGACTGTAAAATCATATTACCTCATGGTGTAACGTGACATAATGTCTCAAAGAAAAGAGATACAGTTCGGGGCAGTTTGCTTAATGAGTAGACTGTGCTTCAGCTGGAGGGGTGAGGATTTAACCTCCTCCACCAACAGTCTACACTACAAAACTGTCCTTAAGCAAGGGACGATGCTTTTTAGCTAAACCTGATTTCCTGGTAGAGGAACAAAAGTAAAACTTCTTACATGGTTCATCCAAATTAACATGCTAAGTAATTGTTATAGTCATTCTTTTAATGTGAGAGGCAGAACATTTCCAGTCTTCAGAAAGTGTCTTGCAGAATCAGTAACATCTTTTAAATCACTTCTCAAAACCTCTTTTAGAAAAAGCCTTTTTTTAATGTTAGCCTGAAGTTTTATTTTTCCAGTTTAAATGTCTTTGTTTATTTTACTGTTCTTATTTTATTCTCTGTACTTTAATTTGCCTGGTTTTAGTGAATTGCAGTGTTCTATTGTTTTAATGTTGTTTCCCCCCCATGTAATGCACTTTGATACTTTGTTTCATTATTATTATTCATTTTTGTAGAACCTCCAAAGATTCAGATTCATCAAAGATGGAGAAAGAGTGGGGAAATAGAAATTAAATGAATGTAACACCAGTCATAGGTCAGATTAAAACTACACAGCATATGCCAAGACCTCTGAGCTACACTGCCTCAAGATGAAACTGAAGATAAAGTAAAAGTATATAAAGTCTCGTAGCAGTGATGAAAATTTCAATAAGAGTTGAGCCAAGCCCATTCCTAGAGAAATGAAAGGGAAGGTTAGGTTAAAAAATGCTCTGAATGTTGCTCCCACTCTAACAGCTATACACACCCTCACCCTCGCTAACAGCCTTTGAGATAAGAAAGATTCAGAGATGCTCAGAATGTGTGTGTGTGTGTAAAAGCAAGAGAGTAAGACACTGGAACATAGCCATATCAAGAGCAGAGCACAGCAGGGCAGGCGGAACCAAAGGTCTGTTCCACAGGAGGAGTGATTAAGGCGTTGCGCAAGGCCCACAGGGGAAAGAAAGGGCAGAAAGGAAAGCTCATTACTGATAATGTAGAAGAAGAACTCTCACAGCGTGGAAGACTCACACACACTCACAACATTGCTTAGAAAATCAAGCTCCTTGTGCTTCTGCTGAACCGAGTGCAGTGAAAGTAACTATGTTGCTGATTTAGACTGCAGATGGGTTTTTGTCAGAAGAAGAAACAGTCAATGAAGACCAGTTGGGGATGGGAAAAGAGGGAGGGCAGCCTTTAGGGGTTTCAGCACCTGCAAATTGACTTGTTCTCATTTTCTACATGCAGTAATAGACTTTTTCCCACCATATTAGTGAATTGAAATACCTGATGGTGGCAACAGTGTTCTAATTTTTCTTTCACTACTCAGAACTTAACATGAGTTGACAGATGTAGTTCATGTCTAGTTCATGTCATACAGTAATTTGAGCTTGCAACAAGATATACCTAAAGCCTTTTTCCTTGGCCTGTAATACAGTTTCTTATAAAACTTTGCAAGAAAAAATATTAATGTTTTTTGCCCATGACCTACTTTTCATCCCATCTCATACTGGAGCTTGAGAAAGCAGACAATCACATTTGAATCTTCTCAATTTGAAGATTTTGAATGCTGACGGAGGTGATACGTGATAATACTCTGTGAAGTAAGGAAGAGATCCTGGTAGTGCTGGAACGATTAGTCAATTGATTAGTCAAACGCCACAAAATTAATTATTAATTACATTAGCTGGTTCCAGCTTTTTAAATGTGACGATTTGCTGCTTTTTTTTATATAACTGAACAAAACAAGCAATTTATAGACATCACCTTGAGCTCTGACAGCTATTAACAGTTAATTGATTATGTTAGGTTGAGTTGTAAGCTCATTATTACTTTTCTTCTTTCTTTTGGCTGGCTGGTAGTGGGCAGGGCTTATCAATTAACTCAGAGACCCAGGTGTATTAATGCTGCATTCATGTCATATCAGGGTTATCGTAATTATGAGTTAATAGTCCTCACTATTTTCTTTCACATGCATGCAAACTTTATGTTACAAATTTATGCTACAAATTCTCATGACAAAAATAATCCTCAGATTAACCCATGATGAAAATAATGGGTAGATGCAACCAGAGGGTCCTGGTCTTACTTTACAGTATATGTGCATTCAGGCCGAGGTGGTCTCGCCTGATCTACCTGGTTGATGATGTAGATGCCGTAGTCAATCCTCTGCCGTCTGAGGATAGGGTGGAGGTAGTGGAGCCAGTACTTTAGGTGGTTTTCTCTGTGACGAAACGGGATGATGATGGCCACCTAAACAACAAGGATAGTTTAGGTTGGTAATTTGTTTGTATCCAACGGGAACATTTAATATAAAACCACATTTCTATCAGTTGGCAAACCATTCAAATGCATAATTAAATCAATGCTGGCAAAGTATAATCAGCCATGGTGCAACATTTCTGTTGACGAGATTATGAGACAGTCTTTCAAATCTCTAGAGAGTGTTTGTTTGAGAAATTATGCTTAAATGAACTTTGTTTCATCCTACTGTGAACTGTTCTGCACCAGAAAATAATTTCCATTTAATGTCACAGTGTACATATAGTTGTTTCTGAGCAGCTCAAGGAAGGAGCTCTCAATGGCATTGCAGATTTGAGACAGATTTGAGGACATCCTGTATCTCTGTGCTTTAACTGAATCATTCTTAGCTGTCCAAACAGCCCAAGGTTGAACTGTAATTTGCCACGTAAGTTCATGGTAATTTTGTATTCAGATGAAGACTGGTAGCAAATTGACCTTGGTTTCTGTATAGTTAAGCATTGTGATGAGTACACCTATTTTGGTGTAATCTTTGCTGCTAAAAGAAGCACCCTGACCTCAGTGAAGTGTTATCTAGAGGAGAGACTTCAAACACTTAAATAGACAAATTGTTTTTTTGGCAACCAAATATGATGCTACATTTAGTGTGAAAATAGTGACCACTATTCTGTAAAGAGTTCTGGTTTGCCTTTATAAATGGATTCCAATACTGAGAGAAAATATGGAAGTCCATGTCTGCCAGGAAAAGGAAAATAGGCATCAACCTTCCATCAGATTCCTCAAATTCAGACCCACTCGCGCCTGACAACAGATTCTTCTCTCTTATCCTTTATTGAAAAAATTGTATTTTTGTTTTATTATCTTTTTTTATTGATTAAGTTTTACTTAGATTTTTAGTATCTCTATTACCATTTCTTTATTTTATTTCATTCTTATTTTTATTTTTTTTATCTCAATTTCATCCTTGTTGTTATTTATTTATCTATTTTCTACTTTTATTATCATTATTACTTTATATTTTTTTTAAGTTCAAGAAAGTTCAAGTATAAGTCTTTTATTATCACTATTACTATCTCTCTATCTCTCCAGCATTTACCTGTCCAGAAATGGGCACTGAAACTTGACATTTAACTATTGATCTATGTATGCCCTGAAAATTTGAATAAACAAAACTGTGGAAAAAAAGAAAAGGAAAAATAGATGAAAAGTTAAACATGATAAAATAAAAATGAAAAATTGACTCAGTATCTCATAGTTTGATTTACTAAGTCAAACTTATCAGGTAGTAAGTCAAAATTATAACATAGTTACTCATAATTTTGACTTTGTATCTCATAGATTTGACTTCATATGTGTATTTTTGACTTTGTAGATCATTATTTTGACTTAGTAACTAAAAAGTTTGACTTAGTAACTTAACATTTTGACTTAGTGACTCAAAATTTTTACTTACTAGCTCATAATTGTGACTTACAGTGAGAATTAAAATTTTTACTATGCGTAACTTCTTGTCTTCTCGTTTTTTATTTCTTATACTGGCAGAAATGGGTTTCCATAATAAAATGTGTGAGGATACGTACTTTATTTAAAATATGCTAAACACAGACAGAGAGACTTGTATACAGACCTTCCATCTAGGTCGACAGTCAGGAGGCGTGTAGCGGCCTCCCACCGTCACGTTGGGGTTTTCTTTCTGCACTCGTTCCATCGTCATCTGGGAGCTGAACTCGATCAACAAACGCCCCACTGAGGAAATAAGGAAAGAGTTAGAGGATAAAAAAGAAGTGGAAAGAAAAAACAGATGACATGGAGAAAGAAAGCAAGAGAGGGACCGAGGGACGTAGGGAATGAGGGACAGAGAGAGCGCGCTGTTAGCTTCAAAGCAATACTGTACGTGTATCAAAGCAATGTGTGCAGAAATAATGGTTTCAAGGGATACGCTCTGCATAATGCTGCTTTTAATAAGACGCACAGGCTTTGGAAAACATATATTCCTAAAAAATAAACAAAGACTTTGAAGTCAGTTAGTGTAAACACAACATGAAAGGTAATTACGCTCCTCAGTGATGAAGCCACACCATATGTTATATCACTGCAAATCTATCCATCATTCCTTTGAGTACTGACGGATCAAATGCTAACTAAGCGTGTGTGTTTGTGTGGATGAGATTGCGGGTTCAGACTAATTTAAAAGAAGGGTTGGCTTTAAATCTCTGGCCTGGACGTTCAGGGAGCATGGATCATTAAAATATATGAGCCAGCTTTGCTGTTTGGGCTTCAACCAAAGCCCTGCAACCATAACCCTCATTTTAACAAACCAGGCTTTGAGCACTCATTCTGTAGCAAGATGCAAAATATCACTCATTAGAGCATGTTTTTCTTCAATGTCAGTGTTAGTTAATTTACAAAGCATCACGTGTTTAAAAGAAAAAAACATATTACATGATGTTTGTCACTCAAAATCTATAAATATAGAGGATAATGTCTGTGGATGTGCGATTTGATCAAGGATGTACCTATGACATACCTATAAAGAAGGTACTGTACTTAATTTGTTTTTAGTTGTAAGTGAATGTAATCAATCATTTCAGGTGGGCATGTTGAACATACTGTATTACCCTGCTTCTAAGCAAACACTGATACCACAAATGCCAAATATATATCTAAAGGATAAGGCATGTTGTGTATTTTTCTTAGTCTCAACAAATCCCATGAAAAGACTAAAACCAGCAATTAATTGATCCTACTAACAAGTATTGTCTGTGTAGCCAAAGCCTGATATATTGTTGTCCAAAAAGTATTAAAAACACACCAATGAGCCAAACTGTTGCACTAGGTAATAGGTTCCTTCATTATTATGAACCTGGGCACTGTAGTATATTTTGAGTCAATCCTTCATACATGGTTCTGCTGCCATAAATTGAGCATAGCGTTAGTTCAGGCAGGCCACGATGTCAAGCTCAGCTCACAGTCCCAGCCCACATCAGCTGATGGCTCAGCTGATTCCCTTCTAAGCATTCAACTGGCGCCTTATTTAAGCTGCTTTAGCCTGCCTACCCTTGCTGCTTCCTTTTTTTTAAGCATATTGGTGCTTTAAGTGCTGTAGACTAGGGAGGGACTAGGTTGGTTTTGGACTTTTGATAGGATTTGTTCACAAAAAGAAAACTATAGAATAACATATTAAAACTAGTAGGGCACTCGGAGAGCGCAAACCGCCGCCAAGGCCAATAGTCCAGGCTTCTATGATATGCAAATCTGCAAGCACAACCACTATATATGTCTGAAAATATTTCCTAAACTATTAGAATTACAGTATGTCAAAATATGGTCGTGCCTAGCTGAAGCCTCATCATCTCAACTGTGCATTTATTATGTATTTATTTGCAGGTCGGAAAACCGGAATTCCAGATTCATTCAGAAAAATCACATCCCTGATAGCTTATTTCTTGTGTACCTGCTGCATTTGTTTCTACAGTGATGTTTGAGGTAACTGTTATGTTTTCTTGTATGTTTAGTCGTGGCACACCATTTACTTTAGTTATGACGGGTTTGTGCATCCACAACGAATTCAGTTCATTTTGCCATAGACACCGGTGTAATGAAAACGAAAAATGATTCTTGTATCCGCCCTGTGATTCGGATATGCTCCAAAATGTAATGGTTTCTTCTTTGGCCAGTGCTACACCCTTCCATCGAGTTTCATGAAAATCAGGCCAGTAGTTTTTCCCTAATCCTGCTAACAGATATACAAACCGAAGACATAACACAAGACAAGACCGAAAACATAACCTCCTTAGAGAACATTTACATTTAAATGATCACAGCTACCAGATAAATTATTCTGTTTCCATTGATTAAAAGTACAGGTAATGTATGTCTTGTGTTTCATGATATGTGTATGAGTACACAGTAAGAGAGCGCTGTACTGCAGAGAGGAGCGAGACAGAGAGAGATGAGGCCAATACAGGTGTATGAGTTAGTAATCCACTTAGCATTGACATATGAGTTTTGTGTTGAGAGGTCTCCTCCAATCAGTGCTGCACAGGCGAGGAGCATGATCGATGCCAACAAGGTTACATGTTCATAACACACCTCTTTATTATACCACAAGAGCTGAATGCAAATAGTCCCAACAGCCCTCTCCCCTGACCACTTCTGCTCATCACCTTCCATCCTCTCCACTCTCATCCACACTCATGTCTCTTTTTTCCTCTTCCTCTCTCACACTAATGAGACAGTAAGTGGAACATAGTGTTTGCATCTTGTCTCAAAATGCTGTTAGTTGGCTTGCAGACAGCAACAGAAAGACACAGTGACAGAAAATACAAATTCTAGCACAAAAAGATGCTATTTTTAGATCAGAAGTCATGCTGTTTTTTGACACAAAGTGTTTAATTAATCAATGCAGTTACCTTTGAGTACCATGTAAATAGTGCAGTGATGTCTTCTGTAAAGCCACATATTAAATATCATTTCACCCCCCACCATCTCTTTTAAATTTAAAAAAATAACCCACTTCAGAAACCTACATTATGCTTTATTTAGGGCATGTCTTAAATCAAGTACAAGGCAATGAGAGCATTGTGTGTTTTTAGTGCACAGTGTCTCTGCGGCAGATAAAGCTCCCTGACTGTAATATCACTGTGTGTTCAGTTAGTAGCTGTACAGTATACACCGGGTTTTCTGGAATCACAAAGTGCTGTATTTAGTTTTAGAACAACTCCTCTTGAGGCCTGCAGAGAAGCCTCTATCCAAACAAGCATGCAGCAACATGACTGCACTAAACTCTAACATGCGGCTCAAGTGTGAATCAAAATGATAACCATGCAGTGTCAAAGGCACAAAATCTTTACATTCTTAACACTTCTAATTAGGGATCAAACTCAGAGCTCTGATATCCAATATCTGAGAGTTACCTGCCAAAAACATCCATTGTTTTAAAAGAACTGTTCGACATTTTGGGTAATACACTTATTCACTTTCTTGGCAAGAGTTAAGATGAAAAGGTTGATACCACTCTCATGTTGGTGCGTTCAGTATGGAGCTAAAGCCAGGAGCTTAGCTCAGCACAAAGCAGGGGGAAACGGCTAGCCTGGCTCTGTCCAAGGTTCAAAAATACTCTTACAGTATCAGCACCTCTGCAGCTCACTAAATTACACATATCTTGTGTGTTTAATTTGTACACAAACATAAATATAGAAACGTCTGTTTGTGGTTTTCCGGGGAATTATGTGCTGTAACTTTTTCTTGACAAAAAGCAGCCGGGTGCAGGAGTCTTGTCAACCATGAGTGATGGATGGCTGGATGAACTGTTGTTTGTCAAGATAGCTGCAGCACATAACTCCCAGTAAAACCACAAAATGTCATTTATTTCATTTTTGTTTGCTAGCTGTTTCCACCTACTAATCTAAGCTTTTTATGCTAAGCTAAACGAAAACGCTTTCAATTTTCTCATTTTTTGGCAAGACATAAGCACACTTCCTGAAATGATAAACTATTACTTCAATTCAAGAAGGTGCCACCTTCCCACTGATGTCCTTGTTTGCTTAATGTTTGTCTTCTGCATTTGATTTACCACCAACACACCTCGTCAATACAGCTATCTCTAGATTCTGTTAACAAAAAGTTCAAACCAACTGACAAAAACTGATCAGCGGCACAGGAAGTGATGCACTTTAGTCACATGCATGTTTTTGTTTTGATTGGAAAAGATGGTGACAGGAAGAGGTCAGTATGCTTCCAAATAGTCTGGTGACGTGAATAGAGGAACCTTTTAAAATAACAACTGACATCATTTTGCTCTGACACAGAAGACATGAATAATACAAAGTGTGTGGGTGGGTGCGTGTGCGTATCCTGTAAAAGAGAGATAGGGGTAAAATGTGCATGTATGTGTGCATGTAAGAAAAAAGGGAGAATGTGGATTGTGTTTGAGCTAATGTTGGTGGAAGAAGCAGTGATAAATGAGAGTTGTAATGTGTGGTAGGTGATAGAGGTGCAATTATCACACATGCGCACACACACACACACACACACACACACACACACACACACACGCGCGCGCGTAATATCTAATGCTTATCTATGTGGTGATATTACAGTAATACATTATAATCACACAGCTTCTGCGACACCCACTGCACTTTGGGGGATACATCACTGCTTTGTCTGCAAATATACACTATACACAGGCATCCACACACACAAACACGCACACGTACACACACACACACGCGCGCATACATACTATATACACACCATATTTTCACCCCCACAATAATAATGAACCAAATCTCTGAGCTATTAGGTTAGTAGCACATGTACTGACACAATACAGTGAGAGCAGACCTGAGGCAGTAAGCACTGCACACACACACACACACACACACACACACACACACACACACACACACACACACACACACACACACACACACACACACACACACACACAGAGTGAGTCTGCCTATCTGAGGCTGTGATTCACCCTGGGTCAGACTTGACAACAAGGAAACAGAAATAGGAGAAAAATGAGAGCACTTGAGTGTTTTGTTGGTTTTGAGGATTTTGTGTGAAGTTGCATCCATTCACAAATTTTAGTGCTCTTTGCTTCTCTTCCTCTCTCTTCCCATCTCATTTTGTTGATTTGTTCTGCAATTCTCACCACATAACTCACATAGCAAAGCTGAAATATTACTGAAATATTACAGACAACATTCACACCTCTGCCTCCCTTGCTATCACTTGCACTCACTCTCCATCAGGCCAGTTCTGAACACAGGATCCATGTGTAGAGGTTTTAACAGTCCAACTGGTTCATCGTAACCAAGACTTGACCCGAGACATAAGTAGGGCCATGTCGAAATTATAGTCTGTTGCTCCAGTCTATTGCTGCAGATATTGGGTCTGTGTGTCAATACGTCTATCAGCCATGATCATGTGGTGTATCACTGCAGGAGAAAAATGTGTTTCTTGAGGTGAGGCCGAGAGTGTGAACTGTAAAGTGTATGTTAAGTTGTGGAGCGTCATGCTGCTGCCACTGTTGGTGTTCTCTCTCTATTCGAGTATGTTTGGGTCAACTGCATTTCAAATTGGGTTTCATAATCCTCTTTATACACCCCTGGTTTAGGTATGTTTTCCATGTGTCCATTTTGGATTGGGTACACAATTTTGGATCAGTGAAATCCTCTAATTAAAAGGTTTCTAATGTTAAATTATAGAAAAACATTCGCTAACTAAAATCTGTTCCAATTACAGATTGCCTTGTAGGGCTGCAACTTTGAGTATTTTCTTAATTTATTTATCTATGAACTACATTTTCCATTTTATTAATTGATCACGTTATCAATAAACTAATAGCAATCACTTGTATGAGGCCAAATTGTGTTTTAAAATAGCTTATTTTGTTTACCGGTCAGCCAATAAGGCACTTATAGTGTTACAAAGTTGTAAAAAAAAAAAAAGAAGCAAATCCACACATTTTTAAAGGTTTAACTGACAAATATTATAAATATTATAAAAATTATATTTGGGATGTTTACATTTTGATGATTAATTTAATGATAAACTGATGATTAAAATAGCCAATAATTACTTTTTATGCTATTCAAATAGTTGCACAAATGTCCCATTTAAAGGGGACCTGTACAGATGTTACACATTCAAGTCTGTTTACATTACTGCATGTGTGAAAAAAGTTCTATAAAGCCTTTTGTAGCTTTGTGAAGTCACTTGAGTCAGAGTCAGTTGTTGCTGAAGACTACACGTTTGAAAATGACAGAAATCTGGGGGTGTGGAGTTAGAAAGAAGTAAAGTTACCAGATCTGTAGCCCGCTCCTCATCTCTGCTTGAGGCTAGCAGCTCAAGGCTACATTAGCTGCTATTAGCATAAGACACCCGAATCTCAGACCAAGCTGTTGGTGGTCAAGTTGCATTGTGGGTAATGTAGGTTTTGAAAAAATGAAGAATGCATGGAATAAAAAAGACAATATCTTTGGTTCTGTGTCATCAATTTTGCTACTTTTTACCTGTCAATTGTGAGTCCAACAATGTTATAGAATCAGAATCAGAAATACTTTATTGATCCCCGTAGGGAAACTCTTTGTTACAGTAGCTCGTTTTTACGTCAGTGCACACAGGAGAAAGTACTAGAAAAAAATAAACACTATAAAACAGGTCAGAAATAAATTAAGTATCCTGTCGGTATAAGTATAAGATAAACTAAGTGTCAAGTACCAAGTGGGTTTACTGGTTGGTGATGAAAGTACAGTCTAAAATACAATGTAACTCCTTATAGAAGTGCATTGATAAATCGGTAGAGTACTCCTGTAAGAGTAACAGCAGTTTAACATTGATTAGCCTGTTAAAACACAACTTCATTGTATGAGTCATTCTGCACAAGGATAAATCAGGCTACATATTCCCAGGTATTTGAGGGGGGGAAAGGCTTCATCTTTTACTGCTTTGTCTAAAACTGTGCTTCGCATAATAAAAAAAGACAAACTTTGAAATGATGTCTTTGTTCAGTGACTGCATTACAACCTTTCATTTCTCACCTCTATTACATCTCCATGCACAGTAACTGCTATTTTAACACATCATCTTCCTACATAGGTGCTTGGGATCAAATCTGAATAAAAAGAAAAGAGTGAACTAATTTGATTCCATCTGGCAGTCTGTGACAGCCACACAGTAACTAAACAACTTTCTTTTTCCTCTGAAGTCTGAATCCATGTACAAAACACCATGACTTGCAGTGTCCTCACAGAGTCACTGGTCAGGCCATCTGACCACATAAACTACACGACAGGCTGGTTGTTAATCAGCAGCCCTGTTCTGGGACTTCCTGTGCCTTCATGTTACTTAAGTGACAACTGAAGCAGTGCCAGGGTCGGATTTCAGGGAGACGTTCTGAGTTTAAAATTGAGTTTGGTTCTTTGGCTTTGGATGGGTGAATAAATGGAAAGAAAAAAGGAGAGAGAGAAAAGAAACAAGAGAAGGGAAAGTGAAAGGAGAGAAAAAGAGGGCGGGAGCGATTGTTCCTCTCCTTCTGCCTCCCACTGACACAGACTCTGTGACAATAGAGACTTTCAGCTCTCTGAATCTTATTAGCCTGTCCACTCCCTCCTTCTCCTCTCTTTCAATCATTTACAAGAGCCTCTATCAACTGTGGACTGTAATTGCTATTCTTTCAGAAAAGGGGACAAAGAGAAAAAGTGGTGGAGGTGGAGTAAATGAGATGTGATGGAAGAAGGGAATGAGAAGGAGGAAAAATGTGGAGAAAGGGAAAGAGTGGAAGAAAAAAAGTCTTCAAGTGAAGCAACTACATGTACAATGTATATTTTTCTCCTTCTACTATATATTTAACTGTATGTTGTCATGCTCCTCTTCTCTTGTCACCTCTTTTCAGGAGTCCTCATTGTGGATCTATTTTCTGAAAAATATTTGTGGCAAAGGCTGTGATCCTGTTCGTGTGTGTGTGTTTCTGTGTCTGCATGTAAGTATGTGAATTTACTGGATCTGGGGATTATTGGTATCTAAAAGAATCTCCTCCACATGCAAAACATCCAGTAATTTCTTTGTGTGGGTGTGTATTAATGCACAAGTGATAAAGGGTTAACAGTGGTGTATTCACAGCCCACAAACAGTACAAAGGGCTGCCACTGCGCCCTCCACGAAGTGACAGATTTGTTCTCACAAGCCATGTTGCTGGAAAACGAAATCCAGATGACAAAAAAAGGAAACATCAATGTTATAAAGAGGATAATGTGGAACTGGTCTTGGATTAAAAGGTTGCTATTCTGCAGTTTCCTTGAGAGCACAACAGAGAGAATTTTCAAAAATAGTCCAACTGATATTTTCAATGACTGAATTTTAAGGGGATAATAACATAACCTTGACAAAACATTGTACTCTGATTCCTGCCTTTTTCTCTGCAGCAACAGCGGTTGAGGCTGATGGTCGTCATAGTGTTAAGAGCCAGAACCAAACAGAAACCAAACAGAAACCAAAAAACAAAAACAAAGTTGGCCATAAAATAAACCTACAGTTGTTAACTTATCCAGAAGACTCCAGTGTTTCTATGTAGAGAAACACTGAGGACATCATTAAAAGAAAACATTCAAATGGGAATTTAAAGTGTGGAAATTACCAGAGCCAGTGGTTACTACTACTACTTCTACTTTGCATCTCTATGAACAATACAGCCAGTAACAACAGCATTAAACAGGTAGGACCAAAGCAAAGCAGCCGCAGTATCATGAGAAAGGGTGAGAGCTTGACAGATTATTAAGACCACCTCAAAGTCTTGTTTGAATGGGACTGATGAAGACTAGGCTGATACTGGTCAGCTGACTTGTTCACAACTTTAGTGCTCTGCAAGAAATGCTTCATATGGTCGTTTAACTACTGTACAGTGTACGTATGTATATATAAAATGATTAAATAAAAATAATTCTACAAGTTCTCTTTGTTTTGTATATTACTTGAAATCAAAGACCTCAGCTCTGCCACAGACGTTTTCCCTCGGATTTGTTTTTTCCCCCGCTTCTTCAGACACGTTGACAGCCATGAATAGAGCGAGTAAAAACTATTTTTATTTTCTAGCGTAATCGTAGAAAAGGTTTCAGTCGTAGTCATCTGGACACTGTTTTCAGAATCAAGACGTTTCGGCTCCCATCCGGAAGTCATTCTCAATTGTGAAAAAATGGGACGGGAACTAAACTACGACTGAAACCTTTTCTACGATAGAACACTCCTGGACGAATGAGGGACCTTTAATGCGTAATGTACTTCAAACAACCTGTGTGCGTGCTAACACGTACGAGTGCGAATTTCAAGCAAGCTGATGAAAGTAATTATAGCATGAAGCGCAGATACAAGTACTGATTCTGTGAAAAGTCTTCAGTGTCCTACATCAAGCAACAGTACTTTTGTAAGCATTTATTGAAGCACCACTCAATGCTCTATTCAAAACCCAGTGTTGTGGATCGTTACCCAAACAAGCAAAACGAAAAGCACTTAATGGCTCAACTCCATGTACACAGTATGCTCACCGATGTGTTTTTGTTCTGAGACAGAAGAGGTTGGAAGTAGGGGGCATGAAACAGATGGAGAATGCATGTATCACAACATCGAATCCTGGCACAAGAAACAGGGTGTGTGAAAAGGGAGACAGAGAGGGGTGGACAAAGACGGCATCAGAAAGAATAAAGGAAGGAAAGAGCATGAAAGAAGGGAGTGGAGAGTGATAGTATTTGAGAGATAGAAGGACAGCAGAGGGAGAATAAACAGACAAACAGAAAAGAGAGGAATGAAACAGCTGAAGAAGATGGGAGAAAAACAACGGAAAAGCAAGGTGAAGGGGGGGGTGACAGATAGTGTGAGATCGTGAGCCAAATTCCATGGCAACACAACACCAGTGAAATGAAGGTGTTGTTTCACTACCCTGCAGTACTGTTACTGTTACTGTAACTGTTCAGTTTCTAATTTGCTTTGTACAACAGGCCTTAATTTATTGTATCATCTAACTACTTATTAGTTCTGCAGGCTTCAGGAAGTTAAATTTAAGACCCTTTTTAATCCCACAGAGAATGCAATTTAATTCCTCTTTCATGGTCATACCGGCCAAAGTATGATGGAAAACCAGCAGGGACAATAAGGCATGGTATTGTTCATTATTATAGCACATTTTTCCACTACTTCCCAGAAGTATATAACAATCATTTCTAATTATATAACTAATTAAATTAACATTACCTGGACCAGGATAAACAACAGAAAATGGATGGATGGATTAACCAAGGAAAATGATTAATTCATTTAAATTAATTTAAGTTTTTATTGCCATTATGAGAAAATAAGCTTCCTAACTACTGTAGGCAATGGTAGTGGGAGTGTTTGCTACAATTCTGATGGTGCTGACTGAAACTCCACAAAAAAGGATTGAACTGCCTCGTATGCACACAATCCACTGTCAAAATAATCCCAAATTTAGTTTTTGTGTGTGTTTTTGTGGCCCGACGGCCTGCAATCACATACAAAAACATTTTAAAACTAACATTACTGCCTACAGCCAGGCAATATAAAATATTTAAGACTAAATTAAATTTAAGACTTTTTAATACCTCCTAATTACTTTTTTTGAGGACACTCAAAACTTTTTAAGACTTTTCAAGACTGGCCGATACCCTGTATTTGTGTCTCAATTCCATAATACATACTAATTATAACCAGTTCTGAGTATATAGTACATTTATGTGTGACGTTGATATGAGTTGCACAATGCTATGAATTAAGGAGATGAGCTACTCGCAGCTGGAATTAAAAACAAACTGCAGATGGTGGTGAGACAGCTCCAGGAAAATCTTTGGCAAAACATTTAGCTTTCTCTATGTGTAGAAGATAATAGCTTCTTGCAAATTATTCACATGGCATACTAGCAGTTTTTGCTCATAGAATAATTTGACAGTACTAATGAAAATTGGTGCCATCTACGTGTTGCTTTGAGCCTGTTTGTCTCAGTGTCCTGGGGTGGATACCAAAGTCAAGATGACGCCAAAGTCAGACATGTTTAATTTTACACTTAGTGGCTTTAAGGTTGAATAGCATTAGCTTTCCAAAGTTGGGCTTTGATCATTTCCTGTTACTACAGAATGGTAAAATACATACATTTCTGCAAATACAGTACACCATGAAAATTATTAGTATATATAGTACATATAGTGTATTATCAGTATGTAATATGGAGAAATGTCATTATGTCCGGCAATATTGGGTGTACTCGAGCGATTTTACCTTCATAAATACAGGTAACTTTCAAGATTTACCTAACAGCAACAATAAGAACAATGGCACTTCCTTTTATTGCTCACAAATAAGCAGAAAATGCCCTCAATCATAGGAAAAGAAGGACAGCAGAAAAAATTTTGTTGTTTTTAATTACATGGACTGTTCAATTGCCTCTTAAAAAACAGACAATTATGCGAGCATAATCCTTGATGATCATCATCCTATTAATCTGGAATTAACCTATTCCAAGTAATCTAGGGACGACAGCCACAGTAAAGCCATGTTTTGTGCTGGCTCTAACAACCATACAAACTTTTGTGTCCTTCCCTAGATGCTGTTTTTGGCATGATTTGGACTGCTCTCCCTATTACATGATATCAAATCTGTATGACTGGCAGAGGAGACGACACTAGCATGCCAGCATGAGTCTGTGTGTGCATGTGTGTGTTTGGCGGTACAACTGCAGGTCTCACTGCCACTGTCCAGCTGGCACACTAATGTGGTAGTTGGCACATATGCTGACACACACATTACAACCACTATTCTCGGAAGAATCAGTATCCTGAAACAGCCTTAGCCAAGCGAATGAGGACTCCAAGGTCATGATGCTGTCAGAGCACTGCGTGGCTTGGTGTGGTCAGTGTGGACAGACATGAAATGGTGAAGCTGGGATTACAATGTAGACTCAACTTTTCATGCTGCCAGGACACTTCAGCCTGGAATAAACACTGCAGAATATATTAATCATCGGCCCAGAGCTGAGTTTAAGTTTCAGAGGTAAAAAAGTCAAGTAGCATGAGGTAATTTTAGGATTTTGTCAGGAAGACAGACAGCGAGAAATAATATTAATATTAAGCTAAAACAGTACAATGGGCCTCATGCAGAAACATTCTCTTATAGGTCCAGTGTGTAATATTTAGGAGGAGCTATTGGCAGAAATGGAATATAATATTTATAAGTATGTTTTAATTAGTGTATAATCACCTGAAAATAAGAATCTCTAATATTTTCTCTTAATTTTCTGTTAAGAGAAAAAACTCAACTCTAGATGCACCAAACATTCTTAACCATCCAAATCTGCTCTTATCCAGGTGTGCTGAATGATGAAGCCCATTTGATCATAAATTGGAGATAAATTAAGGCTAGGTGTAGTGCTGTGTGCCACATGCCCACAAATTGGAGAGATGCCACCAAAAAAAAAAGCTGTAAGAAGAAGAACTTCAGCATTAGTGAAATCGACGTACTGTTAAATAAACTTAAACAAAGTAAACATTTTTCAGAGCGTCAGCACTGGCGTTACAGGAAAATCAAAAACCCAGCAATGGCAAACATTTGTGATGCTGTAAATGCCGTATCAGCAGAGGGACGCACAGTAACTGAAATTAAAAGAAAATGGTTTGACATGAAAATGGAAGCAAAAAACACGCATGATGACAACTAGAGGAGGACATGAGGAGGTGGCGGTCTCGCAAGTAAGAATTCAAGAAATAATTGGAAAGGTGGCACTGACAGGTGTCCAGTCAGACGCTCCACTTGACAGGGATGCCGCTCCAGGTGCTTTCTGAGTATCTGAAAGTATCTGACACAGACAGTGATCCACTGCCAGGCACATCAGGGACTCAAGCCCCACCAGTGATGCATTTACAGACACACCAGTTGCTAAAGGTACATTTTGCACCTTCATGTTGGAGATCTACTATATAAACTCCTTAAAACTAATTTATACATATAACTTTTTTTTTCTCAAGTTGTCTCTGATCCTGTGTTTGTTGCACAAAGTGGCAAAGCTAAAATGGTACAATGTGAGCTACGTTGGTGGCTTTGTTGATCATAAAAGCTAACATTGAGCGTAAATGAAACGTCAATAACTTTAGCGGCTACCTTTGTTGCTCATGAAGGCTAACGCTAAGCTAAAATGATACAATGTCAGTTATGTTAGCTGCTTTGTTTATCATAAAGGCTAAAATTAAGCTTAAATGCTAGGCTAAAATGCTAGGCTACTTTGTTGATCATAAAGGCTAAAATTAGCTGAAATTAAATGTCAATAATGTTAGCTGCTAACTCTGTTGCTTAAACTGATGATAAGCTAAAATCCAAAATTTTAAGTTACATTAGCTACTCTGTTGATTATAAAAACTAACAATGAGCGTAAATGAACCATCAATAACGTTAGTTGCCAACTTTGTTGATAATAAAGGCTAATGCTAAGCTAAAATGCTACCATGTCAGTTATGTTAACTGCTTTGTAGTCTATAAAGGCTAACAATAAGCTTAAATGAAATGTTAGTAATGTAAGCTGCTAACTTTGTTGATCATAAGGCTAATATTAGTTGCTAACCTGGTCCAATATCAAAGCCAAACGTACAGAGACAAGAAAAAGAAGAGAAACTAGAGAAAAATAACCGAAAAAAAAAACTTGAGATTCTGCTACATGTTGAGATAAGCTAGCATCTAAGCTATAATCACAATACACAGCAACATTCTGCATACAAATAGTCAGTGCATACAATGCTAGCTAGCCAACAGCTACATCTAACATTTTTACTATTGGTACATTGGCAGTTTCTGGTGAAAAAACGCGGCAATAACAATCTGAATGCACCTCAAGTCCTTTGACATCCAACACTTTTAAGTTCCAAGAAAGGAGGATATATTTAATACTCATTTGTAAGAGAATAGCTGCTGAAAAATGTGCCCACATATATTTCAATATACAGTCTCAGGAGACGCACAAAAGTTGTTTTCAGGCTAATTGAGAGAATACAGAATACAGTTATTTAATCTCATTAAACCTCTAGTATCAGATCTCAAAATCCTAACAATACTTTCTGGCTATTAGAATGTCAATCTGGACGACTGGATGAACTGTTAATCCTACAAACATGAATATATCTTTGCCTAACCTAGAAGGAATTTTTTTAGTAGAGGTTCAAACGGAGAAGGAACAACTAAATACTCTTTCAGGGAGCAGTTCATGTCTAACACATATTTCTCACTGAACTGAATCTGACATTTGACATTTCTGAAGGCTGTACTTTGACACTTCTCGCATGTATGTGTGTATTTGCACACATACACACACACACACACACACACACACACACACACACACACACACACACATAAACCCATCTGAGAGTATCAGTGTCAGTGTATCAGTGTCTCTCTGTTCACGTCTGTCTTGATCTTCCTCTGTTTTAATCTCCTTTCCTTCTTTTCTCCCTGGAATTTCTTTCGTCTGTCCGTCACCATTAAAGGCTATCCAAACACGTCCGACTGTGTGTGGACGCAAATGCTAAACACACACACGGACATCAGACACATGCCCTGGTAGACTTCACTTCTTGAAAGAAACGTAGTTCGGAAATTAATTAAGGTGGAAAGAAGAAGGGGCCAGATGGACAAATAGAGGGGAAAATAAACACAAATACAATTTAAGTTGAATTTTAAGTGTTGATAGAAAGAAGATCAAATGGAAGAGGGAAGGGGATTTGATAGTTTGGGGGCAGCTACTACTACAAGAGCTTTTGGTTAGAGGATCTCAGTTTTCTAATAGTGAGGGCAGGAGTTCAGAAATGTAAGGAGAGCATTTCTAGAGCTAGCAGGGTGCCAATGGAGGGATTCAATAATCAGAGTAATATGGTCTCTAATTTTATTCGTGCCCCTGGTACTCTGTCGGACAACCATGAGGAGGGAGGGATGTTGGTGGGGCCCGACAAAAGCTTGGATTAAGGGCTGACTTTCAACAGATCGCAGTGAGGGAGCTGCTCTGCTACGTACAAAACCCTGACCCAGAATCAGGTCGTCTGCAAGTGATTTAGCACCATCAGGAACGGCTCTACTCAGCGAACGAAGCTGGTTATCCAGGGCCAACCAAAGTTCCGCGGAGCTATGATATCATTACGCTTATGCTCTAATCTTGATCTCTTGCAAGAGCGTTCTGAACTAGCTGGAGAACAGACAGAGAAGGATGAGTGATACTTAAACACAAAGAGTTACAGTAATCAAAGAGGATGGATATAAAGGCACGGATGACTTTCAAAACACACACAAAGAGACGGAGAGGCGGCGATGTACTACACTTTAAATGAAGATGCATCAAAAAGTGATGGGATCCTCATTAAAAATGTAGCTAAATCCTCAAATCGGGTGTATTCCTCCATTAAATCGTCACTGAAACAACAAACTCTTCTTCACTACAGCAAACAGCTTAATTTGACCTCTAAAAGTGTTTGTATGGTGGCTCATTGTTTAATGATTTTGCACTCTATTGTAATTGGTGTAAAATGACAATGACTATGAGGGTAAAGTGCAGGCTCTATGTTTTAATTTGAGAGCCTTGCAGCTACAAGATATAAACACAGCCGTTACAGTGTTTTTCAACTCTGCAAAATATGGGCTTCTTTTTTTGTTACTTAGCTCAATTTGGGAAACAAGCAAAGAAAAACTCCAACTGAAGTCATCCATGCTTGACTCAAAACTCATTGCTACTGTAGCAGCAGCAGCAGCAGCACAATGAATCAAAAGCAGCTTGATAAGTCAGACCCTCGTTTACTCCACAGTGCATCACCGTAATTAGGAGCCACACAGAGTCACGGATGAATCCTCACAGAAAATAGCAGAAATAGAAAATAGAGTAACCAAAAAAAATATGATTTCAACTGTACCAGATTTTTAGTTTCATGTTAACATTATTTTTACTATTATCATATGGTTTGTAGCCGAAATAGTAGTACAGAAGCATTTAAGTAGCTCTGTTTGTGAGCTCTAGGGAACCAGCTTCTCAAATCTATAATGTTTTGCACATCTTACAAACATCTTTTACATTTCTGCATTTTTCATTATTTTGTGGGTAACAGTGTAACGGCATGTCTACCCAAGAGGTGTTTCAGGCTCGAGTACTTATGCAGCAGTTTGCTAGGCTGCATTTACTGACCCAAGCTGACAATGTGGGTGGCTTTACTTAAACTACAGTTATTTCTTTTGTCTGTTCAATCACATGTAATATTAATACATTTACCTTTATGAGCATTGGCAGATGATTTTCTCCAAAGCAAAGTTCAAATGAGGTAGAATCCAAGCCACAGTACATCAAGTACAATAGTACAAAAGTAGGATATATACAAATGTTTTTAATTACCAAGCCGAATCTTAATCTGTCCAAACACTCTGGCAACCTGAAATAGAGGCATTACATTCACTAAAAGCTGTAATCTGACTTTTTTGCAAGAGCTGTGGAAATCAGACCTAGGTCTGTGTGCCCAAAGTAATAAGAGCATGGACTGGAAAAGAAAATATGAATACAATAAGTAATAAGTGCCCTTCATAATGGGAATTGAACAAAAGACGATAATGAGTTTAAATGAGTCATTTAGAAAACTACCTGGTGCCAACTACTCACAACTGAAAATGTTATTTAAGCAGAGCTGCAGGTAAGACAGGCAGAAAGACACAGAAAGATATACCGGCAGACAGAGTGGCTGAAAACACCCTGAGGTATGAAGGAAAGTGCAGACTGTTAGAGAGAGAGAGAGCTACAGAGCGAAAGAGAGAGAGAGGGATGTTTTCAATCTCTCCACCTGGTGGTGTTTGCTCAGCCAGCAGCCCTGACAGGCTGGTATGGACTTCCCCCACACCTGAGGTCTCTCCCGCTCTTCTCTCTCCATTTATAAACTGACTTCTAAAATGAAACATGGTCTGCAGTCCAGAAAAAAATAGAGGTATTTCTCAGTTTCAGCTGCAGCGTACCTGCATACATTAATGATTTATGCTTTGAGCTGCAGCTTAAATCAGCACTCAGGAGCCACTGTTAAAAGGCGTTTGCATTCGACCTAGAAGCAACTAACAGCACAGTTGGAGTCTTCCTCTAAAAAGGAATAAAATTAATACATTTCGAAAACATTTTCCCTTCCAAAACTTTTTTTCTAGCCTGGAAATCACAATTTTCATTGCTTTTGCAGCTGCTTCTGTGTCCTGCAAATGAACAATGAAAAATGACTCTATCCGGCATACAAAAAGCAATACAGTACACACACACACACACATTTACAAAACAGGTGGACTTTAGAGTTTACTTACTATGATCAGAGATATGATGTTCACAGCACAATAATAATAATAATAAGGAGTACCAACATAAACAACACTACACGGACATGTACACACACACACAAACCTTGGGGCTCGTGTCTGTGTGTACATGTCTGCAGCTGATGAAGATATCCATCTGTAGGAATGAGAACAGACAGCAAGGTGGGATTCCTTTCAGTTTTGACAAAACACACACCTCAGCCAATTCAATTACAGATATACACACACACACACACACACACACTAACACAGAGCGAAACGCTCAATAACAATATATCAAAGCCTTCATAACAAATCACCTCCTTTCACCTCTTGTTCTTGTACGTTGTGCCCCAAACAACAGCGATCATTCAACAGAACAAAATACAAAAATGAAAACATGGCAGGGCGACCTATTAGAAACAGAAGGAAAAATACTGCAATAAAAAGATAATGAATCTATAAGTAGGCATAAATGCAAATGTGGTCTCACGAAAAGAGAGAGAGTGTTACATTTCCACCAAAAGTAATGCATCATTCTTCACAAACATTTGAAATATAACAATAAATAAAATGTGAAACAGCCATGTTTCAACTGCTCTGACGCGAATACATTTTCGTCACAAAGCTTTCAATGATTTGATAAACTGTTACTATAAACTGCTAGACTGCTTGGAAACAACTAAAACTTATCATTATAACCTTGATGAAGGTAGGATTTATTGCAGGACTGTTGTGTTAGACTGCTTTAGGATTAGGTAGGTGTACCTGGCGTGAGTGTATAAGTTACAAGTTCATATTCATGTGGCCTAAATTGTAATGTAAGAGAGTACTAGCAGGCTGTTGCTAGTATAATATCACACTTATATAACATAATTTTACTCATGTTCAGTTCGGTATTTCTAGGAGAAAAAGTGCAGAAATGTACTAGTTACTTAACACATCATTTCTTATTTGAGAAATGTAGAAACATCTGCACTCAAATAAGCCTAAAGCCTATTTTTGTTGGAATTATTTAAGTTTCTATCCCACTTTTTTCATTTGAAACATCACAGTTGGATGTAAACTTGGAATACGTGGATGTAAAACCATTTACAGACAGGCAGAAAGTCTCTCAAAGCCACATTCACAAAATGACACACTGCCCACACACACACACACACACACACACAAGATGCTGGACTTTGGCAGAGGCTCAAATGGGAGCTGATTTAACTGATGTAACTGCAGTTTTGCTTTTCTGCTGGGTAGAAACCCCTGGCAACCCAACTCTATCCATCTCCAAAGTCACAGTGACAGATCCGATTTCAAGAGAGTACTCTGAAAGACCTGAAAGAATAAAGGGAAGAGGAGAACGCTGGAGGGAGGAGGAGGAGGTGAAAGAAAGGAGAAACAGAAAGCTGAGGAAAGTGGGAAAGAATAATGAACTGAGGGAAAGATATCAAGTGAGGCAGAGGTAGAAAGTAAAGTATGTAGAGGCAGGGAGAGAGAAAAATGAATGGACAGGAAAGAGGGAGAAGGGGGGGAGACAGACAGAGATAGAGAGAGAACGCATGGAAAAGGAGGAGGAGAGAGGAAGGACAGAAGGCTTCTTTTGTTTCCTCTCCATCAGCAGCTGTCCTCTCCTCCCTGTTCAACATGCTCTTTCATCTCGAGCCATGCAGAGATAAAGAGAGAGAGAAACAGAGAGGAGAGGAGCGGAGAGGAGGACAATGCTACTGATCATAAGCATCTCTCAAAGTAATCTGATCTTCCTGCCTCTTCTCTGCTGTCTTCATTCTCTCTCCTGTAGAAACCTGAGTGAGTTGTGCTGCAGCTACCACGATGGTGTAATATCACTCATCCAATGAACCTGTCAAACACGGTCAACATGTGAATGAGGCAAAAGTCTTCCCGTATTTCATGCATTCACACGTCCTATATTGGAATGTATGTTGGTTAGAAAATGCATATGGATACAGGAAGGTGAAAAATGGCGGCCAGCAAAAAAACACCACATGGTATGTGGATGGGAAAGACAGATTCTTTCATTCAAATAACATAAATATTTTCTTGGAAGGTGCAGTAACAGAAGAGTTACTGTCACTCTTTCAGTGCAATTTAATGTTTTAATCTTGTTGCTCCCTAGAAATTCTAATAGCACTACACACACTGATCCACCCTGTCTCCTACAAAATCTCTTTATATACTAGTAATTTGCTTCGCCAAATACATTTTGGAGGAAATTTAACTGCTGCCTGCATTAATTTGCATTCACTGGTAGCATTTGTTCCAATCTTGTTCTTACACTGCACAAAAGTCATGGGGAGGAGGTTGGGTGGACTTTTGGATTCAGCATCGCACATGTTGTATAGGTTTAGGCTACTACAAAACTTGGCTATGGTTAGGGAAAGATCATGGTTTGGATTGAATATTGAATAATAGTCTCAATCCCATCTCTTGCTTCAAGTCAGTGTTGATGTTTTTGAATATTTAAAAAAGACAATAATTATTCTCTGACCTTAACCAAGTGCTTTGAGGTGCCAGGAGTAGATATAGAGCAGTGCAAACAACTGAAATACACCAACAGACACGTTTTCTGTTGGCAGGCAACAGTTTGCAGATACATTCAATATAAACATGTACTTGTTATACTGATTTAAAAAAAAACTCCTGGCACTGCATTTATATAATTGCTAATGCAAAGAAGTGGTATATGGATGTATTTTTTTAAGTGATAGTGAAGTCTTGTACTGATTTTGATTAGTATATTTTTGCATATTTAGATGGAAACATAGATACAGTTAAAGCAGCAACAATCAATTTTGTGGCCACCAACTTGTGGCAAACGTGTTAGCAAACAATTGCCTATCTACACATCTACAGTAGCATAATTGGAGCAACACTAATATTCATTTGAAGTCGTGTTTCTAGCCACCTGGCGAATATAATTCCAATAGTCTCCCTCCTTTTAGCTCTGGTTTTGGTCTCCACCAACTCCTGAGGGAAATATCTGGTTCTTTGGCTGCTAAATTCGCCATTATGTTCATCAGCTAGTCGTTAACTGTGACTTTTTGCAATTTGGTGCCGGGCCGATAGCGTACAGTAGGTTTAGCAGAGCATTTTCACTAAAAACAGCTGCTTGCTGCATCTAGAAATGAGGCTTCGGAGAGCGATGAGACTGAACCAAAACAGTAAAGCTGTAAAACAGTAAAGCTGTAAAACAATGAGCTGAAAGATGCTAAAATGCTCCGTACAGTTGAGAGGAACTGCAGAAATGGGTGATAATTCTCTGTGAGTTCATCACTAGAGCGACACCATTCACAACACATGTAGTCACTTGATCCATTGTTAATATAAGAATATTGATTAGAGCAGCTTTAAGTTATAATTTACTCCCCTGTTCTATATATAGACAGTGCCAGAATTCCATAGCTTCAAAGAGTGCATAAATCTGCAGGATCTTAATTTGCTCTTCTGTACTGCATCCTTACTTTGTGATTCAGGCTGACAATTTGGGTGTATTTCTACATAAAACATCTTGCCTCACATGGCTGTCAGTGATGTATTAAAAAATGGCCGAAACTGTATCAAGCTAGAAATCACTGTGAATATATTTGGAAGCCGCGTCTAAAATATTTATCATCATTGTGCCACGGCTACAACGAGACAGCATGGAGACAGGGTGAAGAGAAGAGGAGACATAGTGAGAAATAGTTAAATATTGAGAGGAGAGAAGAGGAGGGTGATAAAATCACCAACACATCTCATGGTAATCTGATCTTTCTGCCCCCTGCGCTGCGAGCTACAGTTGCTCCTCTCATCGACAACAAAGCCTGTAGGTCTCGGGCCTCTCTTGTTTGCACAAAACCTGCATTCAGATACACAGCATGAGGGTTTGTTTATCTGGGAATTTACTCCTCTTGTTTCTTCTTTTTCCCTCTCATGATTTTGATTTATTATTAATCTTGTTTCTTGTACTTTCTTCTATCTAATACTTTTCTTAGTAAATGCACTTTGAGGCGATGTAATGCGGTATTTGCTGTTGTAAAGACAGATAGACTTATCTAGATAGTATATATACATACATTACAGTATATACATTTAAATGTAAACCTTGTTTGAATAAACTACAACTCATGATGCTCGATTTCATGGGAAGTCATTAATCTATAGGCAGCCAGCGGCTCTCCATAAATGTAAGAATATGAAAAAACAAGCAAGTGTAATTTTGAAAGGACATATTTTTTGCATTGCAGCATATTTTGCTCGCTACGCCGACTCAGAGGACTGGTCAGCTGGGGTTAGAAAGGGGAAAAAAGAGTTTGATTGTTGTATGAAATATGTCAAAATGTATGTATGAAAGCAGTATTAGTAAGAACAAAAATTTGAATGTGATGTATTGCCAGACATTTGCTGACGCAGGTGTTATAGGGCTGATATTAAAATGCCAGCCTGCCACATACCGCTGCTGGAATACATCATGCTGTCGGAATCCTCCAAAAACGTATCACCACAGTCTCCTGTTGTCTTTTTACAGTCTTTCTAGTTTGTCATAAGGCATTTTCGACAGTGTGTCTTTATCTTAAATGGGCGTCACTGTCTGCTGAATACGAGGTTGCTGCAGGACACAGATACAACATTTCTGCAGCTACAAGAAAAGCACAAACACAAATGAGAGGATTTCGTCACTTCATAAACAATCAGCAGTGTAACATCTGCATACAGGGTGGAAATGTAACCACTGATGTGGAAAAAAGAAAAACTATAAAAGCAGAGCTGGAGGTTTGAGGAAAACAGATGCCAGGCATGTGCAAGGGTTGGTAAAGGGGCATCACTCTTTGTCTGCTAAGCCATGCAAACAGGGAACACAGACTGTTTATGACAGCACAAGCAACGCATTAGCATAGCCCGAGCTCTGTGAGACTTGATAAGCTACGTGGCAGACGCTGACTGCATCAAAGATGATGGATGGATGGAAAATGAGACTGGCAGGCCGGTAAATAAAGTCAAAAGGGAATTAGAAGGGGGGGAAACATGCAGGAACAGACAGCGAAAAAGAGACAAGCTGAAAATAAAATGAACACAGGGACAACAAGTTTGACACTTTTTAAAGAACAATTAATGAAAACCTGAATAATCTGATACTGATTAAAGGTTTTTTCTTGAAACTCTTTCTAAAAAAAAGTTCTAGTGAACCCAGGGTGCAAGTCTTAGTTGTGAGCAGTTCGAAGAAAGATTTCATTATTTCCTGCGAATAAGGCTTGAAGAAGCTCTAAACTCAGGGTGGTTGTGGTCATGATTTTGCTGCCCCGTGTGAGACAGCAATCTTTCTGAGCTCAGCAGTTATACCAAAGTCAACTGTATTTGCCACTGTAGTAAACTATGATGAGAATATCTCTCATTACATTGACAGTAATCATGTTGTTCAAAAATCATGCAGTGACAAAACTGAATACCAACCTCTCCACAAACAATGGCTTCAATAATGGTGCAAATCAGCCCTGAGACACGGAGTATTTGTGTATAATGCACATAAAAAAAAACATTGCTCTGTCTGCGCTGCTAAGTGCAATAAGTACAACTGTTCTGTGGGAGCTGTATAATGCATGCTGAGAAATGTGGAAAAATAAAAAACTGAAGTATAAATTTTTGAGCCATGTTGCAGGAAAGTGAGACTGCAAATAAAAAGGAAGTGATAATTCTTAAACAATACAGACTGATACTGATACTACAAATTTCACGTCCAGTCAATACATTCATGACTTGGAAAGTTTATCAGATGCTAAAACAATGCAAAATAGTTTATAATACTATGAGATATGACGGTGTAGTCCCTCATTCTTCCAGGAGTGTTCCATCGTAGAAAAGGTTTCAGTCGCAGTCATCTGGACACTGTTTTCAGAATCAAGACGTTTCGGCTCCCATCCGGAAGTCATTCTCAATTGTGAAAAAATGGGACGGGAACTGGAAATTTAAGCTACTCTGTGTTACATAAACTCTGCCCTCAGGAAGGAATCTACCTCAGTATCTGTTAATAGCTAGTTTCACCTGAAACTGACCTAATTGTTTCCAAGATGGCCCAGTAATCAGTAATCACGCCTATTGTTTTTTGGCTGCACCTACCTCATCACTGTTAAGTACCTCAGGTACTTAACAGTGATGAGGTAGGTGCTACTATGAGATATGATATTGCAACTCTGGAAAGTTATTACTATATATTATTACTATATAGTTTTCTCGCTTGGTAGCAGCAGTAGAAAATGCTGTTCATATTTTAAGGCAGTGATTCCCAACCTTTTTGGTTTGTGACCCTGTAGTGGCAATTCTGCAGAATAAAGAAACACTCAAGGCAACCACTTGTCTTTCTGTAGGTTTACTTCATACATCTGCAGATGGACTCACAGCAGCAAAACATACATCAGTGTAATCTACTCTGAATGAGTACAAAGGGAAAGGAGCACCACTTATTTATCCAGTCTTCAGGGTCAGGCTCCTCAGCCCGAGGAGACAAGTATCCCTGAAGTCTGGACATAAAAGTCAATAGCATGTTTTGTAGCTCCATCTCATCATTATCAATGTACTGTTCTCATCACGCATACCAAATAATCATGCACGGATCAAGTACTGATGTCAAAAAGTTATTTATAGCATCCGTATGTTATTATATTAGTATGTTATTATAGAGTCATGTGTATTGTATTGATGCAGCACTAATGTTGGTCTCGAGATTAAACTGCTGAAAACAGCATAAGATAATGTTCTGCCAACACAGTTTCTTTCAGGGGTGGAGAAAAAAAACACATTCTGCAAAAGCATGTGATAATATACTGTATGTATTATTATCATCATGTATTGTAGTTATGATGTGTAAGTACAATTAATCAACTTTCAGCAATGATAGTAGTCCTACAAATTAATGTTTTGCCTAAACAAGCCATCATGGCTTCTTGACTCAACAGTTTAACAACATTTTTTTTGTAAGTAGTTAAATTACATTTAATTTCTGCATCCAACTGGCTACATTTCTGCCAAAGATGCTGGCAGAAGTGACAGTTTTATCACAGTGAAAATCTGGCTGTGGGATTTCATGGCCCAACTGCAAGGATCGCATCCATGGCACAGTCTCTGGTGTTCATATTTGTTATGCTACTTCAGTTAAAATGCTCAAGTATATAACTGCTTTGCTGCTTTAATTTTTCTCCCTTTCTGCAGATCAGTGGTGGTAGAGTTGTTCTCAGGAGGTCAGGTTTAATTACATTATCACAACCAATCCACTGAGAAATTCTAGCTTTCTGTTGCATTTGGGTTGTAAACTGTCATAAATGGAAATCTGGGCTTGTGATATTTGAAACGAATACTGTCCGTGAATAAAAGCTCAGTCTGTGCCTCATGGTTTTCAAAATGAATTGGGTAAAATTTCCTGCAGTTTCAAGAATAAATACACTTGAACTCACTGGTCATATTTTTTTTGTTCCCTGTCTTCGATGCCGGATTAAACACACCGTGCCCCCTCTCAGCAGAATGCACGGCCTATAGTGTTTTCCAACTAGATAGATCCCTTTGAGAAAATAATGATTTTGCATAGAGCTATGATGACTACTTAATATGATACTCTTCCTTGTATAACAGCAGGGTAGAAGAACAGAGAAGAAAATTCATAGTGAAGCAGCTACGTTTTTTTTTACCTCAGTGAAATTAACAGAAATGCAGAGAAATATTGTTGATGGATTCAGTAATTTCAGCTCATCTAAACTTTAGTTATTGAGAGAGTTTAAATAAATTCATTCTCTTGACTGGAATGAAAAGCCACAATGTTTAAACTCTTAACATCCTGTATTTCAAGAATTGCTGTGCAATTCCTAATCAGGATGTGTGAGATTGAAAAAGTCAGCTAGTAATGATAAAGTACCTTTAGAACTTTTTCAGACTTGTTCATTTCAGATGCCTGTTGAGCACAACAGTGCAACAATTAGAAGAATCACATTTCATTTATTACGCTGAGTCATAGAGTGATGGAATCCATCCTCTAGTCTATCATAACCAGTCCTGAGTGTACCTCAATATTTAATATTTAACCAATTTATAACCTAATTCCACACAGACTCTGATGCTTTGTTACTTTGTCACTGTCCTCAGAACCAGCTGGACAAACTGTCTTTAGTAAACTGGCTAATATCAGAAATTCAACGGACAAAAGTAGTTTTCAAGTAGGTTCCATGAGAAGTATACAGGAAGAAAACGGGATTGTGTTTTTTTTTATTGATTCAATTATTTCGTGTTGTGCTTTGAGCTTGTGGTGCTCAAAGCACTAAAAAAATACATTTGAAAAACTCAACAGCAATGTCTCTTTCCAGAAATCCATATATTGGGAGATTTGTGTGATTTGATACGTATGGAGATTAATGGCCTGTACGTTTAGCGCCTTTCGAGTCTTCCGACCACTCAAAGCGCTTTACAGTCATTCACCCCATTCACAAAACATTCATATACTGATGGCAGGTGCCAACTGCTCATCAGTACAAAGACACTATCTCATTCACACACACTCACACACCGAAGGCACATTCTTCAGTATCTTGCCCAAGGTGACATGTGCCCAGCAATCTTCCCATTAGTAGACGACCTGCTCTACCTCTAAGCCACAGCTGCCCTGCCGAAGATTACACTTCACACAAAGGTGGC
The DNA here is from genome assembly GCF_020085105.1 of Siniperca chuatsi. Classification (NCBI taxonomy): domain Eukaryota; kingdom Metazoa; phylum Chordata; class Actinopteri; order Centrarchiformes; family Sinipercidae; genus Siniperca; species Siniperca chuatsi. The sequence continues at coordinate 11,172,249 of NC_058054.1, forward strand.
ACAGAGAAAAAATACTTGGAGCATAGATAAATGTATAGATGTAGATCGTTACATTTGTTAAAGTGGAAATGTGTCTGTTTTGTGAGATGGACCTTGTGTGGATTGGGCTCGAACTGTCTCCAGATGATTACAAAAATAACAATCAAGGGTGCTATACTCCTGTATTCTATAAATTCAGGCATATTTTAAATGAGCATTGTTTCTATTTATTTTCATTAAACTTAGTTAACTGTAACATGCTTTGCTGGTTTGTGACAATAACACAACTCTCACAACACATACACACACACTGGTTGTGTGAATAGGAATAAGTGAGAAAACTGAACTACCCTGATCCTTATTTTAATACCCTGACATTTTATCATCAAGAGACCAACCTTCATCTCATCCTAGCTGGGAAACTCTTCTCAGAGGCAACAATTGTGATGCACTCTTCCTCTTTTCTAGTGTCTGTCACTTAACACTTATATTTTGCCACCAGTTAAATGCTGTGTAACCACCTGTTTCACAGATCAAATAATATATATTTCGCTCTTAAATGTTGAAAAAGGATTTTAAAATTCTCGAAATGTATGGCATTAAGTAAACACGCATGTATTCTGATGACATTTTCGGCCTTCTTTGATCAGTAATTCCTGTTGTTTTTTAAAAGGAAAGGATATTGTTTATTTTTTCTTTATGAAACTGGTAAACATCTCATTGAAATTACACATCTCTTTTTCAAAAGAGAAATGGCAACAAGGCAGCATAAAACAGCATTACTGCAACAAATAAAATACAAACAACATAAAATGTCCAAGATAACTGTCACACAGGACACAAAAGAGCAGAGAGAGTATAAATTAAGCTTATTGAAGTCACGCAGGTGAGACACACAGGTTCCTTTGTGCTTTCCATTCTTCAGTCCTTTGCATCCTCTTTAACTAATGTATCCCTTTCTCCTTTTTCTGTCCTTTTGTCGTTCCCTCATTTCTTCTTTCACCCTCCTTTTCTCCCCTTTCCTTTCTTTCCTTCCTTCCAGTATATCCAGCCCTCCCTAGTTATCCTTACTACTTCTTCCTCCTCTTCCATTTTTCCATTCTTCTTTCTTTATTTTCCCATCCTTCCTTCCTCGTACCCTCACCCATTCCTTCCTTGCTAGCGAGGCGTTTCAAGGCTACTCATGCCTAGAGGCCAACCATAATTAATAATTAGTGAAGTGTCTTCGTAAAGTTGGAAAAGTTTGAAAAACATTCCTGTTTTTTTTTTTAGATCAAAATAACTAAATAAATAAATATATATCAGACTTTTGGCTGCTCTGCTTTAAACAGAGCAAATAAAAGCAAAGTACATCACTTTCTGAAATGGAAACCAAAATCAAAATCAAATCTTTTTTTAGCTGGAAACATTCTCAGCATTTTATTTACATGATTTATGTGCAACTATAACTTAAAGCTGCCCTGTGAAGTTTTCTTGTAAACAAACAGAAGTTATGTCTACATTCAGTGTATCCATTTCTCTCCCCATAAAACTTTTTATGAATATTTTAAGTCCTGTCTACTAGCTAGCAGTCTTCTTCTTCTATGCTTGTGTTGGCGCATTTTTACACTTTTTTCTGTGTTGCTGCATTCAACTGTCGATCAATGTAATAGCGTAAAACAGGCGGCAGGAATGCGTCACATCACTTCTGTGATCGTGCGCATGCATTTGCTACTAACAAAACAAACCAAACGGGGACCCACTCCATGGCGCTACTTGTGGTCATAAACTCAACAGGGTACATTTAAAAAGAAGGGAAAAAATTAAAATAGTTTTCTTTCGATCAACTAAACCATTAATTGACTAATTGTTGCAGCTCTACTTCAGACCTAAGTAGTTGTGGCAGGTACTTACTTAAGTTAAGTCGACCCCAAAAAAGTAGTGGAGCGGGAAATTTGTTTTTAAATAATTTAATATTAAATGTGACAAATGATGGAAGAAATTCAAAACCAGTTGGATTATAGGAGAACACAAGGCGTCACTAAACACCAGAACAGAATACAACAGAGCAGAAAATATGCAGTCTCTGACAGAAGAGATGTGGCTCAGGAACAACAGTACTGAACACACAGATGGCTGAGTCCCAGTCCAAATGCTGCGAGGCTGATCCAGTATCTCTGCCTAATTGGGGCAGAGGAAAATAGGATCAATTCCAAACCAGACAGTTTTGGCATGGGTGTGGACAAACCCAAAGCCCTTAGTCTCTTTACAGCCTCAACTAAATATCATAAATTCAATTCAAATCAATTATAACTTAATTTCTCCTCTTGTTAATCTCTTTTCCTAGTTTTTGCCTGGTGACATCTTTTTATGTGTAAATAAACTGCAGCTTCATCGGCCCACATGTACAGAACTTTTCAGTTTTTGGTTTGATGCCAAGAAAAACACAGAGAGGCCAGTGATCTTAAAAGGACAAGGCATTATTGTTTATTTTTCTTATTGTCAACAACCATGTGTTATTCTGTCTCTCCATATTTACATACATAAACATACATACATACTGACATCTCCATCCTGTCTGTGACACCCATTCATTCCTACTGAAACTGAATCTCTAAAAACAGGTCAAAAATATGCAATTTCATTTTAAAAAGGTGCTCAGTACTTTTCTAAAACAGGTGGGCGCTGTAGTTTTTAGCAAACGTTACTCAAACAGGAGTAAGTGTGCATTTATTAGGGACTATTTTCAGCCATGGATTAATACAATATACTGTACATGCCATGCAAGCTGGCCTGCCCATCGGGAGCAACTTGGGGTTCAGTGTCTGGTTCAGGAGGAGCCAGGGGTAGATCCGATTAACAGATGCCAGTGATGTTGCTAGGTACGTGTCCTGCATCTCTGCCGCATTAAAATCCGAAAGGACGCAGTAAACTCACTATTGACGCGTCCAGGGGACGCACACTGTTTTTTCCCCTGATAATGCTACATTGTGAACAAAAAATCTGTGTTGAAATCATAGCAATAAACAAAATACACATTGCTTTTAGAACACAAGTTTTACCCGTAACGTTTTGGCAGTGCACCACTTGTTGTGTATCAGCTGTGGCATGCTAGTAGTCAAGCTCATGTAGTATTGCTGCGTAACTGTATGGGAGCATTAAGGTTTCCCAGCTATTTACAGCGAACATGGACACAGATTAGTGTCAAACTGAAGTCGGGTTTGTCTGTGGAAACACTTTAAACACGTCATTTACGACGGCATCACCTGAATGTGTCAAATAGTGGAACAAGACAAAAACTGTCTGGAAGTCTGAAAACCTATCAATATCTTCTTCTAGCTGGTATTAATGGCAGCAGGATGGTGTATGTGGGATATACTCAAAATAAACTGCACTGCCCATGTACATTGTAATGGAGGAATAAGTCGCTCAGTGCAACTATGTGGCCCACTATTGTGTTTTTATTATTTTCTAGGCAACAATGGAGGTCTAGAGCACAGACGAATAAGATATAGTATACCAGGCTTTGGCTAAACAGGCAATACATGTTAGTACAATTATGGTCTTTATTTGTTGACAATAAGAAAAATATAGAATATCACCAGACTCACCATTTAAGTTTAACTACAGAACATGCATGCTTGACCAGAACTAAAAGCAAAATACTAAAGAAGAAGTCATGATGCTGCTGCAGTTTTTGAGCTGTGATTGAGACACTTTTTCATACTGCCTTCCTCTTCTAGTCGGCCGTTACTGATTGCTGCAACTACTGATTGTTCAGCGAGGTTTCCAGGGAGTTTTTTCCCCCGTGGCATGGACCCAATACATGTGAAAGTGTATGCATGCTTTGCATTTGTGCAGCGTATGTGTGCATGAGTGTATGTGCCAATGTGTGAAAGCGAGAGAGAGAGAAAGATAAAGGTATTCCACAGTTCAAAGCAGTGACCTAAATACAGGTACCATGGTAATGTACCATACTGGATCTTCTCTCAATAGCCTGAAAAACAGCTATTGAAATTTAGAGGCATTTTCTTTGGATCCAGTGCTCATCAGTCTTCAATGTTTTTTGCAGTGGCAGCCTGTTCTCCAAACACTTTAATGTACAGTGTTTTTCATTTCACAGCATTTTTATGTAGAGATGAGAATAGAAACATCTTCATGTAAAAGCTGCATTTGGGTATAATGCCACAGGATGGAAAAAACATGCCTGTAGGTAAAAAATATAGATAAGAATAAAAACACAAGAATTACAACATTTGTCAGGTCTTATATCAACTTGCATTATGCGTGAAGCTAAATCTGCCAACCCCTCTGTCAATAGACAGAGATATAAAGCACAGTGAGAGACGTAGGATGAGGTGACAAATCACCACTTAAGCTTCTGCTTCCTGCCCACACTGCACAACAAAGCAGACCTGGCCATATGTGAAAACCATTGAACACCATGACAACAGTGGGAAAATATGGTAGCTTTAAATTGTTGCCAAGCATATGAAATATAAATTATCTCAAAAATATCTATAAATAAAATATCTCAGTCAGTGAGTTCATTCCTGCAGTGTTGAACCTTTCATTCTGACTTTCCCTCATTAGTATGAGACACACTGATGGAAACCAAAGTGTAACTAAACTGTGTTCTAATTGTGAGCATTAAGGCAAATCTGCTGAGACTGTCCTCCCAAGGAAAACAACAGCATCAGTCGTTTTTAGCAATTACACCAAAATAACACATGCTTACATTCAACTGACAAAGCCCTCTGGCGGCAGTAGGAATTATGACTCATGTTCGTAGTAACAGAGCCACAATGTCCGCAGAGGGAGGAGGTCAGGGTGAATGGATGGGTCAACAAAACGTCGGACTTTGGCAGATGTCGCCAGACCACTGTTCGCTTACCGTTTCCAGCCGACAGTCAACGTTCCCTTACCTTAACCAAGTTATTTTAACCCAAACCATGATCTTTTCTTAACCCTAACTAAGATGTCTTTGCACCTAAATCCAATTAAATCCATAGTGGTGTCAGATCAGAAAATGGTTTAAATTTTCTAACAGTGATTTGTTTTGGAGGGGGGTTGAACGTTTTTTTAAGGCACAGACAAGATGTCGCCCTGCCGAGGGACGCATATACGTATGTGTTGGAGGGCGGTTCTAAATGACATATTTTGTCAATTGGAGGACTTGTTGAATCTATAAACAAGGTTTGTTTGCCATCTATAAAAAAACATCTTAAGGTTTGCTGTGCACATTCCTTAGTAGAGAAAAATCCCACTGCTGATATTAAAATTTTTTGACATTTGAGAATGTTTAACTTTCATGTGTTAGAGATTTCAGTGTTTTTATAACACTGCTCCAGGACAGCACTTAATAAGATATAATAAATGAGTGTATGTCAGATCTACCACAGCATTACTTACTGACCACAATAATTAATAAGCTGGGAGCCAGTTCAACAGCTACAATGGCTAATTTTAGGTACTGATCAGGCGCAGACTGGCCATCGGGAAGTTTGTGAATTTTCCCGGTGGGCTGGTCTTTTTTTCCTAACCCCGGCATTATATAGACTATATACAGATATTCAATAGGTCATCTTAGCTGCAGAGAAACGGCTGGTGCAGTCCGTAATAGCAGGTAGCAGTTGCCATCACAACTGAAACTGAAAGTGTCTAGCACTTGGGTAGTTAGTATCTAGCACTCGTTAAAAGTATGCAGCTCTAGTTGGATAAACAAGGATAGAAAGAGAAAAGCCGTGGCGCAGAGAAGGTGCACCAGAAAAGGGCTTTCCTGGCTGATGCCGCAAAGTGTGCTAAGATGGATGGGTGGATTTATTTAAGCAGGTGATAATGAGGACAGTGGCGAAGAGGCAGAAACATCAAATAGGAGTAAGCAGGGAGCAGGTGCATTGTCATGCTTACTTGCTATATGCTGTGAACTAACTAAAGAACCAAATTTTTTGTTAACTTTGGGGGTTCAATGCTAGAGTCCCGCTGCAGGTTCGACCACGTCCAAGGTTTAATGAGTCAGACTCAGTTTAAAAAAAATAAAAAATAAAAATGGTCATCAACTTCGACTATAAATGGGCAAAATAAACATTTGATCATTTTCTTCTAGACCACTCATCAATTCTTTTTCACATTATAGCCTATAAGGGATATAATAATTGATAGCCTGCTCAGCAATAGAAATTATTTGTTAAATACTTACCCACAAACATGGGGAGGAAAACCTTGGAAAATCTGTTTCATCATTTTACATATTACCCTAACACAAATAATACAAATAAACAGATTGTGAGGTAAATTAATGATCGACAAACATGTTGTGTCAGTTCGAATTTGGTGTATCAAATTGGGGCTGCTCGACAGCAAATTCCCGGGCTGCTTTTTGTTGCCAGTCCGCCCATAGTACTGATTAATAAAATTTACTCATGGGACGAATTTAAGAAACACACAAATAGCAGTTGTAATCACAACCACCAACTCACAGATCTTTACCACTGGGAATCCAGTATAAGCGCAGACAATTAATTCAGTCACTTAATGCAATCAGTTACTTGAAATGAAGCCAATGTTTAACTAAAATGCCTTCTATGGAGTTTGGTCTACCAAATCATTTTCTTTTGGGATGCGTTATAAGTGCACATATACAGTACGACCATACAGACGACCTTCCAGAGCCCCTCTTTACATCCACAGTGTTGATTACGGTGAGTGACCACATATATACTGCTGAACCATGAGCATTTCCAGGTTTTGAGGACATTGGGGGCTTAGCCAGGACCTCTGTAGGGGGGTCATAAACAAGCTCTATTTTGATGCTTTTTTATGCACTCTGGTACCTTGTTTACATTCACAGTACAGCTTAATCATTGCCACTCATTACTTGGCTATTTAACATTAGTTAAGTGAATACATTCAGAACATCATTTGAAACAAATGCATTTTTTCCGCCGTATTCCGCAGAGTAGGAACCGCTTGCAGTTGAAACATTTTATCGCAGAAGAACAGTCAGTGGCGGCGATGTTCCTTCAGGCTCCGCAGCCCGGCCAAGTACCAGGAAAAGCACAGAGAAGAACTAACATTACAACTGCACCGTACAAGTCAAAAAGAGAACGGAAAATCGTCAACAGCTGGAGAGATGAATTTGACTGGGTGCACTGCAACAAAGAGGAAGGGGTAAAGTAAGTGACGTTAGCAAGCTAGTGTTAGCAGCTGTGTAATTCACTAGATAACAATAACAATCTGGACCAACTCTGCTGTGAAGAGTACAAGAAGATGCTGTAATAACGTTACATAAACATAAACAGGGAAACACAACACACAGCCTTTCAGTAACTATTATACTGCAACTTATCTACACACTTTATGGCTGACTAAAGTAACGTAACTACCCCTAATAGCATAAACTTTTCTGTGGCTGCAGTAACGTGACGGTACTTCTCTCACAACAAACCTGCTAGACTCCGTCACACACACAGGTTAACCCACAAGGCCACCTTCCTTAAAGAGGAAGGCTGGGCTGGTAACACACAGGTGCAGTTAGGCTGTGGGTGTGCTAAGTATTCAGGTCCATTACTTAAGCAAAAGTACTAATACCCCATTTTTAAAATACTCCACTACAAGTAAAAGTTCTGCATTCCAAACCTTACAAGGTAAAAGTATGTAAGTATTGGAGCAATGTACTTATAGTACTCACTATGCAGTAAAATGTTCCCTGTCAGTGTTTCACTATTATATATTATGTTTTCAGATTAATATTACTGCTGCATTAATGTGTATGTTGCATTTTACTGCTGTAGATGTTTAAGGTTGTGCTAATTTTAACTACTTTATATACTGTTGGGTAGTTTAATCTACAGCAATGCACCATATTCTCCAAGATCAGCATATGTTTGTAGTCTCACTGTCCAGTGAGGACCAGTAAGTGCACTTTTTATGAGCTTTTTATGTGACGATGCATTTTCCAGCTAATCCAAGGGAGGTTTAAATAGTTTATTTAGCTTAAGGAGTGGGAGAATTTTCTCAACAAATAAAGGAACACTTACTTTCAAAATCACCACATCTGGAGATATGTGGTTTTCACTGGACAGGAAGGGGATGAAAAATTGTAATCTGAAAATTAGCTAAAGCTGTCAGACAAATGCAACAAAAGTACAATATTTCCCTCTGAGATGTAGTGGAGTAGCTCTACAGATAAGGCAGCTCTTAAGAACAACAAAATGGCTCAAATAAAAACTATAATAGCCAAATGACATTTTGAATACTGCTCCGTTATGAGAAAAATAAAATAGTGAAGGCAGGTCACCTAGGGACTTATCTGAACATTAATTGGTATCACTCTGCGTTGTCTATTGTTTATATACAATCTAAATGAATATGAAAATGATTTGTTGAGGTGAAAATGTTAGATATAGCCATAATAAAATTAATAAATTGAATAATTTATATGTTCACACTGTTTGGATGCTTTCAACTGTTTGTTTGTCTGAATTCGGCATTCGCAAACAAAATGAAAAAAGTAAATTATTGTCATTTTTACCTGGACAAGTGAAAGGTAAATTTACTTGTTCGAAGGGCAAGTGCCTCAAAAAGTCGAGCCCTGTGATACACTTGACCCCTTCTAAGTCCCAGTTGCGCAAGCTTGGTACCTAGCAGAACCTCGGTTAACTTTCCCCTTTCCTGTTAGCTTGTTATTAGCGTTAGCCTATGTGCACGGCTTGTCTATGTTGAAAAGGAAACCAATTTTCCCTTCCGATGTGTTTGTGAACGGGACTTAATTGTGATCTGTCTCTATTGGAATTTGCTGCTACTTTGAGGAAAACCCAGTTAGCAGGCAGGCAAAACGCTGGAGAGACAGCTAACTCATAAAGTGCAGTAACGTTTACTATAAATTGACTCCATTAAGACACATAAAATATGGCTTAGCAGCAACAACATTTAACAAAAGTCCAAAATTAGGCTCAATAATAACTCACAAGGTTCACAGACAAAACAATTGTCTCTTGCTAGTCATGTTTTCCCCATATATCTAACATGCTAATGTTATTAGCTTAAGCGTATGGAATTTCACATTACATAAATTTGCCTAATTAGCCTTAAGTCACAGCATTTCCCGTCACATCAGTACAGTTGAATTTCAGCCTGCTGAAATGTGAAAATTAGAAACTGCACTGAATACGGCTTTACCTCCCTAGAAAAGAAAAATAGACTTTGTACAGTGTAAGTAAAGGAATAGGTAGTACTAGTAAACTAAGGGCAGTGCAGACAAAAAACTTTCAATAGTAGGCCCTTTAAATATGATTACCTGGTGACAGGTGAACTGTAGATGAAATTAACAAGCTCTGGCAATGCACCGCTACAAGGCGCAGCACATCTTTGCGTGTGTGCGTATGTGTCTTTTTGAATCTCCTCTCTACTTTGATTTGGATGAAAGTAATGGGAAGAGGACTGTTTACCCAAAATGTTGTTTTGCAGCATTTGGCTCTCAAACAATCCTGGACTTTGTGCTGAGTGTTTGAATAAGACAAACAGAAGGAGTGGAAACAAAAACAAAACAATGTCTGAAAATGATCACATTTTCTGTCAATTATTCATTTGCTTTGTGAATTTGCAAATTAGTAAGATTATTGTTTGCTTTTGTGAGACTTTCTCAAATACAAATAAACATATTTTACATGTTTTGGTATCCATATTTGTGGAAACAGAAATTAAAATGTTTTTCTTTAAAAGGAATTAAACCCAATTAATAAACACCAAAGATATCAAACAGGATAACAACATGGATCACTTTGAAAGCTGTTTCCTCTCCACATTCTACCCCTGACCACACGAACACACACTCATCTCACCCACAAGTCAGCTGAATTTTAAAAGGATCATTGAAAGAGACGGCCCTAACAGGGTGCCTGGAGGGTGCCAACAAATCCTTTAAATGTGCTTAGTTTAACAGATGCCCAGTGCATCTAGCGTTTATACATAAATAAACTCTTAATCGAAGAGCTATTGCTGTCTTTAGGAGGATGATGTGAAGAGCCACATCACACAGACAAGGGGAGTGATTTTTAATCCTTGCAATGATCCAGGCAAGTTCTTTCTATGCAATGATTATACCAAGTATACAAGTTTCTGATACAGTCTTTGTGTGAAATCATCCTTATCAAAACTGAATTAGCGCCTCAGCAGACAAACTAAACACACAGGTGTTGTATCACGCTCATAGAAAGGACAAAGAAACCAAAGTCTTGACTTTTATTATGGTGAGTTTTGAAAACTCCACGTCTGAACGACAGTAGCTCACAGAAACAAATTCAGTTTCCATAACATCCAGATACACAGTCTACACGGACTGAATAATATTGTATATGTGCTTTTATGTTGATTTGTCTGCTGTTTGAATGTCTTATTTGTTTCTTTTAATGTATAACATCAACCTGTCCAGGGACTGCACATTTTATCCTAAATCTGACACATTTACATCATATTGATGTTAATTAATGTGTGTTGCCCTTGATAAATAAATGAATAAAATAAAGTTAAGCAATTAGTTGCTTCAGCAACTATTTTGATGATAATTTTTCAAGTAAAAATGCCAATCATTTACTGGTTCTAGCTTCTCAAATATGAGGATTTGCTGCTTTGTTTTGTCTTCTATAATAGTAAAACTGGATATATATGAGTTTCAGGATGATGGTCGGACAAAATAAGCAGTTTGAAGACTTCAACTTGGGCTCTGATGGACAATTTTCACAATTTTCTGGCATCTTAGAGACACAATTATTAATCAAGAATTATAATCTACAGATTCTACAGAATCTAATCTTCGTGTCCCCCTTCCAGCGACACAACAGCACTGCTGATCTGGGGTTTCAGTGAGCGAATGATTATTATTTTCTTTCATTGAACTCAAAGACTTTAATAAAGATCAAAGTTTCTTTTCCAACACAAGACTTAAATGTGGATCCTGATGATACCTCTCAGTGTACCACGTTACTGCCTAATTTCTTCATTTCGAATATTTTCCATACTCAAACTTAAATTCTGTCATCCAAGGCTTTAGGAGGCTATTTCTGTATTGCACGCTTAAGCTTCATCAGTTCTAATCAACTCAAATGCCAGGCTGACTGGACCTGCTGCCTTGTACACCAGCGTGTTCTGCTCCTGATGCTGAACATTTTAAAATGATAACAACAACCCCCCGGCTGTCAAGCATGTTATGGGCTAATTTCAGATTAAACAATGTTGCACATGTCAGAGACAACTGTCAAGCGACTTTGGCTGATCATCCACAGGGAACATGAGGACTTTACACACAAAAAAAACCCAACAAGACATGAGGCGCAGCGGGAGGGAAACTGAATTTTGCCACCCGGGGGACAGAAGGCATAAGAGGTTTAGGAGACAGTTGGGAGGCAATCTCTCTAGCTAGCTATTTTCTGACAGCTGACTGTCAGCTGGGATTGCAAATTGGACGACAGAAATTGTAGGTACAACTGAGGTCATTTGAATGCACAGAAATGGTATCTTTTAAATGTAAAGAGATTAGATGAAACATAAAACGATGTCATGGCAAAATGTGTCCACGTGATGGCTCCGAGCTCTGACAGACTACTGATCAAAGATTTCAGGACCAGTAAGCACCACATGAAGCTGACTTTACTCCAGAGTTTATCTCTGAGATCACTGGTTGGTTATGTGAGCTCTAATTCACTCTGACACATCCATACGAAGCATCATCAGATGATGACATAATGATGAAATGCACCCAATGTAGATCATCTTTCCAAACTGGAGCGTGAAGGGCAAAGGCAGTTTTAATTTCCCCTGTTAGAAGATCAGATGTGATAAGATGAGATGAGATGAGAGCATATGTTGTTGCTATTGCAATACTGTTTTATTTGATTAGTTCATGACAACCTGTAGTTTTGTGACAGCTCTACAGCAGCACATGCAGAGATGTTGTCAAGTATACCCTGATAGAAATTGATAATTTGTGTCATTCATTCTCTGAGAATAAGCATTTGTAATATTTGACCCACTTGTGAAAACCCCTGGTTATGTCTTTTTTGACACAATAGATCAAAATTTTTGTACTCTATTATCTACTACAATTACTTCCAGAGAGAATCAAAGAAAATCACAGTGTCTTTTACTCCCCATTCCTGCATTCCTCAAAACAAAACATGTAATATAAAATAAATAAACTAACGAGAAAAACAAGACTAAGAGTCTACAGCCATGCGAGCGGCTCTGTGAGGTTGCACAGCATTGCTTTGAGCTAAATGCTAACATGCTCACAATAACAATGCTGAGGTGTGGCCTGTTCACCAACTAAACACAAAGTACAGCTGAGGATAATACATGCAGGTGTTCATAAACCAAAGTACTGGACAAAGTTTGGCCCGATGATGGCATTACATTAAAAGTAAAGAGATCACCAAAGTTGTTGGAATTCATCCTGAGGTGGACATGAATGTCTATACAAATTTTCAATCTAGCCCAAAAGTTGTTTAGATATGTCAGTCTGGACCAAAGTGGTGGACCAACCGACAGACCAACATTGCAATCACTAGAACCACACAGCTAGCATGACTAAAAAACCTGAAATCTACTGTATGCCACAGTCAAAGGGCACTTCTACAAGCCAGCCATCTACTGCTAAGGAAATGCTTTAAGAAGAAAGAAGTGCAGGCTCGGGCAACATAAAGCAACATAATAATAAGGAGGATGATAAAGGCCGAGCCGCCGACCACCAGCAAAAATAGACTCGCCGCGTATTCTCCATGGAGCCGAACCGCTTCTGGGATGCGCTGTGGCGCATCTGGTGGGATCACAAGCATTGTCTAGAATGGCCGCGATCAGCTCTGCGTCGCAGCCGGAACGCTGCACAGACATGCCCGGTGGGATCCAGGCTTTAGAACATGGCTGTAAGAAGAAAAATGTCAAATGCAATATCTGGTATTTTTGTAAACATTTAAGCTTAATAAAACATTTGGCTCCTTTAGCTTATACATGAGTTTAGACACGATGAACCAATGCTGCAAATGTGAGAAGAACCAGAGAGTTCCAAAAGCTGATGAAAGTGAATAAATAAGTGAAGGAAAAGCAAAACATGTTACATTTTATGATCAAGGGACCAAACTTTTAAATAACAACCACCTGAACCGGCAGCCTCAAGGGAACTACCTGGGAACTACCTGGATTGTTCAGTGCATTGATTTCCCACTGTCTGTCAGTGAGTCAATGTGTGTGCAGGTGTGTGTGTGTGTGTGTCTGGGGAAGAGAAAGAAGGCTGTGTCTCACTAACAGCCTACATGAACGCTTCACAGGTAATTGAAGCGAGATTGAGGAGTTGTAATTGGAACTCAAGAGTGTCTGTTTGAAGCTTACACACACACACACACACACACACACAGAGTGGAACAGGCGAGGTGAGAGGGTAACAGTCTCAGGTATGTCTAGGCTCAGGGCTTTTGCTTTTTTCTGGAAATTGAACAGCACCGAAGTACCTCTTCTCTAAATTTAGGTGAACTGACAGAAGTCTGTTAGTATCTGTGTGTATGTGTGTGTCTTTGTGTGACTCACAATGCGGTCAATGAGCCTGTCTCTAGAGGAAGCAGTAACTGTGCTCTTATATAAAGTGCTGCTCTGTGGAAGCTGTACAGTAAAGGCACTTGTGTCTTTCACTGACAGTGCTTACTGTTGACTACGAAATGCTTGATATAGAATAAAGATCAAATCAGTGTACCACACTTCATTGCTCCCTTTAAATATATAAAACTGGTTAAAGATGTAGGAGCCACAATTAACTGGTTATATGAGCAGCTGCAGACACTTGCTTCAGTTTGAGTCAAATCAAACCTTCAAAATGTCATCAAGGTGAGCAGCATCGTTTACAGTGAACTGTTCCTGTTGCATGGAAACCCACTTGAGCTGCACCAGCATCACATCCTGTGGCTGCACACAGTACACATGTGCCCCCTGTAAAAACTGAAGGAACTGATGTCCCGGCAATGCACAATAACGGCATGGGTTGGGGCCAGCAAGAAGTAGCATTAGCTGCTAACACTAGCATAACTTGCCTTGTGCTCTCAATACTATAAGCACACACGTTGCCGTTCTTATACAGCTTGTGGAGCCATCGGCATATTACATGATACAATTTGTGTGTTTAGGAGAGTGGAAATGTCATGTAAAGATGTCAGGCAGCGTTGAACGCGGTAGTCCTACATTTCTTTCAGTGTGCGGATGTTGTGGATGGCAGCCATATCAATTTCTTTCGAATTTCGCGCAGAATTCTGGTTGTTTTAATGTAGCCAAATCGCTGACTCATGTCTGTTTTTTGAAACATGTTGATTTACTTTTTTCTACAACATTACGACATGCTGCTCTGATTCATTACTGCAAAGCGAACGTACAATGTGATTGATCAATCAATTACCTGCTGAGCTGAATTAGACAGACCCTGACACAGTTAGTTACTAGATGACAGTTTAAACAATCGCCTCACTCATTAAAAATATTAAATAAGCCTAATATTATATTTCATAGCATGTAACAATTTATTCTGACATAAGCGGAGGGACTCCACTATAAAACACTGTGGGAAACGCTGAACTGTTGCATTGTTTGTTGATATTTTCTTGACCAAATTCTTTATTATTTGTAGGACTACAATTAATGATTGTTGTCATTATTATCTATGGACTATTTTTTCATTTGTTGATTAACTGTTAAGTCACAAGTTTCAAGAGCCCAAGGTGTCATCTTCCAATTGCTTTTTTTGGAACCCTACTACTTTTTATTTTTTATAAATTACTTAAAGCGATTAATCGATAATTAAAACTGTTTAATTTTCTGTCAACAGACTAATCTGCTAATCATTTCAGGACTAATCAACTTCTGATTAAATTAAGGAGGAGCAGGTATCCTCATGTTTGATGTCTCGGCTTGATGCTCTTCGTTATGGTTGTAAAATGATAAAATGGCTATGGTGTAAGAGTCTGCTGTTTCTTAAATGAATGATAATTTCATTCACACCACATGAACCGTTACATGTCTTCCTTCAGGCTCTCCCACACCAGCACGGAGACTGGAAACAGGTCTGATGAATCACACCCTGATGTACTTACATTCCTTCAGGTAATCATGCACACCGTGCAGCCTAACAGTTATTTAGCCCCCCCGGGGAGTCACAGCTAAATCCCCATAAAGATAGACTCAAATATAAAATGGCTGGATACTTGACAGAGGTATCAAGAGGAAAGTGGTGTTTATATACGGTGTTTATGGACGGTATAAGGTTGTGTACAAGTCATAGCACAGCAAGAATTTTACTACATTTTAATAATTTATATCTGAATGGAGTTTCAGTCTGTCTAAATATGTTTGGCTGTCTTTGAACGAATGCTACATGCTTTAACTGAAAGCATGTACTTTAACAGTGCTACCTCATTTCAAATGAGGAATAAAATGTGTCATTAACTTTAAGCAGCTTACTGTTTGTCAGCTTTATCATAACTACGTAACCATTTATTATCACTCTGTGGTATTGCCGCCTTACGGCCACTGTGTCATTTGTTTTTTTACTGGAAACAACACATAAATTCCTCCTGTATACACCCTGCTCAAACTGCATGTACACAGCTATCAACTTTGTTTCCTGCACCGTCTTTGACTCATACAACAACTTTGACTGCTATCCAACTAATTTGCCAGACGTCTGTTGACCTGTTGAGTAAATCTCAAACCTTCAAAGCACACAGAGATGACACATCAAACAATGGCCTCCCCTGCCCAAATATTTGCAGAGCCCCACTAAATAAATCATCTTTCATTTCCCTCGCCTGGGAGTTGTGTGAGTCACATAATAGCCGGAATAGAGGTGTTAGCTGCATTAGCCTGCTCCAATGAGATGAATCACCAGATGGCATCATAAGAGGAAAGGTAAAATGCTCAAATATTAAAAATTGGGGAAAAAAGTAACCAGAACTTTTAAACTACAAACTGATTTTTTTTTAAAAAGATGAAGCATGCTGCCAAATCAATTGTATAAACACAAAATGTAATCTGTACTTTTAAATAGTTGATATTACTGTGACAAAGGTCCAATTAAAACTTTTATTGAAAGAGAAGGACTAGTGTATGCGCTGCTTCATTTTATTACAGCTCCTAATTACAGAGGGACAGTGGCGGCTCGTGAATATTAAGGAACACTAGTTATCAATTTGAACAGTTATCAACTTAGCTCATTCTGTGTGTGTGTGTGTGTGTGTGTGTGTGTGTGTGTGTGTGTGTGTGTGTGTGTGTGTGTCCTCCTGACCCTCTAAATGGATCTATTCTTCCCATAGAGGATGTGGCTTATCCACAGACAACACACTGCTGCTACTGCCTCTGGCATACTAAACTCTTCTTCAATTCACCCTCCTCTTCATTTTCCACCTTCTTCTCACGCTCCCTTCTCTCCTCTTCGTCCCCACCACCTCCTCTATTTATCTTTAATCTGTTCATCATTAGCTCATCTTTCTCCTCCAGCCCTCCTCTGCTTATTTTTTTGTTTCCTCCATCATTTTGTGCTCCCCGTTCTCATTTGTTTTGTCTCTTCCTCCTCCATCGCCCATTCCTCTGTGGTGAATTATTAACCTGAGAGGTCTTTAGTCTTCCTTACACCTAACATGAAACATAAAGTACCAAATTATACGATATATTATCTGATCTCATATATCACATCCGGTTATCTTGAATCACAGAAAGCACAAAACTGTGCAGACAACTAAACAATATGGTGCAAATGGTCACTACAGTGCAAAAACATCACGGCTACAGTCTTTTTGTATTTTTGTGTTGAGATTTATTTTTGTTACAGTACGAGTGGCTATCTGGGAGTCTTGGTCTCGTGAAAGTATTTGGAAATATGCCACTTTATTACAATTTTTCATACAGTGGTGTTTATCAAATACTCATCAAGTAACTGAACAGAAGAGGAAGTGATTGGGTTGGGGGTCCCACACACCAACAAGCCAATTATAAACAAGGAGCAACACGCAGTCTGCACAGCTACTGTGATGTTTCGAGAGCCATGCAGCAGCTGTAATTACATAACTGAGCACCTGCAAACGCGGAGGTTTGCGGTTGCGGGTGCGCATGTGGGTTTGCGGAGGCCAGCACAAGAACCATAAGAACCCTAAGAGTCTACAGTCATGCTAGTGGCTCTGTGTACTTAGGCACAGTGGTGCTTTGAGCTAAATGCTAACATCAGCATGCTAACATGCTCACAATGACAATGCTCACAAGTTGATGTTTAGCTAGTATAATCTTTACCACGTTCACAATCTTAGTTTAGCTTGTTAGCATGCTAACATTTGCAAATTAGCACTAAACACAAAGAACAGCTGAGGCTGATGGGAATGTTATTAGTTTTGCAGGTATTTTTTTGGTAATGACATATTTGGTCATAAACCAAAGCACTGAACACCAAAAATACACCAAAGTTATCATAATGCATATTATACTTTATAATTCATGAATAGCTGTACCAAATGGTCACACAGTTGTTGCGATATTTCAGTTTGGACCAAAGTTTGGACAGAACTTTGCCATCCATAGAGGCACCCTGCCAGATTTCAACCTTATCATATTGATATTTATCCATACCTCTATTACTGCTGTGCAATATCCTCTGTCTCATTATAAATAAGCTACACTTAACTTGTCAGTTCTGCACTATTACTGTATACCATATAATTATCATCAACCGGTAAACCCACTTTATAATTGTCATTGTTTTGATATTTTCAAAAAAGAAAAGTTGACAGAGAAAATATTGAAGGTCTGAAGGGAATTTTAGAGAGCTACAGTGTTTGCAGTAGGTGGTAGTAATACAATGCAACAACACCACACCACATATGACAAAAATAGGGTAAAGTAGGACGAGGTGACATTTCTATTCAAATGTGAATAGATCCTTTTCCCTGTGATACAGCAGAAAGTGCTCATCCCATTCAATCAAATTCCAAATATATCCAAACCCCTTATTTGTGGTCCACCGGTGCACCACAACTAGTAATAATCCTTTTAACTAATCCACATCAAATCTCTGACAATGCTAATCCGTTAGGCATGATGGTCCACGGCAGCCATTCATCTGTAAACACTTCTAACTGTGCTCTTGCATGCATAATTAAATTGTGATGGTAATTTGCTGTATTTCTGGGCTTGGCAATGATTTAACTATTCATGTGCTAAGGGCACACATTTATTTATAATGGGGAGGGACGTGGCAGCGTTGTGCAGTATGTACAAGACAAGCATGACATAACAGTGGATGAGGAAAATAGAACATTACAGCATGCAAAATTAAAGAAGTCAGTGTGCAAAACACTTGAATGAAACACACATAATAAACACATAGCAAGATTATGAAAGTAGATAGCAATGTTACTATAAAGAAATTATGACAGGCAGGCAGGTAATTAGTTAGTTGTAAAATGTGGATGATGATATAAACACAGTCTCTCTTTTCTTGTTTGGTAGCATAAGCAGCAACAGAATAAGTGTAATGATGTCCTCCAAGTTGTCCTGATACAAAAAAACAGGTCATATGTCAGTGTCCAAAATGGCCCATATGACCCTTCTGATCTCCACTACTCTGGTTAAGGTCTTGTTAGGTTTAAGTGAGTAAAACTACTTGGTTAACTACTTGTCGGTACGATGCAATAAGTGAACCACAGACTTCTGTGTCAAAATCACCACCTTTTTGACCAATCCATCCACCCCATGTCTCACTAAGAGAGGACAGTAATTACTCTCACGACTGCAAGAGGAAAAACAACCAATAATGTTATTTTTCTGGTGAGGACAGTTTGATAAAACAATGGGCTCAGGGGCGAGACACATTCCTCCATTTCCACTTATTTTCTTCTATCTTGACACCTTGTTGTTCATTTCTGTACACATGGTACTACTTCATTCAATACAAGGCTCTTAATTTAATACCCATGGTGAATTCAAGTGGTAACGATCACAGGTGAAAGTGGAAACCAATGTGAGAGTGCTGTATGTTCTGCCGTTTTTTTCTTCAATCTTAAAGTTAATCAAACAATTTGCCACACCTGTTGAGTATGAAAATGATGTGAATCATATGCTATGGCCTTCACAGTGACCAGATCTTAATCTAGTTTAACATCTATTGGATCTTAGAACTTAATCAAGACAGCTATAGGTCAGTTAATTTACTTATATCATATCATCAGAGGGCAAGCTGCTACAGTACTAAAAAATATGTGAATGTTTTTGTTATATTGTAAAGCACTGCTTTTGTTTCTTCTGTGGCTCATGCAGGCTTCACTGTTTCCTTTTGAAGTCTCAAATAAACTACATTGAATGTTGAATGAAAAAATCATATTAAATTGAAAGGCACATTCTTAAGCCTTCCTCATTTTTGCTGCGCTGAAAATGTATTAAATCGCGACACCAGTGAATGAAATGGAATCAAACAATGCATTTTGTGAAGTGTGAAACAAACATAAAACCTGACACCCAAATCAGCTGATGCTGCTTCACTCTGTCTGACCTCATTCCTCGAATAAAAGGTCTCGACTCTTATATCATATTATAGACCTATAGATAGAAATATTGATGAATCCTGCAGGCCTGTTCAGGGTTATATAACTAGTATACTGCAGTTTTTACCACAGAAAGACATTTTTTGAATGAAATACATCCAGGCGGTACTCCATTGTTTCTGTGGGAGCTTTACATTACTGCATCTTACAGCAGCAACCCACTGCACAGCTAATGAATATATGCAAAGCATTGCGAAGTAACGCTTGATTCCCTTGTTGAAAACGCTGAGATCTACCTACTTAGACACATTAAAAGCTAACCTCGCAAGGTGGTGAATATGACAAAACGTCGGCCGCTCACAGTATTCATCGTCTCTCTAAACTATAGTAACTGCATGACAGCAGAGGGGATTCATTCAGACGTGATGTGAGTGATCTGAGCACGAGTTTGACTTTTGAAACCGTTGTTTCTCCCCTGCTAGTGTTCTGGCAGTGTGCCTGCTCTTTAAGATCATGCTAATCAAACCAGGTTGAGGTCAGTGCATATATACTGTGTGTGTGTGTGTGTGTGTGTGTGTGTGTGTTTTGCTACATGCTCCATGGAGAAGAGGCATATATTAGTTTTATGCATATTACAGCATGAGTGGTCATCTGTCATACAACACTTGTGGCAACACTGTGATGTGATGGTTGTGTACTCTATATTTCCATGTCAAAGAGCTACACAAACCTCTGACATTATAAATGATTTACCCAACATAATTTAACAAGACAGAGAGTCTACAGCCATGCTAGCAGCTCTGTGAGGCTGTACTTAGGCACAGCGGTGCTTTGAGCTAAATGGTAATGTCAGCATGCTAACATGCTCACAACACTAACATGCTGATGGTAAGCAAGTACAATGTTTACGGTGTTCAACACCTTAGCTTAGTGTGTTAGCATGCTAACATTTGCTAATTAGCACTAAACACAAAGTACAGCTGAGGCTGTTGGGAATGCCATTAGTTTTGCAGGTATTTGGTCATAAACCAAAGTATTGGACAAATTAAATGTTTTACCTGATGTTGGCGCTAGAGGAAAGGTCAGGGGATCTCCAAAGTTATTACAATTCATCCTGAGGGTGACATGAATGTGTGTTCAAAATTTCATGGCAATACATCCCACAATTGTTGAGATATTTCAGTCTGGACCAAAGTAGTAGGTCGACCATCCGACCGTCCCGTACCATCCCTAGAGCCACGCTGCTAGCACTGCAAAAAACAATTATTTATTTTATCTACAATCTATTATCTGTGAGATTTTTCTAAGTGTAGCAAAATACACAAACATGAAACACACTTATTCTCATGATTTGACTGAGAAAACAGTGAATATGACATTATCTACACACACGGCTTGCTGAGATTTCATGGTTTGTTGAGTGTTGCAGCTGTTGGGTGATATTACGTCATCTTTTTCAGTTTTTCCAAATACAATCATCAGCTGTTAATAACCGACCTAATATACTAATCCTCTCCCACCACCCACTTGGAGTAACAGAGGAGTGATGTTACGGATTTGGGGAAGCCTCATCAGAATAAGAAGACAGGAGGACGCATAACATAATAATTACATGGTTATTTCTATGACAAATATATTTCAGATTATAGCCAGCAAACGCATTGTCCAAGAAAGCACATCAGTTCTAAGGTTTATGGTAATTCAAACATTACTTCACAAAATGACTTCTAATAGTATTACTGCAGTCAAGCAGCAACTCTAAACATATACAAGTGCTGAGGTGAAAATTCCTGGCTAAAACTTTCAGTACTACATAGCTAATTACCTATATATCTCCATCCTCTTTTCACATAACTTCCAAAGGATTTATTGCCTGGCACCAGTGATTACTCTCATCCTTGATTAGTGGCCTAATTAATGAAGTCAACAATGGCCAGCACCAACATCAACTCAAAAAGCCCTTATACATCAACACTAACTTTGTGGACTAATCAAGACGGCTAAAGGTCAGCTAATTTAGTTTTATATTCAGAAGGCAAGCTGCTACAATATTAAAAAAACACAGTGTGTGTAGCCATGAGTATGATTGATGCTCAATGTTTGTGACAACACATTAGATTACTGTAAATGAATTGCAGTGCAGCTTTTGCTACTCCTCTCTCTTCCTCCTCTCTGCCTTTCTCAACCCGTCAAACATTTTCTGCACATTTGGACAGAGTGAAACTTACTAGAAAACCTAGAGAACAGTGGTTATTTTCACTACGTATTCACACCCCATTGACGTTTCAAACTTTCCTGCCACACCAATACAAGACTCCAATATCACTCCCTTGTTCACTCATTCACTATTCCCAACATACTGTAATAAACACCAATTGTTTTCTCTATGATGAGCCCTAAATTGAGATTTAATTTCGAACAGTTCTGAATCATCCTCATTTTCTGCCATCACTAATGGTGCTGTAGTGTCACAGCATTTGTGATTTACACATCTATCAAAAGTGAAGCATTGCATTGTTGCTGTTTTAGCAAAAGGTCATGTATGGACATGGTAATCTTTGAGGGAACTATATTATGCATATTTGCATATATGCAGGCAGCCCCAGAGTCAAACTGTCCTCTTTTTGGTACTGGGATACATTGCAGAAAATACTATGCGAATTACTCTTAACAGTCACATCCAGACACTTTAGAAACCACCTGCCCCCCATGGGAATAGGTAGATAAAGTCAAGTACCATCCACTTACAGAAATTATTAAATAAATCATGCTTTAATATGTACACAACCATAACAAATGGTCACAGTCACAGTTTAACACCAGATGCTACTGATTAAAAGGGGATAACACAACAAGAACATCACTGACAAAGCAACAATACTCAAAGTCAGGATGCAGACAAAATGTTAATTTCTGAGTCTAACATAGATAGACACTATTGTCTCTATTGGCATTGTCAATGCATTGCACAACAGAAATGGAAGTATTATGCAATATGTAATCAGGACATGGCTATTGAGTTCCATTAGATAGCCACACAAATTGACATCATGTACCGATAATCAGTGCAATGTTAAAACGTCTATTAATTGTATCTAACTCACAGCAAACTGGAATGATCTCAGAAGTTGCGGTTGGCAAACAGCTGACTGCAGTACCGTGCAGTTCTGTAGGTCATTATCAAATCATCAAACATTGGTCCCCTTCTCTTCTCTCCGTGACCAATGAGATAAACTTTCTGCATTAACAGGTTGAAGGATTATCCCATGGATGTCAGCAAATCCCTTTGATAGTTTCATGCCATCCATTGTTAACTGCACATAAAAACACACAAACAGAGATGCATTTGGAGGCATAGACACACATTTACACATGCTTGGAGGCAGACATACTTTAAAGCTAACAAATACTCAGACAAAGAAAGTAAGTCTCACAATACAGCCAATAAATCATCACTAAATAGTGCTCCCTCAAAACCACTATCGATAACCAATGGGCTTAAAGGAATACAGGCCTTTTCCTTCTAAAACAATCTTCTTTGTAATTTTTATGGTGAAGACATTTGAAAATATGCAACGCACCTTGTTTCAAGGCAGCCCTGAGGTGCAAAATACCAAATTTCAGAAAACAAATGAGCATAACAGAAAATAACACAATTTCACGCAAAACAAAAAACACAAGGCCCATTTAAGAAAATCAACACAATCAAAATGAGAAAACACAAAGACACAAAACAAGATATCTGATTGGATACCTCAGATGTCACACTTACATAACTAGAAGTAGAAAATAGGTAGTGCTCATTTTTCTCGTGTCCACCCGTTATGGGTGTACTTTTGTAGGCAGTACCATGGCTCTATCTGCCCTCCCTCAGGGATTTATTATAAAAATGCACACTTTTTGTCTTTTCTATTTATTTTAGCTGATTTTCCCAAGTCCCTACGACGACCTAACACATTTGTGACATGTTGTTATGTAGCAGGAGTTCTACTTTTTCTCTGGTCCTGCAACAAGGACTCTAACTATGTCACCTCTCTCAGTTTCCCACTTCTACCTATATACCTCTAACACGACAAAAGCCAAGTATGGCTGCACTGGGCTGACAGAACCTTCCTATCTCCAGCAGAGAATTTCTTTCTTCCTTTCCAGTCTACACTGTGACGTGGCTACCTTAAACTCACCCTGCATGTGCTGCTGTTGCCTAGCAACCAATCAAAACAGTCATCACCGTCTACAAATAAAAAATAAATAAATAAAAAACTATATTTATAAGACCATTGGGATGATGTACTGTATAAATGAGCTGGAAACTGCCAGCGGACCAGCCAGACTCTGTGTTATCTTCCATATGCCATATAGGCACCAGCTATGGAAATGTCATTCCTATCCTATATTCACTGCAGCTGTGTTTTCTATTCTTTTTATTTGTTTTGTGAAATGTTTTGTTATCTGTTTTATTTATTTGTTTCCTCAAATGTTGCTGTGTTTTACACTGAGGGGCCTCAGTAGTCGCTTTTCCCCCCTCAAAATCTTTTCTGCATCTCATCATCTCTGCATTCCGTATTTTCTTACTGTCTGTGTCTGTCAATTTGTGAGAAAAAAACAAAAACAATCCAAGATCTGAGAGAGAAAATGAAACTGAGGCAGGTGAGAATGAAATGAGTGAGATAGTGAGAGCAGTGTGTGCGTGCATGTGAAAGAGAAAACAACAGTGTTTTGCCAGATGACAGCCGTGTGGAGGCAGTGTGTTTTGTCATTCATCATTTGGAGAATTTGCTTGTTAGAGCACACACATCTTAATAGTCACTCTGAACCGGGAGAACTGAGATGAGAGGAGACATTTTATTACCCCGTCAAGACTACAAACACACGCAGCACGCATTATAATGTTAGAGTGTACAGACAGACGTACAGTGCCAACAACACATTTAGAATACACACACCGGCACACAGAAACAGATGTGAACACATCTTCCAGTGGACAAACACACAAAACACAAACACAAACAATATGCACATGCACACAAGTATCTTTGCAAACATAGACACAGAAAAACAAACTTTGTATTGAAAAACAAACAAACATACATATGGCTGTGGAAACGCAGCCACAGACACAACTATACTATAGTTTTTTATGGATTCCTTGGATGTTACACATTTTTGTGCATCAGCCAACAGCCGATTCTGGACGCGGTGAGGGCCATGGAAGCACAGCAGCCAAGAGGGTGGTCTCTCAATTAAAAATTAAAAATAATATAAGGGATTGAAAAATATAATATTTGATTAATTTTCTCATTTCATTTTTCTCATCCATTGATGGCACCATTGAGTTTGGCCATTGGTGTCCATATGAACATGGTCAAAGATGCACAGAAAATTACAAATTATATGACAAAATGCACCATAGCGCCCTCTAGAACGACACATAGAGTCGTTCTCTGATTTGATGGCCCTATCGGCAGGAGGATATATATATATATTATATTATATATATATATATATATATATGCCTTCCACACAACCCTCTGCATTTATCCAGACTTGGGACTGGCACAAGACTGGCACAACCCCCTTGCGGTTGCATTTTCCAAAACTGTTAGAAAATAAATCAGTTTTATGATGTGACAACACTATGGTTAAGGTTTGGTTAGGTTTATGGAAACATCATGGTTTGGGTTAAAATAACTTATTTAAGGTTAGGGGAGCGTTGTCTGATGCTGTCATTCTTCTTGGGAGGAAAGTCTCGCACACACAGGACATGACACATGGCAAATGCATTCAACATACAGCAACCTCCAAAGACTCATTCACCAGCTTCATTGTCCATGGTCACACACTTGGAACACCAGCTAAACAATCAACTCCATTCAAGCACCAAGTGACCACTCCTAAATAAGCCCTGAAGGTGTCCTTTCTAGCCTCATATCACATTTCCTTCACCACAGTGTTGGTGAAGGTCTAATTCTGCCTTCTGCCGAACACATCACTAGGGGTGACGAGGCTGCTGGAACAGCTGATACAGCAGCACTGTGCAACAACGCAGTGGCCCGGACGGGAACAGTGAGGCAGTCAAGGACGTGTTGTTTCACCTTTTGAAACGGATGGGTTCCAGCTCATATTTCACTGGATGAAAGCACAGACATTGCTAATGCTGCTTGTTTATATTCTGTTTCTAAATGAGAAGAATGGAGAACTGTGTTGAGGAGATAATGTTTTGCAAAGACTTTTCAGAGAATGAAGGAAAAATAAAAAGAAAGAAAGATAGAAAGTTTAAAAAAAAAACACTCAATAACCAAAATATCCAGATATATTGATGAAGAGACAGGTCAATTTATTGGCTAGAAAAAATGTAATTATGCTGCCACACATGGATGGAAACTTACATACACACACAGCAGAATGGTCCTGTGGAGAGAAGTGAATGGCACAGAGGAAGGGAAGCAGGGACATTTTAATGAAGTTATGGCAGCCATTATGTTGTCAAGAGCCCTTTGCTTTCGCGGCCATGGCTGCGTCGGCGTCCTCGCTGTGTGGGAGTGCATAGCAATGTGTTTCTGAAGGGAACGACCTTGTTTATTGGCTTGATTGAAAGCAGTGAGGAAAATAGGCTGTTTTCCTTTCTCACCGGACTGATGATACTTCCTTGCCTAATAAACACAGTGACAGGTGAGGAAACACTGACATAACACATGACTTCTTGGCTATTTTGCTTGAGCTCACCTTGGGGTTTTCTTCATTTTCATAATTCAAAACATTTTACAGGGTTAAACCTGCATGTGAATAATGTGTTTGGCATCAGTCCATAAGATTTCATGTTTAAACCTCCTGTTAGCATGAACATGAAAACACACCAGAACTAAAAAGCAACAATGTATCATTTTTTTCCCAGACCGAGTGAACCAACTACAGTTGTGAAAGCAACCTAATATTATATTTGTTTAATACCTATTAAACAAATGGTACCAAAACCAACCATGCATCCTGGCATCACTGAAGGCACTTCTGCTCACTTTAAAGTCACACCACCAAGCACATAAACATAATTCAACCCATGTTCAGTATTGACAAAGATATTCTCTGTCTTTGTAGGAAATATAATTTACAGGGAAGAAATCAATACCAACAAAGTTCTGCAGTGTCCCATACATCTTTAATCTAGATAAAATACCTTTTCAAAATAAACCAACTGTTTTTAAAAGGAATGATCTGTAATTACATATGACAGCATAAAAGCATAAAATCTGTTGTCTAACTACAAGCTATGTTTACTTTTACTTTTGATACTATAGCTGATGGCCCAACAAACTGCTAGTTGCAAATTTTAAGGCTCAAAAGTCTGATTTATAGTTTAAGATGATTCTAACCAAAATATAATGTATGTATCTTGAGCTCCATTGACTGAGCTATCACATTGTTCTAAACCTAAGCAGCCCTATTAAAAATGTAGTAGAAAGGTCATAAAACATGCTGTGCCACAAATTCACTGTTCACTTAGCACTGGGAAGGTGAAGGTCTAAGAAGGGAAGGGCCTCCCTGGATTCAACTTGGCTTTAAAAGATGTTTTAACAGTATTTTCACATTCTGCCAGGAGGGAGGGTGAAATGGTTCAGGCTCTCCTGATGGTTTTCCCCTCAGGGGACACACATGTAAAGTTCAGGGTTACAAGAGACACGTCATTCCATTCAAATTACTCTCTGGCTATGAATAAAACAAGACTACACCTCTCTGGTCCAAAAGTGTAAAAGTGGTCTACAAAATGTACAAATGTATGTGTAACGGTCTACATACTGTATGTATGTGTGCAATTACAAATGCTTGAATATGTATTTGTACATGTTTTTAAGAATGTCGTTTATCAGTGTTGGGCAAATTACTTTAAAAAAATTAATCAATTTCTCACTATTTGTTGAAAAGGCAATTGCAATACTTTACCTCTTACTCAACAGCAGAAGTAATTAGTTCATTATTTCTTATATTACTTTCCGTTACTCAATCCAGCTCCGTCCAAGTGCCTTGCAACAACTCCAAAGCTGCCGCCACACGTCACATTTTCTGTATTTAAGAGAAATTAAAGAGTTGAAATTTAAAACATTTACTAACCATTAACAACTAGCTTAATCTAGTGAAAAGCTTAAGTATAGGTTCACACACGGACCAACTCTGAAATAAACCCAACTGATTCCTGCATGGAGTCTTACCAGTGGCTATCTAGACAGCTTAGAAGACACAACATGTAAATACAGTAAGACAACTTTGCATTTACCAGAAGGTGTAGTCTTCTCGCCTCCTCCCACCTCCAGCCCCAGTGCAAAGCTAACGTGCCCCGGAGCAGTGTCTCCACTGAATGCACAGAGACAAACTTGTATCAACTCTCCAACTCCTGGTCAGACAGCAAACAAGCTGAGCCCCTAAAATGTCAAAGTAATGAAGCATTACTGGGATCAGTATCTTTAATCTAATTGCTGAACTTCAAATTGTAATACTCATTACTGAAAGTTACACAAACATTACTGTGTTAAGTGTTACTAAGTAATGTGTTACTGTCCAACACTGGTGTGTATGCACAACAGTATGACTGATAAAAGTTTAAATACAACTCTAAAGATTATTTTCTATAGCTTCAAAGCAAAGCTCTCAATTAATTGGTCAATCATTGTTCCAACCTCACAGGTGTCACGTGCTTTGGACACGACCGAATGAATGAGATGCAAGCAGCCATGATGAGATCTCTAGAGTGAGATCTCAGACTGACTGGTCTCACGCTACATGATCGATGAGCAGCTCAGCGATGCAGTGGGATCTCAGTATTGAGCCACTCGTACGTATGGGATAGGCAACTCGCTGTGGATATTAGCCAGTCAGGGTGGACCCACGTCACAGTGCAGGAATTACAACTTCAAGCTTTTCCATATCAAAGGGGCTTTTGGGCTGCTCTGCTTGACCTGTAGCCACCTGGATGAGAATAAGGAACTCCAAAACGGATTCTTCTTCTCCAGCCTCATAGTTATTTGAACAGTAAATAGGTCGGGTGACAGTAGGGAAAGGTTTAATCCTGTGAGACTGAGGTTCAGCAGTGGAAGAGAAGGGGAAGGAAGATGACAATACCAAAAAAAAAGGGAAGAAAAGGTTCAGCTTTTGAGTTCCGTCCTTTGATAATAAAAGCCATTAGGTCAAATGTAACATTTTACCATTTATAGTAAAGACAAGCTGGAAATGAAACATCAAAATAGAACACAAGGGAGAGAAGTTAAGGGCAAACAAAACACTAATAGTACTGTTTACTGAATGCAACAGCAGCAGCCATTGTTGAAGAAGTCCCTGACCCTGCATCTGTCTAGCATTTGTAATGCACTGACCATTACCTGTGAAAGACCCCAGTTGCTAGGTAATTTACATAATGGTACAGCATGCCATGGAGATAATGCAGGTAAAAAAAATATAATAATTCACATGCAGGCACATAGAGAAGCAATGTGAAATATTTTTCGTAGTAGGTTTGTTGTAATAAAAGTATTGACAAAGTTTTTTTGCTGTTCAGTCATTACATTCTTGCTGGATGAGGACAGTCTAGCATCCATAGTTTTGTATGATGAAAGAAGACAGTTAATTCTTGCTAATTACATTTGAACGGGAAACCCCTGTACAGCATCCAATTAAAACAAGGCCTGGAAAATAGCTTTTAACCGCCCACTGAGCTGCATGTGTGTGTGTGTGTGTGTATGTGTGTGTATATGCACTCAAGCATCCACATGTCGTGTGTGTAGGAGGAAGTGATTAATAGCAAGAATAAATAATAGGGTTCAGGTTTGAGAATAATTCACACTCACACACACACACGGATGTCTGCGCATACAATGGCTACAAGTTTTTAAAAACTCACTGATCAAAACCGAACACATTCAAGCTCGTATCACCGTCCTATGTAGACTAGTTGCAACACCTGCTTCGAATTTGAGGCTGGTCCCACATCAAATAATTCACAGACAGCAGTAGAAAAAGGCTTCCCAAACAGGTCAGTTATAATACACAGAGGAGGAGTCATCAAATGCAGACAAGAGAGGATATTAAATATGCTAAATATGTGCACAAATACAGACATTCAGTGGCACGAAGAACATAAAAGAGGCTTTGATTGGCAGCTAATCTGGAGCTGAAACTCTTAATAATCTGGAGCTAGCCCACTAAATCATCAGATAATTATATATTAATATGAAATAAAAAGAGAGTAGACTAGAAATTAAGTTTCTATACAACTAATTTGCAACAGCAAATATGTTGTTATGGACATCGCCCCCTGAATTACAGTTTCTATCAACATAATGAGGATATTGTTAATTAAGGTATCTGGCAAGCTGCAAAATGTTGATAATGAACGTATCAGTAAAATCTTCATTGACATCATATTTAATTTGTTTTCCACCAAAATCTCTGATCTGAACACAATAATTTCCCAGAGCTCAAACTGACATATTTAAATTGCATGTTTTGTCCAACCAGCAGTAGTAGAAGTATATAAACATACTTTCGAGGAGACAGGATTAAAATTACCCAAAAAAACAAACACACAGATTCAATAAAATGTTTGGCACTTTTCAATTCACTTTCCAGATTTTTCCATTTTTACTAGAGAGAAGATGTGACTTTTTAACGACAAAGATGAACATTTCTTTTGGCAATATTTGTCAATGCCCAAGTTTAATTTTTTGATGAAAAGCTGATTTGCATATCCCACATGCCAGCTCACACAAACACATACACACACACACACACACACACACACACACACACACACACACACACACACACACACACACACACACAGCCAGGATATAAACTGTGGATGCTAGCCACTCATACAGGCAGCACCTGTCAGCTGGTGTTCTGGTACAGCCAAGGGCTTGTTTGTTTGTTCCCCCCCCCCTCTGTCTCTCACTTTCTGTGTGTGTGTGTGTGTGTGTGTGTGTGTGTGTGTCTATACCTCTATCTAAGATCTCTCCCTTTTTCCCTCAACACCCCCTCACCTCTCCACCTGCTGTTCCTTCCTTCACTCCATCCCGCCTCTCTGTCTGTCTCACTTCATACCAACCATCATACCACCATCCATTAGATCTCTCTCTCTGCACCTGCGACTGAAAAACAGACTCGCTCAGTCTTTCTCTGCCTTCCTGCTCATTACAACCCCCAGGCAGCCACTCCATCACAGAGAAAAGGCAGAGATAAGCTACAAGAGTACACCTGTGCCTGGTATGAATGCCAAATCCAGAGTCAGTGACAGCCAATTCCAGGCCAAATAATGGAATCAGCGAACCTCAGCTTCAGACAAATCAACCTGACAGATTTATCTCACACTCCCAATTTCAAAGCCTGTTACAAAACTCATTATCAAATGAGAAAAGCAATCAGTAAAAAAAAATAATAATAGAGAGAAAAATGTTGACACTGCCACAATGGCGCTCGCTAGGGATTAAGTTTACAAATCTCATTTACAGATGGAACAGGTGGGAGAAAAAAAGAAACATATTTTCATTTCATCAGCAAAGTGCTGCTGAGTGTTATCTGACAAAAGGAATATAAATATGTTATATCAACTACATGCAGCATTAATATGCTGTATATGAGTAACAAAAAACGATTAACTTCATTAATGATTGCAAGAAAGAAATAAAGAATGTATAAATTGAATATGAATCTATATATATCAAATATACATGTCAAATCAAATCAGGTTTATCTGCAAAGCCAAATCTCACAAGCAAATCCTAAATGAGCTTTTATTTAATTGAACAGAATGTTTATTTGCTTTTACTCATTAAGCTTCAGAGCACCTGAGAGAGAAATCTGCGTGAGATAACCAGAGCCGTTCCCTCACTGTTTATTATGGATCATTGACAACTAAACTTCTGTGCAGGCACCCTGGGAGGTTACTGTGCCAACCATGAGCTGCAACGTCCCTGGTTTGCATCTGGCTAGAACTCCAGAATCTCACTCACCTTGTTTCCTGTCAACTCTCTACAGTCAGCTGTCTAATAAAAGGCATAAAATGCAACCTTTTTAAAAAGAAACATGGTCAAATGCAATGGCTCTGTCCAAAGGTAACAAAATCCACCTAGCAGCACTCTTAAACTCACTTATTTACATGTTATATCTCGTTTGCTTAATCTGTAAAACCAAAGTGTAAGAACAATTTGTGATTTTCATGCTAAGCTAAGCTAACTGGCTCCTGACTGCATCATATTTAACATACAGATAGTGATGCTGATCTTCTCATCTAACTCTCGGCAAAAAGGGGAATAAGTGTATTTCCCAAATGGTCGAACTATTCCTTTATATGGCAGGGTTTTTTTTAGCCTCGTTCGCATCAGGATCAGTTGATCAGAGAGATCAGAGATCGCCGGTCAAAGCTACTCTGGCTAATGTGAAATAAAGACAGCAGGGGTTAGTTTGTCCTTCCTGAGGTTAATTATCTCTAAGTATTCATGACAGAGCTGGAGAGAGAGAGATGATATGTGTGTGTTTGTGTGTGCGCGTGTGTGTGATAGTTTGTGTCCACTATGTAATTACAGATTTAGTAAACCCGAGGCTTAGTGTGACTCAGTCAACCCCTGATTTGTAGGGTGGATGGATCCTGATAATAATGAGATGTGTCTATTTGTGTGTTTGTGTGCTTACCAGTGTGCAGAGGAACAGTACATTCATATTACATATTGTTCCACCTTTTTTCCCCAAGATATGTATGACGAGTGTGTGTGTGTGTGTGTCACTGCCATAGTATTTGTGTGTGTGTGTGTGTGTGTGTGTATAACGCCACTGCTAGTTCATTAGAAAGCTTTTTGCTGATGAAGGAAATTCATATCAAGCTAAAAAAATTTAAAAAACAAGTCCAGATAATCCCATGGTGCATTTATAGTGATAATGTATGGATTTTTTTTCTGAATACACAAAGGATGACTATGTGTAGTTAATTTTTTAAAAACAAATTGCAGAACACTGTTTCTTTTTCTTTTTTACTTTTCTTTCTTTACATAACTTCTTAAAGTGATGTATGTTTTTCAAGCACTGCGTGTGCTCATGAGGACAATGCAGATTGTTACAAATTGTAAAACACGGAATAAATAACTTTGAAAGAAAAACTGCCAACCACTGTCACTACAACTTCAAAATGTAATGTGCAAAGCTGAAACATCTACAGTTTGTACACAAGATGCCTGCAAACTTCCTCTAATTTGCTCTAAGGATTTGTAATTTAGTTATTTCAACTTCTGTGTTCTTTTAAGAAATAAACGCACAAAAGAAATATTCTTAAGTTCTGAAGTGTACCTGTGCTGCTGTGTGTGTTTCTCTAGACGTGTGCTTACATGTCTGACTGCATGAATCTCTGCTAATAGCTCCGCTGTGAGTCTATAAGGTTGAAATACCACAGTGTAAATCGTTGACATTAAATCCATTTTATGTTGCAGGCTGACCCGGAAAAACAAAATTATGGCTACACTTGCTCTCCTGCTAATTGGAATAAGACTGGAGATACATTTATTTACTGAAAATAAAATAGTACCCTCCAGCTTCGAGCTCTGATGAAGGTCTCATCTCCCCAATTAATTACATGAATCAGTGATGTGCAAATCCTCCGTTATCAGAGGTACAGTATGTACAGGCCGTAACAACAAATACAACATGCAGACTGGATAAACAAATTGAGCAAATAGGACATCAGAAAAGGTGATTAAGCAAGATAAAAGTGATTAAAAATAGAAAAGTCACATTTCAAGCCCACTCATGCAGATCAAAAACTTATATATGACTTTATAAGCTATAATAGGAAAGAATTTACAGCACAGAATAAAAGCAGGATAACTGTGGTGTTTGTTTAAAATGATACAATGGTTTTCAGTCAAAGCAGGGCTGGGCAATGTGACCAAAAAAATGTTTTCTTAATTTTTTCAAGCTTGCACAATTCACAATTTTAATTGATTTTGAAAAAATCTGAACTTTTTGCACACCTGTGGATCAACAGGTGCGTAAAAGAAGACCCCGTGCCGACAATGCAGAACAAAATACTCCTGCACACTGTTCTCTTCACTTGCAGTCAGAGAAATTTAATAATGTTTCAATAATGTTTAATAACAATGATATTTAATAACAACATAGATTTTAAATATCTCTGACTGCAAGTGAAAAGGACAGTGTGCGGGAGTATTCTGCTCTGCATTGATTTTTTTTGCAAAATACAGAAAAACTTTAATGGCTTCATGAGCAAGACTGCTGAGCAAGAATATTAAAGACCTGCACCACCTGCAAGGCTGTCAGAAGCATTTAACAGGTTATCCATACAGCTGTGGAGTGTCAGTGCTGCATGCTTCAAGCAGAGCACGGATATCCACTTTAACAATCAGTTTCAGCACAGATAAAGCAGAGAAGTCTGCTTCATATCTGCTCCAGCCATTTGTCCAACCCGATATCTGCAGACTGGTGGCTAGTTAGCTATAGCTTGCTGGCTATATGGCAGGTTCAGACTGGATAACGTAAAATCGGCACACTGACCCGTCAACTCCTCCCGTAACCAGAGAGGAGGCCTCGTCAACAAACACAACCTGAGAGCACCCGAGAGTCTTTTTTCAGTCTGTCACTACCGTGGATGCAAGACTTATCTCGAAACTACAGGATAATCAGAGCCAGCTAGCTACGCCTGAAATCGAGAGACACCTGGAGCACATATAGTGTAACTATTCACATCACAGTTTGCGGGACTGTTGTGACTTAAGACAGCTAATGTAGCCAGCTATCATCAATGTTACTCTTTGACTGAAAAGAAACATTTTGTGTTGTAATAACTTGATTTTCACAATGTAGACATTTTGCACATTGCACAAAATCAAAAATTTGAATGAATTGAGTTAATTTGTTGTATGAGTCATTTTATCAGCACTTGGAAATGGTGGTGAAAGTGGAGGAGTATCCTATGACATTATTACT
Organism: Siniperca chuatsi; assembly: GCF_020085105.1. Classification (NCBI taxonomy): domain Eukaryota; kingdom Metazoa; phylum Chordata; class Actinopteri; order Centrarchiformes; family Sinipercidae; genus Siniperca; species Siniperca chuatsi. The sequence goes on from NC_058054.1 coordinate 11,206,733, forward strand.
CACCGAGGCCAGGCGGGTTCTCAGGGCATGGCGGCAGCGGTTTGGGGGAAGGTGTCTGACTGGTCTCGGGCTGCACACTTGGCATCAGCTGTTCGCCTGTGGCCAGGTAGCTGGCTAACGTTGCGTTGGGCCTGGAAAGGTTGTAATAGTAATAATGATGTCCGTTCCCTGCTGCTCCACTGACATTATTCCTGGATCCGTTGCGGCCATTGTTGAAGCGGCTGAAGAGGTCGAAGCGCTGTGAGTAGACGTCGAAGTACAGGATCATCATGATGAGGAAGTGGAGCAGGCAGAGCAGCAGGACGCCTTTACAGATGCGCTCCAAAGTCCGGCCCAACATCAGCCGGGTCATGGCCGAGGAAGATGACCGTCCTGCGACGGCCAGCCACGACAACGATAGCGCGGCTACAGGCATGCGCTCATCTGGACGGCCATGTGGGCAAAATCAGCTGCTATCAGATCTCTGATAAGGAGATGTGGTTAGCTGACACCCAACTATCTGATTTCTGCAGGGGTCATGGGGTCATTAATGAGGATAGGCAGGCTACACAGTCAGCTACACCTAAAGTCTGAGTTGCCAGTTTGTGCCAGATTCCCTGCATGACAAAAGTACTAAAAAGTTTTAATCAGCCTCAATCCCTGGGTGAGATGAACCTTGATCCAGGAATTTATGCTTATTCACTAATGTACTTAAATGTAGATATAGCAAATAAGTACTAATGGTAAATTCAGTGTAATCTAAGACATGAGGCCCCAATTTCAGATTAAACTTTGCTGATATTTGGCATGTGATCATATGTTGAGTTAGTCACTATCCCAGAGTCAAGATGCTGCTGCAGCAATGTGGTATCCCAATGTTAAAAGCCAGTCCAATTAGTCCAACGACTAACGCTTAAAACTTAATAAGTGATCCCGGTGATGGCGCACAACTGGAAGCTGCCGACAAACATTCATCAGTGTAGAGTAGAGGGTCAGCAGACATTTCAGTCAAGATGTCCTCTTCTTATGGCCTCAGGTCACTCAGACTCGCAGAGTTTGTTGGTTGGTGATCTCCAAAATACTGTCCCCTCTGCTGGTAGTCTTAAACCAGGAAAGTCTCAGGCACCTGAAGGAAAATAAAAAGATAAAGGCGATTTAATTACACTAATTTATAAAATGTAAAAAAGGATGGCTGTGTGCTGTTAAACAGTGTTAATGTTTAGACTGTTTATTTAAACCAATGCAGGAGAAGTGCCATTAATCATAGCTGTGCATTTTCGTTCAATATAGTGACTTATTACATTATTTGCTGTATGAAATTAAACCAAATATCATTGATAATCCGCTGGCAGTTTAAGAGTATTCAGTGACCTTGTTCATATTCGATTTGCCTGGTTGAATAGCGGTGAAATAAGTTCACTCTCAGTAAAAAAACGAAGTACACATGAGAATTTGACAGAAACACCATCAACAACAAAAGCATCTACAGATGCAGACAAACAAAAAGCCTTCACTGGGGCTGTTCAGCCGAACTGACATGCCAAGTCAATTTTCCAGTCAAGTGGTTTAAAAAGCATTTATGATGGAATGAGATGGCAAGTGGGAATACACAATGTGGTGGACATACGAGCAAAGGGGAGAAGGAGGGGGCACTTAGAGTTTTCCTACAGGCAATGCTTATTGTAGGTTTATGGCTTTTCCAATCAATAAGAGGAAAGAAGAAGAGGTTGAAGTAGATAATAAAAACCCTGACCAACACCAGACTTTCTGATGAAAAACCAACAGTCAAAGAGAAAGAAAGAGAGGGAGTGATAATCAACAAACATGTTCACCAAACAAAAAATGGTAAGATATTCGCTTGTTTTATTGACTTCAAGAAAGCTTTCGACTCTATTTGGCATGAAGGGCTCTATTACAGACTTCTACATTGTGGTATAGGGGGCAAAATGTATGATCTGGTTACATCAATGTATTTGGAAAAAAGATGCGCTGTAAATATTGGAGACAAACAAACTGAATCGTTCACCCAGAGAAGAGGTGTTTGTCAGGGCTGCGATTTCAGCCTGACTTTATTTAATGTGTATATAAATGAACTTGCTGTACAATTGGATCAGTGTGCTGCTCCGGGCCTCTCGCTCCTAGATAGAGAGGTGAAGTCTCTGTTTTACGCTGATGACCTTGTTCTCCTTTCTCCTACTGAACAAGGACTACAGCAACAGCTGGACAGAGTAGATAGTAGATTTTTCAAAACGCCCCAGATGCCAGGAGAACAAATACCAGTTTACCATTAATAATCATATCATTGAACACAGTATGAGTTATACCCACCTTGGTATAACCATAACAGCATCAGGGAGTTTCAACATGGCAGTGAATGCACTAAAAGAGCTCTAAATGCAATAAAAAAACATTTTATCATTTTCAAATTCCAATTAAAATTTGGTTTCAAATATTTGATAGTGTCATCAAGCCCATTGTGCTGTATGGTAGTGAAGTATGGGGTCCACTCAGTTATCAAAGCTATACCCACTGGGACAAACGTCCAACAGAATCTTTATATGCAGAATTCTGCAGATACATTTTACACATACACAGAAAAACACCAACAAATGCATGTAGAGCAGAATTAGGCAGATACCCACTGATAATTAACATTCAAAAGAGAGCGCTCAAATGTTTTAATCACCTTGAATCCAGCCCCCTAAACCCAAGAGCTGAGCCCAGAAAAGAGTCCCCTATGTCAGTTGATGCTGAGACTAACTTCCCCCCCTCAGACACACTCTGACCAGTCTCACAACAACACGGCTTTCCAAACACCAATCAGTAGCAGTATTATCAGAGTAAACCAAATTATAAAGCAATGTAAAGAAACCTATTTGGCACATTGGAAAGAAGAAACTAAAAGTAGATCAGACTGTGATCTGGCCCTAAAAAGAGATGATGAATTGACAGAATGACAGAATATCTCTCTACTGTCACAGATAGAAAGCAGAGACAGATCCTAACCAAGTACAGGCTCAGTGACCACAAACTGGCAATCGAAAAAGAAAGACACAAAAAATCACGGCAACCAAAAGAAAACAGAATATGTGGTCACTGTTTGACAGGTGAGGTTGAGACAGAGATGCACTTCCTCCCACAATGTACAAC